>NW_011494614.1:2959641-2993782 GCF_000754665.1 Bison bison bison | reverse complement strand
TACAGTTACATGAGCCTTTAATAAAATTAACCTTTTGCTTCAGTCAACTGTCATCAAATTGCAACTTTTTCCAACCCAATAATTCCATTACACATTTAAACTGTTTTTCACTTAAAAATGCAATCTAAAATATCTGAAAAAAGAAAATACAATGTCTTGTCATATTTGATGCTCTCAATCTTTAATTAAAAATACCAGAGCAGTAAGACTAGGATTGTTCTTACTCTGGAAGCACAGCACTTTCTCAGCACTAGAAGAAATAATTGGTACCCTTGCAATCAGTTATCATGGTAAAGTCTTCATCAGGAGCTTCAAGGTTTTATGCTAACAGTTCTCCTTTTATCCTCATATTCTTTAAATTTATTATTTCTACTTTAACTTTTCAATATCTAAGTATATTTCTATTTCCACATCAATATACTCTTACTTTTGTAAATAGAAGAAACAATGTAAGTTCTTTAAAATTACATAAATATTCTTAGAACCTTAGAGTATGAATGAGACTTTCTAATTAATAGGTTAACTTAAAAAAAAAGAACACCATGAAAATATTGTAAAGTAATTAGCCTCCAATTAAAATAAAAAAAAATTTTTTTAAAGAAGAATAAAGGAGAATGTAGACAGATTTGCTATCTAAACATATGGAACTTCAATATAGTTAAAAACACAATAGAATGTAAAGTCAAAAGCCAAATTCATAAAAATTTTGCATATGGTAGCCAATAGTTCATTGACTAATTTATTTCAAGTATTGCCTGATTTATCTTTAGTTTTATATTTTTAAAAACATACAACATTGTGTATATTGTTTTTGCCAACATATTTTAAATGTTTGGTTCTTTACATTGTTGATTACATTTCAATCATTCCATCAGGATTCACATTTCTCTTTCTTGAGTTACTTCCTTTATTAACTATTTCAGTAATAGTCATGGATGGTAAATTCTCTTGAAGATTTATCAAAGGTTTAAGCCATTTTAGGGGAAACTGCTTACAGCTTTGGTTGAGCTTTCCAGTGGTCAAGTAGGTGGCCAGGCAGCATGAAGATGGAGCTAGGATTAGAAGAAGCTCAGCATGGGCTTCCCTCTGCCTGCAATGCAGGAGACCCCAGTTCAATTCCTGGGTTGGGAAGATCCCCTGGAGAAGGGAAAGGCTACCCACTCCAGTATTCTGGCCTAGAAAATTCCATGGACTGTGTAGTCCATGCAGTAGCAAAGAGTTGGACATGACTGAGTGACTTTAACTCACAGCATCCTAGGGAACAATAACAACTTTTATTCAAGAAAGGTGGGGGATTTGCCCAGTATGTTGTTTACCCAGATGAACTTGAAGAGATGAGAGTATAAGAGTCTGAGAAGATATACTTTTGGAAAAAGAAGGTATATAAAAGGGATGAATGTCCTTTGTAGGGATGCCAACTTACAAGGAGGAGATTATAGCAGGAACAATATTGTGATATTCTAAACGATTGTGTTTTTATCACTAGCAAAACCTGGTTCTTCGTCCTCTCACAGCTCCAGTAATAATAGCTCAGCTGAGTTGATTCTATCACAGAAAGTTAGAAAGTTAAGTCACTCAGTCGTGTCCAACTCTTTGCGACCCCGTGGACTGTAGCCTACCAGGTTCCTCCGTCCATGGGATTCTCAAGGCAAGAATATTGGAGTGGGTTGCCATTTCCTTCTCCATCTATCACAGAGGTGCTTTTAAAAGCCATAGATGACACAAGCCTCCCTCAGCTGTGTTTCAGGGAAGCAGACATGTGAATCCGATTTCCTGTCTTTTTTCCTATCCTCTTGCCCTTCCTTTTTCTCCAACTCTATCTTTCCAAAGGAAGGGCAAGAGGATAGGAAAAAAGACAGGAAATCGGATTCACATGTCTGCTTCCCTGAAACACAGCTGAGGCAGGCTTGTGTCATCTTGCCTTTGTGTAGGATTTGGGGACAATAGTCTCCACAGTGTGCCTCCGACCATAGCAAAGTAACAAAACATGAGTGTTCAGACAGAGGGCCTGAGTTTGGGCCCCAGTTCCCTATGGATGTGTGGGGTTTGGGGAAGATCCTGCCAATGCCATATGCCTATGCAAAGTGAAGTGAAATGCCAAAAGAACCAGGGACCAGAAGAGGCAAATTCAGACAAGAAACTGGCTGGATTCCACACACAGGCATTAAAATACAGTATTTGTTTTTCTCTCTCTGACTAACTTCTCTCTATATGACAGTCTCTAGGTCCATCCACATCTCTGAATGACCCAACGCTATTCCTTTTAATGGTTAATCTTTCAGTATATATGTGTATCATGTCTTCTTTATCCATTCCTCTGTCATGGACATTCAGGTTGCTTCCCTGCCCTGGCTATTGTTAATAGTGCTGCAATGAACATTGAGACACATGTGTTTGTTTGAATTTTGCTTTCTCAGGATATATGCCCAGTATCAGGATTGCTGAGTCATATGGTAATGCTTTTAGTTTTTTAGGAACCTCCGGACAGTTCTCCATAGTGGCTGTATCAATTTACTTTCCCACCAACAGTACAAGAAGATTCCCTTTTCTCCACACCCTCTCCAGTATTTACTGTTTGTAGACTTTTTGATGATGGCCATTCTGACCAGTGTGAGGTGATATCTCATTGTAGCCTTGATTTAAATTTCTCTAATAATTAATGATGCTGAGCATCTTTTCATGTACCTCTTGGCCATCTGTATATATGTGTGGAATCTGGAAAAATGCAAACCTGTTTGCAAGGCAGAAATAGAGATGTAGATATAGGGAACAAATATATGGACACTAAGAAAGGAAAAGGGGAGGTGGGATGAATTGGGAGATTGGGATTGACCTATATACACTAATATGCATAAAACAGATAATTAATGAGAACCCGTTTTATAGTACAGGGAACTCTAATGGTGCTTAATGGTGGCCTAAATGGGAAGGAAATCCAAAAAAGAAGAGCTATATGTATACGTATGGCTGATTTGCTTTGCTGTACAGCAGAAACCTACACAGCAGTGTAAAGCAACTATACCCCAATAAAAAAGGACACAATAAAAAATTAACCAATATAAACCTACAAATAAATAAACCCTCAAAACTCAGCAAAAAATAAGGAAGGAAAGAAACTGACTAGAGATGGGTGCTTGTGACTGAATCAAGGATAGAGTCCACAGCGGGCATTAATAGTGGATGTCGGCTGCGTGGAGACCAGGAGGAAGAAGTTACCATAAGAATGAATGGAGAAACGAATCGCCAGTCCAGGTTTGATGCCTGAGATAGGGTGCTCTGGGCTGGTGCACTGGGACAACCCAGAGGGATGAGATGGGGAGGGAGGTGGGAGGGAGGCTGTAGAAGGGGAACACATGTACACCCATGGTGGATTCATGTCAATGTGTGGCAAAACCACTACAATATTGTAAAGTAATTCAGTTCAGTTCAGTTCTGTCGCTCAGTCGTGTCTGACTCTTTGAGACCCCGTGAATTGCAGCATGCCAGGCCTCCTTGTCCATCACTAACTCCCGGAGTTCACTCAACTCACGTCCATTGAGTCGGTGATGCCATCCAGCCATTTCATCCTCTGTCGTCCCCTTCTCCTCCTGCCCCCAATCCCTCTTGGCATCAGAGTCTTTTCCAATGAGTCTTTTCCATGTCAACTCTTCGCATGAGGTGGCCAAAGTACTGGAGTTTCAGCTTTAGCATCATTCCTTCCAAAGAACACCCAGGACTGATCTCCTTTAGAATGGACTGGTTGGATCTCCTTGCAATCCAAGGGACTCTCAAGAGTCTTCTCCAACACCACAGTTCAAAAGCATCAATTCTTCAGTGCTCAGCTTTCTTCACAGTCCAACTCTCACATCCATACATGACTACTGGAAAAACCATAGCCTTGACTAGACCGACCTTTGTTGGCAAAGTTTGTCTTTGCTTTTGAATATGCTATCTAGGTTGGAAATAACTTTCCTTCGAAGGAGTAAGCGTCTTTTAATTCTCTGGCTACAATCACCATCTGCAGTGATTTTGGAGCCCAAAAAAATAAAGTCTGACACTGTTTCCACTCTTTCCCCATCTATTTCCCATGAAGTGATGGGACCAGATGCCATGATCTTCATTTTCTGAATGTTGAGCTTTAGGCCAACTTTTTCACTCTCAACTTTCACTTTCATCAAGAGGCTTTTGAGTTCCTCTTCACTTTCTGCCATAAGGGTGGTGTCATCTGCATATCTGAGGTTATTGATATTTCTCCTGGCAATCTTGATTCCAGCTTGTGCTTCATTCAGCCCAGCGTTTCTCATGATGTACTCTGCATATAAGTTAAATAAGCAGGGTGATAATATACAGCCTTGACGAACTCCTTTTCCTATTTGGAACCAGTCTGTTGTTCCATGTCCAGTTCTAACTGTTGCTTCCTGACCTGCATATAGATTTCTCAAGAGGCAGATTAGGTGGTCTGGTATTCCCATCTCTTTCAGAATTTTCCACAGTTTATTGTGATCCACACAGTCAAAGGTTTTGGCATAGTCAATAAAGCAGAAATGGATGTTTTTCTGGAACTCTCTTGCTTTTTCAATGATCCAGCGGATGTTGGCAATTTGATCTCTGGTTCCTCTGCCTTTTCTAAAACCGGCTTGAACATCTAGAAGTTCATGGTTCACGTATTGTTGAAGCCTGGCTTGGAGAATTTTGAGCATTACTTTACTAGCATGTGAGATGAGTGCAATTGTGCAGTAGTTTGTCCATTCTTTGGCATTGCCTTTCTTTGGGATTGGAATGAAAACTGACCTTTTCCAGTCCTGTAGCCACTGCTGAGTTTTCCAAATTTGCTGGCATATTGGGTGCAGCACTTTCACAGCATTATCTTCCAGGATTTGAAATAGCTCCACTGGAATTCTATCACCTCCACTAGCTTTGTTCGTAGTGATGCTTCCTAAGGCCCACTTGACTTCACATTCCAGGATGTCTGGCTCTAGGTGAGTGATCACACCATTGTGATTATCTTGGTCGTGAAGATCTTTTTTGTACAGTTCTTCTGTGTATTCTTACTACCTCTTCTTAATATCTTCTGCTTCTGTTAGGTCCATACCATTTCTGTTCTTTATTGAGCCCATCTTTGCATGAAATGTTCCCTTGGTATCTCTAATTTTCTTGAAGAGATCTCTAGTCTTTCCCATTCTGTTGTTTTCTGCTATTTCTTTGCATTGATCGCTGAGGAAGGCTTTCTTATCTCTTCTTGCTATTCTTTGGAACTCTGGATTCAGATGCTTATGTCTTTCCTTTTCTCCTCTGCTTTTGGCTTCTCTTCTTTTCACAGCTATTTGTAAGGCCTCCTCAGAGAGCAATTTTGCTTTTTTGCATTTCTTTTCCATGGGAATGGTCTTGATCCCTGTCTCCTGTCCAATGTCACGAACCTCAGTCCATAGTTCATCAGGCACTCTATCTATCAGATCTAGTCCCTTAAATCTGTTTCTCACTTCCACTGTATAATCATAAGGGATTTGACTTAGGTCGTACCTGAATGGTCTAGTGGTTTTCCCTACTGTCTTCAATTTAAGTCTGAATTTGGCAATAAGGATATCATGATCTGAGCCACAGTCAGCTCCCGGTCTTGTTTGTCTTGATTGTATAGAGCTTCTCCATCTTTGGCTGCAAAGAATATAATCAGTCTGATTTTGATGTTGACTATCTGGGGATGTTCATGTTTAGAGTCTTCTCTTGTGTTGTAGGTAAAGGGTGTTTGCTGCGACCAGTGTGTTCTCTTGGCAAAACTCTATTAGCCTTTGCCCTGCTTCATTCCATTTTCCAAGGCCAAATTTGCCTGTTACTCCAGGTGTTTCTTGACTTCCTACTTTTGCATTCCAGTCCCCTATAGTGAAAAGGACATCTTAATTAGCCTCCAATTAAAATAAATTAAAAAAAAAAAAGAATAAATGGAGAAAAGGGGGATACTGTATTAGCTACGCATTCCTGATGTTTTGACAGGGGAGGCTTTGCAGACCCTGGGGAGAGCATCACCCTCCCCCACCAGAAGGGCATATGAATTTACTTGGAAATGTTTAACCTCCCTGACCCACCATAAACTCACCTTGGCTGTTTAGTGGGCATATGGGTTCAAGAGAAGGAAGAAGTCCCTTCGAGAAAACAATGTGATCTTCTTGTGTATTTGAGTTGAACTTTCTATCCAAGTTTACAAGTTTAAGATTCCAACCTTTAATAATTTTTAAAAGAAATCATTCTGTTTATTGGGACTTGCTTACAATTATAATGTAACACATATTCATTGCAGATAATTTGGTATATATAATTCAATTCAAAAACACTTTATTCTCCCATCATTTTGGAGATGTATTTTTCCATGTATTCATTTAGTGAGCATGTGCTGTGCTTATTAACTCAAATATGTTTTTCATTAAACAATACTTAAATTCATTAAACAACGTAAGACCATTGTGTTCTTACTATTCATCCCTTGATTGATTTAATCACACCCTGTTGCTATTTATCTAGATTGTTTCCACTATTTCCTATTCTAAATAATACTCTGATGAGTCTTCAGTTACGTAAACCTTTGTGTGCATCTTTGTAATTCTAACTAGATAAATTAATAGGAGTGAAAACAGTAGAGTTCCATTTTCAAGACTTTTCAGTCTTATGCACATTTTCATCACTTTATTCATGTTACAGCTGGACTGGTGTATGTAACTACCAGCAGGGTATGAGATGATCCATTTCTCTCTTCTTTCAAAAACTTTCAATTAAAAAAATATTTGTAAAATATCTGCCAATAGATACAATGGCATCTTGTTTTTAAAAATTTTTTTTCTTGGAAATCCAATGGAAATGAAAATTTCTCATATGGCAGGTTAAGCTTTCACTGAAATTAAACGTTCAGATACTTTCTTACCTGTCTCAGGACCTTTGCCACCTCACTCTTGTTTTGCAGTCTCCTCTATTGTAAGGATTATTAACCCTGGTTGTCACATTTGTTGCAATTTTTCTCCCGTCTTGACATCACTTTATAATTTTTTAGAAGCTTCCTTTCACTTTTGTATACAAATAAAACAAATATTTTATAAACATATATATTATAATGCATACAGATATATGTTTAAAGATAAAATACTGAGATGGGCTCATCCTAGCCAATTTATCTTTAATTTACAACTATTCACAGAACATTGAGAATATGCTGTTACTGGCACAGAGTAATGATTCTAGTAAATTAAGGAAACAAGTTTAAACAAATATGTGCTTACTCAAACTCTGCCTACCAGGACCTGCTGCTCTCAGCCCACACAGTCTTCACATGAGCTTCAGTGACTTTCAATGTCCTAAAATGTCCTAGTCCTCGAGAGAATAGTAAATATAGTAACTGACAGTGTCTAGGGTTTTACAGTTCTTTCACATTCTCCACAGAGAGGATCTCCTTTAGCTGGAGGAGCTGGTGCATTTTGTTCCATCTTACAGAAGGAGAATGAGCTTGGTCACTTGCCAACGATGCTCGGGCGTGAGTGGGAAGGTATGACCAGTGTACACACACAGTTCTCTCTCCACCTTGAATTCCATGCTTCTTTTTTCCCACAGGACTACCTTCCCAGCATTAAATGATTTTTTTTAGTGTACTTATCTAGGCTGGGAAACATTGTGAGAAGTAAAAGTATCGTCTCTTGGATAGTATGTGAAAAGTGAAATTTGAACATAGGTTAGGCTCTTGTCAGAGAAGGCAATGGCACCCCACTCCAGCACTCTTGCCTGGAAAATCCCATGGATGGAGGAGCCTGGTAGGCCGCAGTCCATGGGGTCGCTAAGAGTCGGACACGACTGAGCGACTTCACTTTCACTTTTCACTTTCATGCATTGGAGAAAGAAATGGCAACCCACTCCAGTGTTCTTGCCTGGAGAATCCTAGGGACGGGGGAGCCTGGTGGGATGCCGTCTATGGGGTGGCACAGAGTCGGACACGATTGAAGTGACTTAGCAGTAGCAGCAGTAGCAGCAGTAGCAGTAGGCTCTTGTAAATTAAATGCAATTGTCAAGATATATACTTGACCCTAACAGTAACCTGAAACAGGAAAAAGAATGTGGAATCTTATTTTTTTTTTGTCTTAGAATCTCCCCACTATGGGAGATCCAAGTTTCTGATTTTTAGAGGGCTCTTGGAACAAAAATGAGGAGGCATGTCAGTATGCAATCATCTCTGAGGGTACAAGAGCTGAAACATATTAAAAGCAATAGACCTAAATATATGATCATTAAATGTTTGCTTTATTCCAGGCCAAAGGAGAATCTCTGAATTTTCACCCAATCCTCCTACCAGCACACTCTCAATCTACCCTGCCTCTTAATCTGGCCTTAGTTTCCTGAATAACACTTATCATCTCTCACATAGTATGCATTTATTGGGTTAGTTATTTATCATCTATACTCACGCACTAAAATGTAAGTTCCATAAGAACTGGAACTTTGTTGTAATCATTATATTATTGTCAGTCCCTAAAATAATTCCAGAGGTTATGTAAGGATGTGAAGAAGGCTGAGCACCAAAGAATTGATGGTGCTGGAGAAGACTCTTGAGAGTCCCTTGGACAGCAAGGAAATCAAACCAGTCAATCCTATAGGAACTCAACCCTGAATATTCATTGGAAGGACTGATACTGATTCTGAAGCTAAAACTCCAATACTTTGGCCACCTGATGTGAAGAGCCGACTCACTGGAAAAGACCCTGATGCTGGGAAATGGGAAAGACAAGGCAGGAGGAGAAGAGGGTGAAA
The DNA here is from genome assembly GCF_000754665.1 of Bison bison bison. NCBI lineage: Eukaryota > Metazoa > Chordata > Mammalia > Artiodactyla > Bovidae > Bison > Bison bison. Next base: position 2,985,025 of record NW_011494614.1, on the reverse strand, counting down.
GTAGATGAGATGATTGGATGGTATCATCCACTCGATGGAAACGAGTTTGAGCAAACTTCAGGAGATAGTGAAGGACAACAGGGAAGCCTGGTGTGCTGCAGTCCAGGGGATCACAAAAAATTGGACATGACTGAACAATAACAAAAATAATGCCTATAGCACAATAAGCACCAAATAAATATTTGTGGTAGAATAAATACCTAAGGACTAACAGTAGATTTTCAGGTGGACCTCAAGAGACATCATCCCCTCCCCTAAAGTCTGTACAAGGATATCTGGAATGCAGCTTCTCTTTACTACCTTCCCTCTCTCTGGTCATCCTGAGGGTACACCAATATCTTCCCAACTTGGAAATTTTATTGAAAATTAATATTTAAATAATAATATACTGGTGGACCTATAAAGCTTAATCAAGTTTGTTATGTTACAAAATATATTTGATTTACTGTTATTTTTAAAGTACATATTGACTCTGGAAAATAATATGATACTTTGAACAGACACACTAGAACTTACTCACAGGTATCACATAAGATGAAGTTCCTTTTGAGTAACTGAGAGCCCAGATGAGAATCTCTTTACAAAAAGAGATATATTTATTTATCTTACATAAAAGCCTAGAGGTGAACAGTCTAGGACTGGTATAAGACTCAATTTCATAAAATATTTTTAGCACCTGGATTCCATCCTGTTATTCTAATACTTATTTGCCCTTCAATCCCAAGGCCATTTCATGGAGCAAAATAGCTGCTTTAGCTCCAGCAATTTTGTAGCACTCTAGCTTGTAAAGAGGATAAAGGAACAAAGAAGAAAGGGCAAATGGTCCGTGATGATTGTCTATTAAAGCAAATTCAAGAAAGCCACATGATACTTGTGCTTATATTCAAAACTAAGGTACCTGGTCTCATCTTGCTTGAAGGGAGGCAGGAAAATATAGTCCTTATCTCTTGTGATCATATGTATGTGTTAAGTTGCTTCAGTCATGTCTGACTCTTTGGAACCCTATGGACGGTAGCCCACCAGGCTCCTCTGTCCATGGGACTTTAGAGGCAAGAATATTGGAGTGGGTTGCCATTCCCTTCTTCAGATCTTCCTGACCCAAGAACTGAACCCACATCTCTCACATCTCCTGCATTGGCAGGCAGTTTCTTTACCACTAGCGCCATATGGGATCCTGTGATCATGGATCCAGCTAAATACTGGGGACTCTTCTACCACATAACAAGGAAGAATGGATATAAAAGACAGCTAGTAGTTTTTATCAAGGCATTCAGCTGAATGTTTTTCAATTCAGTATAATCATCCCAAGAGGCTAAGTACTTATTCCAATGATACTGTCATTGCCACTAATTTAAATTACCTTAAGAGTCATTTTTTTATACTTGTCCCCGAAGGTGTCAAATATTCAATCTTAAAGAGAAGACTTGAGTTTTGAAACATCAGAGAGTCATCTCAGATGAAATTTTCTGTGTATAACATGTGAAAAAATTAGTAATGTCATCTGAGGCCTATAAGTTAGATATGACTTTAAACTTACAAGCCCAGTACATCTCTGGAAACAATTTCTAAAGACATCATTAGTACCACCACTTAATAAAGCCTGAAAACTTATGAGGATGGATATTATCATATATGATACTTTATCCTTTAACCATAGTACTCAAGTAAATTTACTGTCCTCAACTGGTCAACTTCTAGACCAGTTTCCATTTGTCTGAATAAGATGCTGTAACAGTCGGTGGTGTATCATTTAAAATTTTTCAGTTGAGTTCTTCTTTCCTAGGATGAAGAGGATCTATCTCCAAAATTTACATAAAGATGCTCTAAAATTAAAATCTTACAGTAAAAAAGCTACTGGGAGCTTATTTAGAATGCCATATGATATTTCATTTCCACCAGTTAACTGGAGGACATGTTAATTATCTGTACACTTCGTTATAAGATAGCTCACCCAGAGGGATGGTACAGGGAGGGAGGAAGGAGGAAGGAGGAGGGTTCAGGATGGGGAAACACGTGTATACCTGTGGCAGATTCATGTTGATATGTGGCAAAACCAATACAATATTGTAAAGTTAAAAATAAAAAAAAAAGATAGCTAAAAACATTAAATTTCATCAGCAAATTGAAATTAGGAAAAATTAAAAGTTTTGACTACATTTTAAATCAGTTTCTAGAATCTGATATCTAATTCATTTTGCTTTTGAGTCTTTATCAATTGTTCTAAACCAGAAAAGTAGTTCTTTGTTAGAGTTCCAGAACTCAGCTAGACACTGTGCATTCTGGGGCTTTTCCCAGAAAGTGGTGCCCCTTACATGCCCTGGTAACATGCCATCATAGTGTGTTGCACTTGCCTATTGATCTTTTACCAGATTTAAGGTTCCTTTAACTATAGTTTCAATTATAGTAAAAAAAAATTATTATTTTCAACTATGACATAATCACATAATCATAATCACTGAAAAACGAACTCCCCAGGTTGGTAGGTGTCCAATATGCTACTAGAGATCAGTGGAAAAAGAACTCCAAAAAGAATGAAGAGATGGAGCCAAAGAAAAACAACACCCAGTTGTGGATGTGACTCGTGATGGAAGCAAAGTCCAATGCTGTAAAGAGCAGTATTGCGTAGGAACCTGGAATGTTAGGTCCATGAATCAAGGCAAATTGTAAGTGGTTGAACAGGAGATGGCAAGAGTAAATGTCCACACTTTAGGAATCAGAGAACTCAAAAGGACTGGAATGGGTGAATTTCACTCAGATGACCATTATATCTACTACTGTGGGCAAGAATCCCTTAGAAGAAATGGAGTAGCCATTATAATCAACAAAAGAGTCCGAAATGCAGTACTTGGATACAATCTCAAAAACGACAGAATGATCTTTGTTCATTCCCAAGGGAAACCATTCAATATCATGGTAATCCAAGCCTATGCCCCAACCAGTAATGCTGAAGAAGCTGAAATTGAATGGTTCTGTGAAGATCTACAAGACCTTCTAGAACTAACATGCAAAAAAGATGTCCTTTTCATTATAGGGGACTGGAAAGCGAAAGCAGGAAGTCAAGAAACACCTGGAATAACAGACAAATTTGGCCTTGGAGTACAGAATGAAGCAGGACAAAGGCTAATAGCATTTTGCCAAGAGAACTCACTGATCATAGCAACACCCTCTTCCAACAACACAAGAGAAACCTCTATACATGGACATCACCAGATGGTAGACATCAATATCAGATTGATTATATTCTTTGCAGCCAAAGATGGAGAAGCTCTATACAGTCAGTAAAAACAAGACCAGGAGCTGACTGTGGCTCAAATCATGAAGTCCTTACTGCCAAATTCAGATTTAAATTGAAGAAAGTAGGGAAAACCACTAGACCATTCAGGTATGACCTAAATCAAATCCCTTATGATTATACAGTTTAAGTGAGAAATAGATTCATCTGATAGACAGAGTGCCTGAAGAACTATGGATGGAGGTTCATGATATTCTACAGGAGGCAGGGATCAAGACCATCCCCAAGAAAAAGAAATGCAAAAAGGCAAAGGTAGTACACATTTGTGTAAAGGAAACACCCAGGCTTTCAGGATTATTAATTTACCTAGAATGTTACCAGTCAATCTAAGCCTTTGGAAACTGGGTGATAAATGGGATTTAGGCTTGGGACTATCTCATAGTGGGAATGGTATGCCCATGTATCCACCCTATAGTTATTTTCTAAGTTTAGATTGTATTGATGAAATAAATATGCTCAACTATGGGCAGAATCAGCATCCATATGTGTTTTATATGCATGTGTATATCTGTTTAATATTCACAATGACCTATGAGGTAAGTCATGTTAATTTCCCACTTTACAGATGAGGAAATTAAGACACAAAGTGAATAGATAACTTGTCCATGAGTACAAGCCTATCTTGTGACAGAGATGGAATTTGAATTCAGGTAGTCAGTTTCCAGAATTTGTACTTTAATCTACTGCTATATTGCTGAATATAGAGTAAACCCATTTCTTCCTTCTCCTTCCAAAAAAAATGCATGTGCACACACAAACATATTTTAGGAAAATTTATAAACAGCACAATGGATACTTTAGGTAAGCATGACAGGAGTGAGAGGAAAGATTTTTCATTTTTATTTTATATATTTTTTTGTACTGCTTGATTTTTTTAACCATGTGTATATTTTATTTCTATTTTAATATAAACAGAAACATGAGGGAAAAGTGTATGTAAAGGCCCTGAAGTAGAAAAAATTGTTTTTTGAGAAACAAAAGGAAATTTTTATGATTGATATAGAGACAAATCTAGGAGATGTAATGATGAGCTTTACGAGGAAGGCAAACTTTTGCAGGCCATTTGAAATATATTTTGGAACTTGTCCTAAAAGCAATGAGAAATCATTTAGAGTTTTAAGCCTGGGAGTAACACAATCAGATCAATGTGTTTTAAGGAATTCACCGGGTTGACTCCTAGATTGGATAGGAGCAAAAGTGGATGCCAGGGTCTATTTACAAGTGAATTAGAATAATGCAGAAAAGATGATGATGGTGACTTAGACTGTGTCAGTGGCAATGGAGAAAGAAATAAGTGGATGGATTGCACAGATATCAAATGGAAAGACCAATTTGATTTGGTGGCTGACAGAATAGTGAGAGACAGAGAAGAGAGAAGAGTGACTCCCACTATGCCAATTTTGGCCATTACATAGATGGAACAAATATATTATAATAACTCCTCCTGTCCTCTCACTCCATACTCCATCACGGTAGATGGATCAAGATGTGGAGCTATAACAAAAGTTGGCCCAATCAGAGTCATTCCTAGGATGGAAGTTATGAGTGAAAGTACCTTCTTTCCCTTTCTATATGCAATGGTGAATCTGGACTTAGCAATAGAGATGCAGTCAACACAAAAGGAGGAGGAGAGATCAGTGTAGGGGTGGGTATAAGGCAAAGACTGAGAGATTTAGAGAGACATCTGGTAGCATGGACTGCTTTGTTACCCAGCTATTTCCACCAGTCAAAGCAACACAAGACTCTATAGTTTCCTTTTCGCCTCAGGGAAATTTAAGTTGTATTTCTTGCACTCAAAGTGGCACTTGCAGCTCAAAGTGTCATTAATATGATTCAGGTAATAGTTAGGAAATAAATGAAGGAGGCCTTGAGAAGTGACACTACATGAGGATGAGTAAAGCAAGAAAACAAGAAGAATACTAATGTTCTACTTTGTGAGGGTGGAGCCTGGTACCATTAACTGAGATAGAGTATAGAACAGGTTTGGGGAAAGACAATGAGTTGAACTTTACACATGTTACATTTAGGGTGCCTATCAGTCATTCAGGGGACCTTCAGTTGACAATTAGATTTAAATAAATCTTGATAGACTTGTATCCAGTTCTGGAAATTTACAGACTAGAGAATTTTATTACACAAAGATGAGAGATGAAAAGTTAAAAAAATGTTGGTATTTGGGAAACTGCACAGAGTGAGAAAAATAGCCGAATGAGACTGAGAGTCTGGAGAATGTCAGCTCTTAACTGTCGAAAGGAGAATAGCACATTAAGCAGATAGAAATACCATAAAAACACAAAACAAAACAAGGATGTTCCAGATTATAGAAACTAAATGGTGGAGAAAAGCTTGGGAGATTCCTTAATAATGGACAGAGCTCTCAATGCCAAAGAGTCAGCCAAAAACCGCCTCTTTTAAAAGCTACAAAGAGGCCCAGTGTCTGAGTCTCCTTGGGAACTAGAAGCACTATTGATGGTCTTTTAAGAGCTACATTAATAGAACAGAGAGAAGAAAAACACATTTTCAGTGGGCTAGGATAAACATGTGAGGTGAGGAAGTTAGTTACAGCTAATGTAGCTCTCAAGTTTTCATAAACAGAGGACGAAAGAGTTGGATCATATTTAGATGCAAATATAGACAAGGTTTTAGTAGGTTAGGAAAAACACAAATGGGAAAGCTATACCCACACACACAAAAACACACGCACACACACCTGTGTGCAATGTATAAACTACATATATATGTAGTACATGAAGTACCCACATACACTCATACATATAATAACTACATATACATACATATTCTGGGACCAGAACTCCTGGGCTTAAATCTTACTGTCTGAGAACAATTTGTATAATGTTTCTGCGCTTCCTTTATCATTTCTGTTATATTAAGATAATAGAATAATAATGGAAATTGTTTATTGGAATAGTTGCGAGGATTAAATGAGTTAATGCTTGGAAAGGACATAATTTACTTATCATCACAGCAAAGACAATCCATGTTAGAGAGTGGTTATAGCACTAGGAAATTTCTTCCTTCTAGGCTGCTCAAGTGTGTAGGGAGAGAAGTATGCCAATGCTCACACAGATACATCATTATCTTGACTCCTTAATAATGGATAGAACTCTTAATGCCAAGAACACTTTGGATCGGCTGATAGGGCATTAAGCATTGATTTTCTGGCTTTCCCTGTCAGTCTTCTTTGTCATAAGTTTTTTTCCTCTCAACTCCAGGCCCTCAGGTCTCCTTTTAATCTACTTAGTCTGACTCCCAGAAGTGCTGCTTTTCAGGGCCACAAATAGCATGACATCATTGTCACGGAAGAGGGTGGAGCACATGCCTCAAACTTGAGCCAAATAGTATTAAGGGCACCTGCCTGGGACTCCATCTCTATGGGATAGTTAGGTTCATTTCTCATAAATTTTGGATACATATTCCATAGAATATGCAGCAATTTTAAAAATTATGAAGCAAAGTTGAGTAAAATGCTTATAATATGATGTAATAAAAGTCAGAATTGTGAAATTAATCCACAATATAGTTTTAATTCTGAAAATGCAGACAGGTTTGTGAGTATGTACATGGTGCTTGAAAACATAGAAAGATTGAAAGGAAAAAAGATAAACATCTTGAAACTGTCTATATGGGGCGTATGATTTTATCTTCTTTATACTTTTGCATTTATTTACAGAGAATTTTTATGATTTAAAAAATCATATTTCATATACAGAGAAGTTTTCTGACAATCAAGAACTTTCCTTCTTTATATTGTTCCCAAGCATCTGGCCTGGATAATTCCATGGTCTGTATTGTCTGTGGGGTCACAAAGAGTTGGACACAACGGAGTGACTTTCACGTTCAAGCAAATTTCCGGACAGTTATAATGCTCTTGTACCAAAACTTTCGGTAAAACTCATTTTGGAAAATATCAGTTGGTGATCTAGACCTCAGGTCAGTTAAAGAGAAGAGTTTCACTTATTCCTTCTTGTCTTGCTTAAAGTGGCAACAGATCTTGGTTTTCATATTCTTTCCAAACAGCAAAGGTGTTTGCTGACTCTGTCAGGTTTTGTATTCTAGCAATAGAGCAAGGAACAAAACAGATACACATTCCTGTCCTCAAGGAGCAGCACGTCTACACTGATCTCTTAATTATCACCTTAGAATATTGTCATTTAATGCATCACGTGTGCATGTGTGCTAAGTTGCTTCAGTCCTGTCAGACTCTTTGCAGCCCTATGGACATAGCCCCCCAGGCTCCTCTGTCCATGGGATTCTCCAAGCAAGACTACTGGAGTGGGTTGCCATGCCCTACTCCACGGGATCTTCCTGACCCAGGGTTAGTGCATCATCGTACTGACTATATCATCATTTTTTTCACCTTGTACTTGTCTTTTCACATACTGCTCTGGTTTTCTCTCAGGATTCCTGCTGGCAGGTCTGGTTGGGTTAAGGTGGGGACTGTCTGGGCAAAGGGAAGGGAAAGAAAAAGGAACTAACAAATCTCAAGTAATCTGTTATCTCATGTAATCCTTATAATCTAATGGGACAGGTCGTTTTAACTGCCTGTGGTAGATGAGGATACACAGGTTTGGTGATACTAAGCATCATTTCAAATGTTGTGTGGCTTATAAGTGGCAGAGATGGGATTCAAACCCAAGTCTGCTGCTGCTGCTGCTGCTAAGTTACTTCAGTTGTGTCTGACTCTGTGCAACCCCATAGATGGCAGCCCACTAGCTCCTCTGTCCCTGGGATTCTCCAGGCAAGAACACTGGAATGGGTTGCCATTTCCTTTTCCAATACTTGAAAGTGAAATGTGAAAGTGAAGTTGCTCACTCATGTCTGACTCTTAGCGACCCCATGGACTGCAGCCTACCAGGCTCCTCCATCCATGGGATTTTCCAGGCAAGAGTACAGGAGTGGGTTGCCATTGCCTTCTCCAAAACTCAAGTCTAACTGACTTTAAAGCCTGTGGCTTTAAAAAGACTTTAAAAGGCTGAGATGCTGCATTCTGGTCACACACAGAGTGAAGCAAGGCACAGAATGAGGAGCTCAGGCAAACTCTCCAATCTCAAATCTTTCTTTCAGTCACCTACTCAGTTATTAAGTCTGAAGAAATCAATTGATTCAGTTTTCATTTTTAAAGTTTTTTTCTCATTGTCTGGAAGAATAAATAGCTTCCTTGGAGATAACTGTCCCTCTATAAGTTGATTTTTTTAATTTTTTTATTAAAAGATAATTGCTTTATAATATGTGCTGGTTTCTGCCATAAATCAACATGAATCAGCCACAGGTATACATGGGTCCCCTCCGTCTTGAACTACTCTCCCACCCAATCCCACCCCTCTAAAGTTGTCACAGAACACTAGATCGAGCTCCCCATGTCACACAGCAAATTCCCACTTGTCATCTACTTTATATATGGCAATGTATATGTTTCCATGTTACTGTCTCAATCTGTCCCACCTTCTTCCTCCCACACTGGGTCCACAAGTCTGTTCTCTGTGTCTGCATCTCCATTGCTGCCCTGAAAATAGATTCATCAATACCATATTTCTAGATTCCATACACATGTAAATTGTGGTACATATATACAGTGGAAGTTGATTTTAATGGGAAAAAAGGAATAAGAAGGGAAGGAAGGAGGGCAGGAGAGAGGAGAGAGAGAAAGGGAACAATGGGGAAAAAGGGATAGAATTTTGTGAAGAAGAAAGAGGATAAGTTTTAAACAAGAAGTTTTGCCTGAGCAACCTGATGGGCCCTCCAGGGAACCCTGAGTCTAGGCCACCAGAAGGAACAAGAGGTTCATAAGATTCAGAAAGGGGACAGCTCCAGGACATTCTTTGCCTCCCCACTTTGCCTTAGGACTCTGCCTCCAAAACCAGTCATTCTCTGAACTCTGATTTTCATCTCTAATCAATTTGTATTGAGCTATTAATGTAATTTGATTTAGATACAATAAAATCCATCCATATTCATGTACAGTTGGATGAGTTTTGACAAGTACGTATTCCCACGTAACCAACTCCTCAGTGAAAGCATAGCATATTTCCATCAGCCCAGAAAGTTCACTCATGCCATTGGCAGTCCATTCCAAACCCCCTGTATACTCAACCGATCTAATTTCTATCACTCCTGATTAATTTTGCCAGGTCTGCTTTTAACCAATCCCTGGGTGGATTGGTGACTGTGACATCGCATGACATAACTTTGCCAAGCTTCTTAGCTGCCCATTTTGTTGTACTCTGTGATGACCCAGAGGGGTGGGATGGGGGTAGGTAGGAGGGAGGTTCCATAGAGAGAGGATATATGTATACATACAGCAGATTCACTTCCCCTTACAGCAGAAACTAACACAACATTATAAAGCGATTACTCTCCAATTTTTACAAAGGCATAGCCATCAGAATTAATGGCACCTTTTCTGCAATTGATGCCAGTCACTTCTCACAAGCAGCCACAGTACCTTTTATCCTACAGGTGATGATTTCTTAGAGGCTGAACCTGGCTCTGCAACCCTATCTTCTGGGAATATAGCTGAACAGGTTAAAGAGGGCTCCCCCTGGTTTCCAGGAATGACTGTCATAGTTGCCCACATAAAAACTCTCGTGTGTTTGAAATTCTGTTCGATGCTGAGTGCTCAGGTTGTTTACCTGTCTTGCAAGATCTTTAGGGAGAACATTTGCAAGTATCTGTTCTCATGCTATTTGACATTTCAGAAAGTTGTTCTCTTCAATGATCCACTGTCTTGGAGTATTATTCACAGAATTAGAGGCTTTAACTACCTTTGTGATTATTATACAAAAAACACCTTCTATTAAAAAGAAAAGCAATGTGTCCTTTTGTGAGATAATTAATAGGCAGATGGGTGTGTTTACCCACTGAGCCATAATATTAGAGATATTAGGTATTCTTTCCATAAGACCCTCTACTTAAAAATGCTTATGATTCACATCGGTGATCTTCATAGCTTTGAGTCAAAAATGAAAAATCTTTCAATGGTATAGAGAAGTCAGAATTTCAACTTTGTGAAGATAATTTTCAGAATAAAGATAGATTTCTATTTTCAAAAAATGCTTATGATACATGCATGCCCTCTCTAATATTTTCCTTATGGAAAGTAAACAAGATCTCCACATGTATTGAGACAAAGAAGGGAACAATTGTTCAGAATTCACTAGATTGTATTCCTTCTGTTCAGCATCCAAACTTACTACCTCTAGCATAGAATAGAAATGCAAAGTAAATATATATATAAAGTTTTATTCCCCTCTTTATTCCATTATAAATGCTCATAACATAAAACTTTACCTGCTCTGGGAAGTAGTTCTTCCTTATATCATTTTTCTATCTACAAAAATAAGAATAGTTCCTTTCTACTAATCCTTAAAGCTGTAATTATTTTTATTTATTTATTTTCCTTTCCCCCCCAACATATCATAGATAGATAGAAAGGTAGAAAATGAAATCTTACTAGGGATGACTAGAGAATCTTTTTAGGGAAGATATATTGGTTTGTTAAAGCTGACATAACCAACTACCACAGACTATGTGGCTTAAACAGGAGAAATGTATTTTTTCATAGCTGTTGGGGCTAGTCCAAGATCAAGGTGTTGGCAGGTTTGGTTTCCCCTGGGGCCTCTTTGGCTTACAGATGACTGCCTTTGCACTGTGTCCTCACATGCTCTTTCCTCCAGCCACCCATATCCATGAAGTCTCTTTCTGTGTCTTAACATCCCCTTTCTATAAAAATGACAAAAGTCAGATTGGGGTAGGGCCCTCCCTAACTGCCTTATTTTAATTTGATTCCCTCTTTAGAGCTCCTGTCTCCAAACACAGCCATATTCTTAGGTATGAGCGATTAGGGCTTCAACATATAAATTGGGGGAGCACTATGCAGGCCATGACAAAAGGTCTAATACTTTGGTTCATTTCAGTTCAGTTCAGTCGCTCAGTCCTGTCCAACTCTTTGCGACCCCATGAACCGCAGCACAACAGGCTTCCCTGTCCATCACCAACTCCCGGAGTCTACCCAAACCCAGGTCCACTGAGTCAGTGATGCCATCCAACCATCTTATCCTGTGTTGTCCCCTTCTCCTCCTGCCCTCAATCTTTCCCAGCATCAGGGTCTTTTCAAATGATTCAGCTCTTTGCATCAGGTGGCCAAAGGATTGGAGTTTCAGCTTCAACATCAGTCCTTCCAATGAACACCCAGGACCAATCTCCTTTAGGATGGACTGATTGAATCTTCTTGCAGTCCAAGGGACTCTCAAGAGTCTTCTCACATGTGTACACCCGTGACAGATTCATGTTGATGTATGGCAAAACCAATAAAATATTGTAAAGAAATTAGCCTCCAATTAAAATAAATAAATTTACATTAAAAAAAATAAAAGCCACAGGAAGCTAATTTCAGAACAACAACAACAAAAAGAGTCTTCTCCAACACCACAGTTCAAAAGCATCAATTCTTTGGTGCTCAGCTTTCTTTATAGTCCAATTCTCACATCCATACATGACCACAGGAAAAACCATAGACTTGACTAGACGCACCTTTGTTGACAAAGTATATGTCTCTGCTTTTTAATATGCTGTCTAGGTTGGTCATAATTTTCCTTCCAAGGAGCAAGCATCTTTTAATTTCATGGCTGCAGTCACCATCTGCAGTGATTTTGGAGCCCAGAAAAATTAAGTCAGCCACTGTTGCCACTGTTTCCCCATCTATTTCCCATGAAGTGATGGGACCAGATGCCACGATCTTAGTTTTCTGAATGTTGAGCTTTAAGCCAACTGTTTCACTCTCCTCTTCCACTGTCATCAAGAAGGTCTTTAGTTCTTCACTTTCTGCCATAAGGGTGGTGTCATCTGCATATCTGAGGTTATTGATATTTCCCCTGGCAATTTGATTCCAGTATGTGCTTCTTCCAGCCCAGCACTTCTCATGATGTAACCTGCATAGAAGTTAAATAAGCAGGGTGACTATATACAGCCTTGATGTACTCCTTTTCCTATTTGGAACCAGTCTGTTGTTCCATGTCCAGTTCTAACTGTTGCTTCCTGACCTGCATATAGATTTCTCAAGAGGCAGGTCAGGTAGTCTGGTATTCCCACCTCTTGAAGAATTTTCCACAGTTTATTGTGATCCACACAGTCAAAGGCTTTGGCATAGTCAATAAAGCAGAAATAGATGTTTTTCTGGAACTCTCTTGCTTTTTGATGATCCAGCAGATGTTGGCAATCTGATCTCTGGTTCCTCTTCCTTTTCTAAAACCAGCTTGAACATCTGGAAGTTCACGGTTCACGTATTGCTGAAGCCTGGCTTGGAGAATTTTAAGTACGACTTTACTAGTGTGTGAGATGAGTGCAATTGTGCGGTAGTTTGAGCATTCTTTGGCATTGCCTTTCTTTGGGATTGGAATGAAAACTGACCTTTTCCAGTCCTGTGGCCACTGCTGAATTTTCCAAATTTGCTGGCATATTGAGTGCAACACTTTCACAGCATCATCTTCCAGGATTTGAAATAGCTCAACTGGAATTCCATCACTTCCACTAGCTTTGTTCATAGTGAAGCTTCCTAAGGCCCACTTGACTTCACATTCCAGGATGTCTGGCTCTAGGTGAGTGATCACACCATCATGATTATCTGGATTGTGAAGATCTATTTTGTACAGTTTTTCTGTGTATTCTTGCCACCTCTTTTTAATATCTTCTGCTTCTGTTAGGTCCATACCATTTCTGTCCTTTATTGAGCCCATCGTTGCATGAAATGTTCCCTTCGTATCTCTAATTTTCTTGAAGAGATTTCTAGTCTTTCCCATTCTATTGTTTTCCTCTATTTCTTTGCATTGGTCACTGAGGAAGGCTTTCTTATCTCTCCTTCCTACTCTTTAGAACTCTGCATTCAAATGGGTATATCTTTCCTATTCTCCTTTGCTTTTCACTTCCCTTCTTTCACAGCTATTTGTAAGGCCTCCCCAGACAGCCATTTTGCTTTTTTGCATTTCTTTTTCTTGGGGATGGTCTTGATTCCTGTCTCCTGTACAAGGTCACAAACCTCCATCCATAGTTCATCAGGCACTCTTTCTATCAGATCTAGTCCCTTAAATCTATTTTTTACTTCCACTATATAGTCATAAGGGATGACATATTCTGACAGAATGAGGTCCACTGGAGAAGGGAATGGCACTGGAGAAGAATACTTCAGTATTCTTGCCTTGAGAACCCCATGAACAGTATGAAAAAGCAAAAAGATAGAACACTGAAAGATGAACTCCCCAGGTTGGTGGGTGCCCAATATGCTACTGAAGATCAGTGGAGAAATAACTCCAGAAAGAATGAAGGGATGGAGCCAAAGCAAAAGCAACACCCAGTTGTGGATTGGACTGGTGAGAGAAGCAAGGTCCAATGCTGTAAAGCTCAATATTGCATAGGAACCTGGAATGTCAGGTCCATGAATCGAGGCAAATTGGAAGTGGCCAAACAGGAAATGGAAAGAGTGAACGTCGACATTCTAGGAATCAGCGACCTAAGATGGACTTGAATGGGTGAATTTAACTCAGATGACCATTATATCTAGTACTGTGGGCAGGAATCCTTTAGAAGAACTGGAGTAGCCATAATAGTCAACAAAAGAGTCTGAAATGCAGTACTTGGATGCAATCTCAAAAACGACAGAATGATCTCCATTCATTTCCAAGGCAAACCATTCAATATCAAGGTAATCCAAGTCTATGCCCTGACCAGTAACGCTGGAGAAGCTGAAGTTGAACAGTTCTATGAAGACCTACAAGACCTTCTAGAACTAACACTCCCAAAAAGATATCCTTTTCATTATAGGGGACTAGAATGCAAAAGTAGGAAGTCAAGAAATACCTGGAGTAACAGGCAAATTTGGCCTTGAAGTTCAGAATGAAGCAGGGCAAAGGCTAATAGAGTTCTGCCAAGAGAACGCACTGGTCATAGCAAACACCCTCTTCCAACAACACAAGAGAAGACTCTTCATATGGACATCATGAGATGGTTGACACCAAAATCAGATTGATTATATTCTTTGCAGCCAAAGATGGAGAAGCTCTATACAGTCAGCAAAAATAAGACTGGGAGCTGACTGCGGTTCTGATCATGAACCTCTTATTTCCAAATTCAGACTGAAATGGAAGAAAGTGGAGAAAACCACTATACTATTCAGGTATGATCTAAATCAAATCCCTTATGACTATACAGTGGAAGTGAGAAATACTTTGGTTAGAGAAGATAATTTATAGTAATAGTTATAATAGAAAGAAATGGATTACAGATAATTTTCTCAAGGATAATTCAGAGGATTTAAGGATTGATTTGATGTGGAAGGTGAGACATAGGAAGAATGAGAAAGACCAAGTTTTCTACCTTTGCCAGCTGGATGGATAACAATACATTTGATTAAAATAAAAAAAGGTACAGGATAAAATGCAGACTTGGGGATAAATTAGGACAATCACTTATAGTACATTCAACAAATATTTGGCATGCTTTTACTATATACCTACCACTTTTAGACAAAGTCTCTAATTTCACTGAGTTTACATTCAACAATGTGCTAATTTGTAATCTTTGAGGTATCTCTTAGATATTGAAAAGATGATATATAGAAAAGTGAAGAATTCGGGTGAGCAGTTGAATGTATAAATCAAGAACTCAGGGGTTGGGTTGACACTGCAGTTATGAATGTAGAAGTCACAGTATATACTTTATTAAAATCATGAACCTCAGTGCTTTCACCTCAGAAGGAAGAGATCTCTGAATCAAGCATACGTATTTGGGTTATAAAGAGAGGAAGGACCAATGGGGAGATGGGGAGGTGGGGAATGAACCAATGAAGTAGGGGAAAAACAAATAATGACCAGTTTTGATTACGTCCAGCCTAAATCACCTGAGAATTTTCATATATATGTACCTCAAATAAGCATTATAGAATCATATTTTCCCAGGCAACAATATTGGAGTGGGTTGCCATTTCCTTCTCCATGGGATCTTCCCCACCCCGGGATTGTACCTGCATCTCCTGCATTGGCAGGCACATTCTTTACCACTGAGCAACCAGGGAAGCCCACAGTAACTCTAGCTTCTCTAAATGTAGACGTTCTAAGGAAAGATTTAAGTGCATTATCTACACCAACCTGTAATCAACAGGAAGCTACCCAAGCCCTCAAGGAATCTGTTCTCTTGTGCTGACATTACTCTGCCTCTGACCATCTTGTTTCAAATACTGATTTGCCAGCATAGACTGTGAAAGGTAAACTGAAGCTGCCGATTCTCATCGGCACCAACTTCAAACAACTCAACGATGCCGACATGTTTTCACACTGACGTTGGCTTGCCCATCTCAGCATCCCTTGGTTCCCATTATTTTCACTGAGTCCCCAGGCTGCAATAAGAATTTCTCATTCTTTCATGTTTAAAGCCTTTAATTACTCCCCCAGACATCCCTTCCTAGTTTGGCAGTGCAAAAACAGACTTCAGGGAAAGATTTTCTAGAATTAAACAAACGGATGACATCAGTGTTTTCCTGTTCTTTTAAGAACTAGGGCAGAATTCTGTCTTTGTCATGTTAGTCCACGGGAGATGGGGCCAGAGAAGTGGTTGATGATTATTCTTTGAAGAGAATGTTAAGTGGCCCTTCATCATCAGTCACAGCTGATAATAATAATTCAGAGGAAAACAAAAATGAAATCTTTTTGGCTTCTATGATAAGACCTTCATTTCCTTTCTTTCAGACATTGTCCTCATTTGCCATGACCACATCCACGCTGCTACTGAAGAGCAGCTTAATGCGTCCTTGTCGGTTTTCTCCCCAGTCTCTCCAGTTCCCAAAGTCATTATTCCCATTTGGTTTTAAAATATGATCCACCTTTTGATTCGTAATCATCCCTTTCAAATATGTCTGAAATTTCGCTTTTCTCAACACACACTAAAATGATTTTCTTGAAAAAATACATGACTATAATTTTGGCTTCCTTTTTATTTCTTTTTAATAATAAGGCTATTACTCATTCTCCAGTTCCTAACACAGCCAAAATTGGAGGGGGACTCAGACTGTTGAACCCTATTATAAATGAGTGGCACATTATAAATTAAATACAGACAGAGTCAACATGAACTTGGTCGGACAGATGAGGGAGAAAAGCCAAATGCTAGTTAATTTCCTTTCTCAATCATTTCCTCTCAAGTCTTTGTATCTCCCTTCCTCTTTTTTTCTCTCAAGCTTCTCACCTCAACTTGGACACAGAGCAAAGACAAACCACAGCCCTCACCCATGGTATAGACAGATTCTAGTGCACGAGGCACAGAACAGCTGTATCTTTCTCATGGGAGTGAGATGGAGCCAGAAAGAAGTAAAGCTGGGGGCAAATGAGTGAGGTGTTGGGGGCCATCAGGGATGGAGACACTTAGGAGATCATGTCATCCAAGAGAGGCAGGCTCTGACATCTTCAGAGCCAAGAATGTGACATAAATGAGCAAAGTCAAATGAAAATGAGTATGACAGCCAACCACACACCCTAGATAGACAAATCTGGCACTATTCATCTCTAGCCAAATATTGTCATTCAGAACTATGGGTCAATATTGCCAGAGTTCCTGATTATTAGTATTGTTTTTGCTGCTGCTGCTGAGTCACTTCAGTCATGTCTGACTCTGTGCAACCCCATAGACGGCAGCCCACCAGGCTTCCCCGTCCCTGGGATTCTCCAGGCAAGAACACTGGAGTGGGTTGCCATTTCCCTCGCCAATGCATGAAAGTGAAAAGTGAAAGTGAAGTCGCTCAGTCATGTCTGACCCTCAGCAACCTCATGGACTGCAGCCTTCCAGGCTCCTCCATCCATGGGATTTTCCAGGCAAGAGTACTGGAGTGGGGTGCCATTGCCTTCTCCGATTGTTTTTGAGAGAATCAGAAATAAGACTTTTTGAATGTATGTAAAATAACCTGAGTTTATAAGTCAACTCATTGGAAAAGACTCTGATGCTGGGAAGGATTGGGGGCAGGAGAAGAAGGGGACGACAGAGGATGAGATAGCTGGATGGCATCACTGACTCGACGGACGTGAGTCTAGGTGAACTCTGGGAGTTGGTGATGGACAGGGAGGCCTGGCGTGCTGCAATTCATGGGGTCGTGAAGAGTCGGACACGACTGAGCGACTGAACTGAACTGAACTGATAAGTCAACTATATTTTCCTTGACACCATTGTATTCAGGAGCCACCAAGTTGAAATCTCTTGTTTAACAACAATAATTGGTATTCCAAGTGTTTACCAAATCACATTGTGATTAGCAAGCAGAACCCAGACAGTATATAAATACATACTTCTTAACTATTCTCCAACTGTTGTGCATATGAGTTTCCCAATTTATCAAATTTTGAAAGAGAAAATACTGGAAACAAAGGTAATAAGTTATTTAATAAAGAGATAATTGAAAGAAGAATATTAACTTCCTCTGCCCATACACCATTCCAACACAATTTTAGGCTTTTTCATTCTTCATCTTTTTAGGGAAAAAAATAGGATTGAGAAAGAGACAGAGACAGAAATACTCCTGAAGAGAGAATTAATCTGTTTTGGAACCTTGTCATGTGTCAAACAACTTCCTTAGGACCTTAAGTGTATTATATTTTCTTAACCTTATTTTTTAAATTGGAGAGTAAATTAGGTAAATAGTAAGTGAACTGAGACCCTCAAAGCATAATTAATATAAAGATTTTTTCATGAAAAAGTAAAAAGAATTAAATAGCTAAGAAAACTGTGTATGAATTTAGCTCCTTAAACACATTATCAGATCAGTATTGGGATCGGGGACAACTCTACTTTGCCCAAGATTATCCAAAAATTACCGCTATTAGTAAGGGTAAGATTCCTAATGCCTGACCTTTCACCTCAACATAAAGAATTGAAGACATTAGACACATGAGACAGATATTTTTAATGAACATTTGAATGTTACTCTGCTAGGAGCAGGACAAGAGACTGAATGCATATATCTCACTAAAGGGTAAATTTGCTGTGTCAATGTGAGTGCAATGAGGGGAAAGTGGATTGTCTTACCCACCCAGAAGTAGTTCATCTCTTTTACTCCTTTCCTTCATTCACTCAATGTGTATTTATTCTATTTAGCTCAGTGCCAAGCATAGAGAGATTTGACAATGAACAAGCCACAGGAGACCCTCAAGGAGTTTGTATTCCAGCAAGAGGAGACAGACAATAAACAAGGAAAAAAAAAAAAAAGGTGATTTCAAATAATGCTGAATACCGAGAAGAATTCTTAAAAACAGTGTATACAGAGAGTGATGAGTGCAATAATGGAGGGGAACTATTTTTAGATATTTATATCAGAAAGAGTATAACCCAGAAGTAAAGATATGAGAAAAGAGTGATAAAGAATTGCAAGTACAAAGACTGTGAGGTCAGAATGCCCTTGAAAAAATGAAGGGGCTGAAAAGGGATCTGTGGGGCTGGAGGATACTGAGCAAGAGTCAGAGATGTCACTGGAGGAATGTTTTCCACCACAGGGAAATTTACTTTGTTTTAAATAGCACAGAGAGTCACTGGAGTGTTGTAAGTAGGGAAATGACCTGTCCCTCTGGGAAGACTGAAAGGCTTCCAGAGCCTCCATAGAACAGGAAACCATCACTTCTCTGATGCCCAGAACAAAAGAGAAACTCCAAAAGAAATAGAGGTTTCTAAGCTTTACATACATGTAACACAGAAGCCAGCAAAGAGTCTCTGACTCTGGCAGCTTCGTGCCAAGAAAGGGATTTGGCCGACCGAGTCAGTGCAGGCCAGAGCTGGAAGAAGGCCAAATCTTGTAAAATACCACACACAGCCCACTCAACAACCAATCTGCTTCACCAGAACATGGACTTAAAGACAATGAATACAACCAGTTCTTAGCTGAACAGACAGCCTTGTCCAAAGACAATGAGTCCCCCTGTGTGAGATCCGTGGGAATGCACAGCCCTGATTAGCCTGTTCATCTTACCTGTCCAAACTTAGTTGGCTTTAAAAAATAAATATAACTTCTTTGGTGTTTGCATACATTGCTGGCAGGAGTATAAATTGGGATAGTCTGTTCATTAGGATCATGAATAATAAAAATGTGCCTTCATTTTGACCCAACGCTTTTACTTCTATGAATTTATCTTGAGGAAATGATCAGAGATGCTGTGACGAGATAAACAGTTTAAGTGTCCAACAATGGCACATGGGTTATGTCCGTTAGAGCACTTTTATATCCATTCAGTATCATGTTCTGGGAAAATACTTCAAGATAGAAAAAAGTTCTGTAACATAGTTTTAAGTAAAAACAGAAGCTACAGAATACTATGTATAACAAGCCTGATTTTTAAAGTATGTACATTTATATGTACATATTTTATTTACTCTATTTTAATATATTAAAGTGTTAGCAGCAGCTCTCTATCAATGGTGAGCTAGACTGTCAACTTTTCTTTCTTACTGAGTCTCTATCTTATGAAATTTTTATAATGAACATGAGTTTGAGCAAATTCCCGGAGATGGTGACGGACAGGGAAGCCTGGCATGCTGCAGTCCATGGGGTTGCAGAGAGCTGGATATGACTTAGTAACTGAACAACAAGAACACAGTGAACATAATTCAGTTTTGTAATTTAAAACAAAATGCACTAAAATCTCCCTTAAAAGCTTTATGTCCAAAATGCTTACTTGTGGCATCTTAGGGCTGGTCTTCTGGCCTTCTGGAAGGCCATGCTAGTCAAGAAAAGTCTAGGGGATCCAGAGTGCAATCTAGGTCCCTCCAATGGCCATTTGTCACAAATACAAATGTTTCCATGGTCCCTGTAACTAAGGCAAAATAAGAGAACAAAAATGGGCTGTTAGTCATCCCTATTTTGTAATTCCAAATATTCTGTATACATTCATATTATTTTTTTAATTTTTTGGACTGAAGTTTTAAGAAGTTTGGTCTGTTTAGCTGTGGCATTCTCCTCTTTCCTCTAGAATGTATGCTCCACAAAGCAGAGAAAAGTCTATTTTGTTCATGCTTTATCCTCAGTGCCTGAACAGTGCCCACAAATAAACTAAGTAAGTATTTGCTGAATAAATTAATGAGGATTAGATGAATTCAAACTTTAATAATAGAAATGCAGAGAGAATGTGCATGGCACATTCAGGTCAGTGTTCAGTAAAAATGAAAATACCGTGTTCAGGAGAAATGAATTAAACTTTTTGCAAGGGTATGCTATCTTACAGACTGGAAAATTCCTTTTTGCTCCAGCAGTATTTTAGGAGCTACTAATTTCTCATATGAATGGCTTTTGACTGTGGTTTCTTTTCCACAACAAGCAAGAAGATTAAGGCCTATGGGGGGAAAAAATTGATATCCACAGACTAGTATTACTGCCAACTTTATACATGAAAGCATAGAATGAAAGGTTGGGGGAATCTCACAGAGAAGAAAGAAAAGTAAAATAAATGAGATTATGCAAATTGAAAACATTCTATAATTATTTCTTCTATACTATTCAAATTCAAAACTTATAAATGCAAGGAGCAGGCCACAAAGCCCCATGCTATTTTATAGGATCTAATAAGTATCAAGGATCTTGAAAATGTTCATATCTCTTGATGCAGTGATTCCATTTCAAGGATACAAACTAACACAGACAAAGATTTGTGTACAAACATGGTTGAACCACAGACATGAAGGAGAAATTCCATTTTATACATGAATCACCAGCAGCTAGATCTGAAAAGAACCTTTGCTGTATTAGTCAGAGTTCTCCAGAGAAACAATCAAAAGGATGTATGGAAGGGGGGTGTGTGTGAGAGAGAGAGACAGAGAGAGATTAATTTGAGGGAATTAGCTCATGCAATTGTGGAGGCTAGAATGTCCAAAATCTACAGGGTAGGCTGGAAGGTTGGAGACACAGGAAAGGTTGGATGCTACAGTTTGAGTTCAAAGGCGGACTATACTCAGAATTCTCCCTTCTTCAGGGGACTTCAATCCTTTTCTATTAAAGGCCTTCAACTAGTAGATGAGGTCTTCCCTGGTGGCTCAGATGGTAAAGAATCTGCCTGCAATTCAGGAGACCTGGGTTCAATCCCTGAGTTGGGAAGATCCCCTGGAGGAGGGCATGGCAACTCACTCCAGTATTCTTGCCTAGAGAATCCCCATGGACAGAGAAGCCTGGCAGGCTACTGTCCATGGGGTCACAAAGAGTCAGACACGACTAAGCACAGCACTAGTAGATGAGGCCCACTCACATTATGGAGCATAATCTATTCAGTCTACTGATTTGAATGAACAAATCAGTCAGACTGAGACATGAACTTCTCAATCGTGTTGACAAATTGACCCAAATTGAAATCTTTCCTAAGTGTTGACATCAATCTTTTCCTCATGTCTGCAAACTGTCCTTTAGAGTCATATCTAGAGCTAGAAAGTATCAGACAATAACTTTTATTCTTTTATTTTAATTTTAAGTATAGCATGCCTTGTTCCAAAAGTATATAACTCATATTTCAAAGGTATACATGATCTTATTCACTTGGCATCCCAGAAGATCTTAGCCTCATGCTTTCCACATCACAGGCATTCAATACCTGCTTGCTCAGTTAAACTGAGACTCATTTTAAATGAGCTCAGTCAGAAAGTTGTCATGTCATATCACTTAACTTTTCTGGGTTTCATTTTCCCTTTCTATAAATGACAGGATTTACTATTAATCTTTAATTCCACTCCAGTATTCTTGCCTAGAGAATCCCATGGACAGAGGAGCCTGGCAGGCTACAGTCTATAGGGCCACAAAGTGTTGGACACAACTAAAGCCAAATAGCACAGCAGAGCACAGCATCATGTAAGTAGTAGCTACAGTAAGTATGTAGGAGCTCAGAGGAAAAAACGGCAAGGAAGGCTTTTCATGAAGGAGGTGAGGTCTGAAGGAGGAGTAAGAGGCACATAGTCAGAGACAAATGTGGGATATGGCAATGAAATAAAACAGTGTGTGAAATGAAAGAGGTGGAAATGCACCAGGTCTTTTGACAGACAGTGGGTTGTACAGAAAGTTGTTGAGAGAGGCTATGGGAGATGTGGCTGGAGAAGCACATGAATAACTTGAAGGCAATATAAATGGCTTGCACTTTAACGTGATTGGATGTTATTGATAATTCTTGGATTCGGAAGGACCTTGATTAAAACAGTATTTTGTGGCAGGGGGGAAAACCTATTCTGGCTCTATTAATTTATCCTCTTTAAATGTATAAAGGATATATAATTGTATATATAAATTAATGTATCCTTTTAAAATTAAACAATTTGATCATTTTCTTATGTGTCCCATTCCCTTAACTGTTTTTGTAATCACAGACAAATTTAATTCCTTATATAAATTATATAATATTAAGCTGCAAATCCAAACACTACCAAAAAATAATTTAGAAGTAATTTTGTCATAAAAATCATTTCAATGCAGTTGTCACAACTAATATCTTTTATTACATTTATACACTATTACTTGTCAGAGGAAAAATTTAAACAGGAAAATGTGGGCTGCAGAGAATTCCATTAAAATGAACTATAAATCTAGGACGAAGGGAAGTTTTCAAAATTAAGAAAGAAGACACACAGGCTGTACCCAGATGTCACAATAAGTCTTCCTGGAAGGAAGTTAGGATTGGTCAAAGTGTTAATCATTCAGTCATGTCTGATTCTTTGCTACCCCATGGACTATAGCCCACTAGGTTCCTCTGTCCCTGA
This sequence comes from Bison bison bison, assembly GCF_000754665.1. Taxonomy (NCBI): domain Eukaryota; kingdom Metazoa; phylum Chordata; class Mammalia; order Artiodactyla; family Bovidae; genus Bison; species Bison bison. Next base: position 2,961,969 of record NW_011494614.1, on the reverse strand, counting down.
GATTATCCAGGCAAGAATACTGGAGTAGGTTGCCATTTCCTCCCCCAAGGGATCTTCCCAACCCAGGGATCGAACCCAGATCTCCTGCATTTCAGGCAGATTCTTTACCAGATTCTAAGCCACCAAAGGAAGACTTACCTTGCAACTTATCTCAAACAGTAAAGAACTAACTGTTTCAATGTATCTAATTGTGTGCCTGGTATCTGGAAAAGACAGGGTTGTGAGGAAAGCAGGAGTTGCTTTGGCAGCTGAGCCCTGTCTCTGTTATCTAGCTTCCTGACTGAGCCAATATCTTCATCTATAGTTTCTTCATCCATAGAAACTTCCCGGGTGACCCAGTGGTAAAGAATCTGCCTGCTGATGGACATGGGTTCAATCCCTGTTTTGCGAAGATCTCACATGCTGCATAGCACCTAAGCCTGTGCACCACAGCTGCTGAGCCTGTGCTCTAGAGCCCATACTCCGCAACAAGAGAAGCCATTGCAATGAGAAGTCAGCATACCACAAGAAGAAAGTAGCACCGCTTGTCACAAACAGAGAAAGCCTGCATGCAGCCACTAGGACCCAGCACAGCCAAAAATAAATAAGTAAGTAAAAATTTAAAAATAATATGCCTGGCACATTACCCCACACACAATAGGCCTCCTTAAGGAGACAGTTCATCCTCCCACCACTGTCCATACTCTGGCCACCACCTTGAGTGCTCAGTTGCTCAGTTGTGTCTGACTCTTTTGCGACCCCATATACTGTAGCCTGCAAAGCTCCTCTGTCCATGGGATTCTCCAGGCATGAACACTGGAGTGGGTTGTGATGCCCGCCTCCAGGGGGTCTCCCCAACCCAGGGATAGAATCCCCCTTCTCCTGTGTCTCCTGCTGCTGCTAAATCACTTTAGTCGTGTCCAACCCTGTGCGACCCCATAGACAGCAGCCCACCAGGTTCCTCCATCCCTGGGATTCTCCAGGCAAGAACACTGGAGTGGGTGTTCTTGGCAGATTTTTGGCACTAAGCCACCTGGGAAGTTCCTGCCTTCACAAGTCTTTAGTTGTAAAGTTATAGACAATACCACCAACCTCACAGTGCTGCAAAGAAGAGGGAGGGAAATATACCATGCTAAGTAATGCCCATGAGATTCCCACTGCAGCAAGTCATTTCACACATCATACAATAAAAGCTGTTAGACAAAGTTATTCCAGTTTCAATGTACAGTTTTGCCCATTAAAAGAACATAGCCTACATTTTCGTGTCTGGTTAGAATCAGATGTATCTACCTTTTACTTCACACATTTCTAAAATGAGCAGAACACCAGAATTAGATGGTTCCTAATAGAGTTCTCATGCACAAAAGAGTTCAGAAAATAATTCACCTTTTGGTAAGTAAAATGCAGTAATAATGTATGTTTAGTGAATGTTTCCTATCTAAGAGGCACTCTTCAAAAGGACTTAACATGTATTGACTCATTTAGTATTCCTAACAAGTTAGTGAAGAACCTTTACCTTTATTATTGCCATTTTATGGGTAGTAAAGATTACAATTTATGAAACATTTTTGAGGTTACCCTATTTGTTGGTAGCAGAGCTGGGATTAAAAGACATATAATTCAATGCACTTCTTGGGACATGAAGCAAAAAGGAAATAATATCTAAAATTGTGGTCTACATTCTAGCTTTTTTTAAATTGAAAGCAAATAAAGATTTAGGCTTTTTTGTCTAAAACGTTTATAATTTCAAAAGAACAAATTCTGTATCATGCAGTGAGAAAATTTAAAAAACCTAATGTATTAATTGGAATGAAAACTGACCTTTTCCAGTCCTGTGGCCACTGCTGAGTTTTCCAAATTTGCTGGCATATTGAGTGCAACACTTTCACAGCATCATCTTTCAGGATTTGAAATAGCTCCACGGGAATTCCATCATCTCCACTAGGTTTGTTCGTAGTGATGCTTTCTAAGGCCCACTTGACTTCACATTCCAGGATGTCTGGCTCTAGGTGAGTGATCATACCATCGTGATTATCTTGGTCGTGAAGATCTTTTTGTACAGTTCTTCTGTGTATTCTTGCCACCTCTTCTTAATATCTTCTGCTCTGTTAGGTCCATAACATTCCTTCCTTTATCAAGCCCATCCTTGCATGAAATGTTCCCTTGGTATCTCTGATTTTCTTGAAGAGATCCCTAGTCTTTCCCATTCTGTTGTTTTCCTCTATTTCTTTGCATTGATCCCTGAGGAAGGCTTTCTTATCTCTCCTTGCTATTCTTTGGAACTCTGCATTCAGATGCTTATATCTTTCCTTTTCTCCTTTGCTTTTTGCTTCTCTTCTTTTTACAGCT
>NW_011494614.1:2957201-2959541 GCF_000754665.1 Bison bison bison | reverse complement strand
ACAGCATATTGAACTGCAGAGACATTACTTTGCCAACAAAGGTCCGTCTAGTCAAGGCTATGGTTTTTCCAGTGGTCATGTATGGATGTGAGACTTGGACTGTGAAGAAAGCTGAGCACCAAAGAATTGATGCTTTTGAACTGTGGTGTTGGAGAAGACTCCTGAGAGTCCCTTGGACTGCAAGGAGATTCAACCAGTCCATTCTAAAGGAGATCAGCCCTGGGTATTCTTTGGAAGCACTGATGGTAAAGCTGAAACTTCAGTACTTTGGCCACCTCATGGGAAGAGTTGACTGACTGCAAAAGACCCTGATGCTGGGAGGGATTGGGGGCAGGAGGAGAAGGGGATGGCAGAGGATGAGATGGCTGGATGGGATCATTGACTCGGTGGACGTGAGTCTGAGTGAACTCCAGGAGTTGGTGATGGACAGGGAGGCCTCGCGTGCTGCGATTCATGGGGTCGCAAAGAGTCGGACACGACTGAGCAACTGAACTGAACTGAACTGAATGTATTAATTGACCTGTTTGATTTTGTTTTTAATTATTATTTAAAAATTACTTTATAAAGAATCTCTGTAATATAGAGATAAATAATTCATAGAAGAGGGCTTCCCTGATGGCTCAGTGGTAAAGAATCTGCCCACCAAAGCAGGAGACACATGTTTGATCCTTGGGTTGGGAATATCCCCTACAGGAGGACCTAGCAATCCACTCCAGTATTTTTGCCTGGAGAATCCCAAGGACAGAGGATCCTGGCAGGCTACAGTCACAGAGTCGAAAAGAATTGGACATAACTGAAATAACTGAGCATACAGAGCAGTCCCCAGATTTTCCAAGACTGCTGATTATAGGACTTTGGCCCTTGTGAAAATTTTAAGCATCTCTAGTATGTAAATAGAGATGAATTTTATGGTTCTTAGGTATACTACAGCTTTATTATTTTTTAAACACACTTACTGTAATTTGTATACCATAAAATCCACCTGTTTTCAAGTGTACAGATCAATGCTTTTAAAATACATTTACAGAATTGTTCAATTATCACCAGGAGGGGTGAAATGTTGAATCTGTAAGAGATACCATTCTCCATAAAAGATAAGAACAGAAACCATAAACCAGTTTAGAAATATATTTGGAGATAATGAGGTTAAACAGAAGTGATCTACTTAAATATTAATATGAAAGTATTAATTCATAATTCTCACCTTAATATGGAATGGGAATATGGTTGCATTCCACGACTAACAGGGAGAACTAATGTTTTACTAATCTACAGAGAAGTAAACTAAGATGTCTTATCTAGAATATATTGCCAATTCCCTCTGTAAAGTTTTGTAATGACATCTAATACTACTACCATTACCTTGAATGTTACTAATCTACTTGTTGACAAGTCCATTATAATCTTTTAATATTTGATGACTAGAAAATCTGATCTGTGGCTCAGATCATGAACTCCTTATTGCCAAATTCAGACTGAAATTGAAGAAAGTAGGGAAAACCACTAGACCATTCAGGTATGACCTAAATCAAATCACTTATGATTATACAGTAGAACTGAGAGATAAATTTAAGGGACTAGATCTGATAGATAGAATGCCTGATGAACTATGGACAGAGGTTCGTGACACTGTACAGGAGACAGGGATCAAGACCATTCCCATGGAACAGAAATGCAAAAAAGCAAAATGGCTGTCTGGGGAGGCCTTACAAATAGCTGTGAAAAGAAGAGAAGGGAAAAGCAAAGGAGAATAGGAAAGATGTAAGCATCTGAATGCAGAGTTCCAAAGAATAGCAAGGAGAGATAAGAAAGCCTTCCTCAGCGATCAATGCAAAGAAATAGAGGAAAACAACAGAATGGGAAAGACTAGAGATCTCTTCAAGAAAATTAGAGATACCAAGGGAACATTCCATGCAAAGATGGGCTTGATAAAGGACAGAAATGGTATGGACCTAACAGAAGCAGAAGATATTAAGAAGAGGTGGCAAGAATACACAGAAGAACTGTACAAAATAGATCTTCACCACCAAGATAATCACGATGGTGTGATCACTCACCTAGAGCCAGACATCCTGGAATGTGAAGTCAAGTGGGCCTTAGAAAGCATCACTACGAACAAAGCTAGTGGAGATGATGGAATTCCCGTGGAGCTATTTCAAATCCTGAAAGATGATGCTGTGAAAGTGTTGCACTCAATATGCCAGCAAATTTGGAAAACTCAGCAGTGGCCACAGGACTGGAAAAGGTCAGTTTTCATTCCAATCCCAAAGAAAGGCAATGCCAAAGAATGCTCAAACTACTGCACAATTGCACTCATCTCACACGCTAGTAAAGTAATGC
>NW_011494614.1:2956602-2957101 GCF_000754665.1 Bison bison bison | reverse complement strand
TTTATCAAGCCCATCCTTGCATGAAATGTTCCCTTGGTATCTCTGATTTTCTTGAAGAGATCCCTAGTCTTTCCCATTCTGTTGTTTTCCTCTATTTCTTTGCATTGATCCCTGAGGAAGGCTTTCTTATCTCTCCTTGCTATTCTTTGGAACTCTGCATTCAGATGCTTATATCTTTCCTTTTCTCCTTTGCTTTTTGCTTCTCTTCTTTTTACAGCTATTTAATCACTGCAGATGGTGACTGCAGCCATGAAATTAAAAGACGCTTACTCCTTGGAAGAAAAGTTACGACCAACCTAGACAGCATATTGAAAAGCAGAGACATTACTTTGCCAACAAAGGTCCGTCTAGTCAAGGCTATGGTTTTTCCAGTGGTCATGTATGGATGTGAGACTTGGACTGTGAAGAAAGCTGAGCACCAAAGAATTGATGCTTTTGAACTGTGGTGTTGGAGAAGACTCCTGAGAGTCCCTTGGAATGCAAGGAGATCCAACCAGTC
>NW_011494614.1:2943732-2956502 GCF_000754665.1 Bison bison bison | reverse complement strand
CTCAAACTACTGCACAATTGCACTCATCTCACACACGCTAGTAAAGTAATGCTCAAAATTCTCCAAGCCAGGTTTCAGCAATACGTGAACCGTGAACTTCCAGATGTTCAAATGGTTTTATAAAAGACAGAGGAACCAAAGATCAAATTGCCAACATCTGCTTGATCATGGAAAAAGCAAGAGAGTTTCAGAAAAAAACATCTATTTCTGCTTTATTGACTATGCCAAAGCCTTTGACTGTGTGGATCACAATAAACTGTGGAAAATTCTGAAAGAGATGGAAATACCAGACCACCTGACCTGCCTCTTGAGAAACCTATATGCAGGTCAGGAAGCAACAGTTAGAACTGGACATGGAACGGACTGGTTCCAAATAGGAAGAGGAGTACATCAAGGCTGTATATTGTCACCCTGCTTATTTAACTTCTATGCAGAGTACATCATGAGAAATGCTGGGCTGGAAGAAGCACAAGCGGGAATCAAGATTGCCAGGAGAAATATCAATAACCTCAGATATGCAGATGACACCACCATTATGGCAGAAAGTGAAGAGGAACTAAAAAGCCTCTTGATGAAAGTGAAAGAAGAGAGTGAAAGAGTTGGCTTAAAGCTCAACATTCAGAAAACGAAGATCATGGCATCTGGTCCCATCACTTCATGGGAAACAGATGGGGAAACAGTGGAAACAGTGTCCGACTTTATTTTTCTGGGCTCCCAAATCACTGCAGATGGTGATTGCAGCCAGGAAATTAAAAGACACTTACTCCTTGGAAGGAAAGTTATGACAAACCTAGACAGCATATTAAAAAGCAGAGACATTACTTTGTTAACAAAGGTCCGTCTAGTCAAGGCTATTGTTTTCCCAGTGGTCATGTATGGATGTGAGAGTTGGACTGTGAAGAAAGCTGAGCGCCGAAGAATTGATGCTTTTGAACTGTGGTGTTCGAGAAGACTCTTGAGAGTCCCTTGGAATGCAAGGAGATCCAACCAGTCTATTCTAAAGGAGTCAAATCTGGGTGTTTATTGCAAGGACTGATGGTAAAGCTAAAACTCCAATACTTTGGCCACCTCATGCAAAGAGTTGACTCATTGGAAAAGACTGATGCTGGGAGGGACTGGGGGCAGGAAGAGAAAGGAACAACAGAGTTTGAGATGTCTGGATGGCATTACCGACTCAATGGACATGAGTTTGAGTAAACTCTGGGAGTTGGTGATGGACAGGGAGGCCTGGGGTGCTGCGATTCATGGGGTCGCAAATAGTCGGACATGACTGAGCGACTGAACTGAGCTGAACTGAGAAAAGATAACTTGATGAGAAATATGAGACAATGCCTGTTGATTGTGAAGCCTGTTGAATTTCAAAGCACACAAATTAAAGGATCTATTAACAGACCTTAAATTCTGGATTTTCACAGTTTGAAGGAACTTTAAGCTAACTGCCTCTTTTTTATAGATGAGGTTGCTTGGAGAGACGGAAGATCAGAACACAATCTGGTGAGTTATCTGTTGTATATTCATATTCAAATTTATAATCCTATGTTATTTTTCAGGTATCATATAGGTGTCTCATCCCTTTTATAGTATCCTAAGCTTTTCAGCAAAGGGGCCTGTTTATCCTGATTCCTCAGCATCCAGCAGTGTCTTTTTTCCCTCTGCTAATTCACCATTTGATACTTACTTGTTGTTCTTCTTTATTTCAATGATAAGATAAATTCTAAAATGAATTAAAATTTAAAATATTTTTAAATAGTATAGATTACACAGGAAGAAAAGTGATTATCTTTGGAAGAATCTAATCCACAAACAAATTTTCTGGTCAAAGAAAAACAAAGAGTAGTCAAAGAATTAAATCCAGCTTAACCAGTATTAATTGGAACTTACCTATTTTAATACACTGAGAATATAACAGATATATGACATAGATACTACTTTCAAGAAATGCTTGCCCTCTCATAAAATAAATATTGTATGACAATTTGATCAGTTAGTTGTATTTTAAAGCAAAATAATACTAAGTATTATTACATTCCCTGGTGGCTTAGATGGTAAAGAATCTACCAGCAATGCAGGAGACCCAGGTTTGATTCCTGGGTTGAGAAGATCCCCTGGAGAAGGGAAGGGCTACCCACTCCAGTATTCTTACCTGGAGCATTCCATGGATAGAGGTGCCTGGTGGGCTACAGTCCATGGGGCACAAAAAGTCAGACACGACTGAGCAACCAACACACATTATTAAGTATAAAGTATTTCAACACATTTCATCCTTATAATAGCACTAGGAGGTAAACATTATTATACTTCCATTTTACAAATAACAAAACTAAGGAACAAAGAAGTTAAATGAGCTGCACAAGTTATGGTAGAGCTGACATTTGATCCAGGAAGTGTTGATACAGAATCTGTATTCTTATGCCATATTGTCCTATCTCTCAACTAGCTGCAACTTCTCAATTAATTCTATTTATTTTTACAAATATATCACACAAATTAAAAATTAAGATTTACTGATTATATTACATCAGGAAGGTAAATCTACTTTTGTTTTTTTTTAATTTAATTTTATTTATTTTTTAACTTTACAATATTGTATTGGTTTTGCCATATATCAACATGAATCTGCCACAGGTATACACGTGTTCCCCATCCTGAACCCTCCTCCCTCCTCCCTCCCCATACCCTCCCTCTGGGTCGTCCCAGTGCACCAGCCCAAAGCATCCAGCATCGTGCATCGAACCTGGACTGGTGACTTGTTTCATATATGATATTATACATGTTTCAATGCCATTCTCCCAAATCATCCCACCCTCTCCCTCTCCCACAGAGTCCAAAAGACTGTTCTATACATCAGTGTCTCTTTTGCTGTCTGGTATACAGGGTTATTGTTACCATCTTTCTAAATTCCATATGTATGCGTGAGTATACTGTATTGGTGTTTTTCTTTCTGGCTTACTTCACTCTGTAAAATAGGCTCCAGTTTCATCCACCTCATTAGAACTGATTCAAATGTATTCTTTTTAATGGCTGAGTAATACTCCATTGTGTGTATGTACCATAGCTTTCTTATCCATTCATCTGCTGATGGACATCTAGGTTGCTTCCATGTCCTGGCTATTATAAACAGTGCTGTGATGAACATTGGGGTACATATGTCTCTTTCCCTTCTGGTTTCCTCAGTGTGTATGCCCAGTAGTGGGATTGCTGGATCATAAGGCAGTTCTATTTCCAGTTTTTGAAGGAATCTCCACACTGTTCTCCATAGTGGCTGTACTAGTTTGCATTCCCACCAACAGTGTAAGAGGGTTCCCTTTTCTCCACACCCTCTCCAGCATTTATTGCTTGTAGACTTCAGGATCGCAGCCATTCTGACTGGCGTGAAATGGTACCTCATAGTGGTTTTGATTTGCATTTCTCTGATAATGAGTCATGTTGAGCATCTTTTCATGTGTTTGTTAGCCATCTGTATGTCTTTTTTGGAGAAATGTCTATTTAGTTCTTTGGCCCATTTTTTGATTGGGTCATTTATTTTTCTGGAATTGAGCTGCAGGAGTTGCTTGTATATCTTTGAGATTAGTTGTTTGTCAGTTGCTTCATTTGCTATTATTTTCTCCCATTCTGAAGGCTGTCTTTTCACCTTGCTTATAGTTTCCTTTGTTGTGCTTTGAAAGACTCTTCACACAGAAGCAGTCTGAAGATTGTAAATGCCTTTACAAATATATGACACTATTGTCATTGTTCAGTCACTCAGTCATGTCCAGTTCTTTGAGACCCCATGTACTGAAGCATACCAGGCTTCCCTATCCTTCACTATCTCCCAGAGTTTGCTCAAACTCATATCCATTAGTCAACTATGCCATCCAACAATCTCATCCTCTGTCATCCCCTTTTCCTCCTACCTTCAATCTTTCCCAGCATCAGGGTCTTTTCCAATGAGTAAGTTCTTCACATCATGTGACCAAAGTATTGGAACTTCAGCATCAGCATCAGTCCTTCCAATGAATATTCAGGGTTGATTTCCTTTAGGATTGACTAGTTTTATCTCCATGCTGTCTAAGGGACTCTCAAGCATCTTCTCCAGCACCACAATTTGAAAGTATTAATTCTTTGGTGTTCAATACCTTCTTTACAGTCCAACTCTCACATCCATACATGACTACTGGAAAAATCATACCTTTGACTATACGAACTTTTGTCGGCAATTAATGACAGTGTTAAAACAGTATTTTCATGTTTTACATTTTGATGAAAATGTATATTTAGAGGTAGAAGCATCTGCTATAGCTCATAATACATTTCTGAAAAGTTTACAATATCCCATCAGTACATTGCACACCTAAAGTTACAAGGCTTACAGGGAAAAAGGAGAGTTAATATAAACTACTAGAAACCTATTATACTTTATGGCCAGAGTACTATGGCCAACAACAACCACAAATCCTTCTTTAGAACAATTAATCACAGCTTTTTCAATGTTAAAATTATTATAAATATGTATGTACTATAATAATTATAGGACTTTATCCTAAAATAGAAAAGAAGATAGACTAATGGAAGAGTCAAAGAAAGTTTGTTGAATTATGTGACAAGCAAATTGCCAACAGAAGTTGTAGGTGGATAAGCAGATGGAGGCTTTGTACGCACTATAGCAAAGATTTAGATTGATGTGTGGATCATTTCCTGTCATTGTTTCTCTTGCGTGTGATCAGCCTCAAGAGAAGATGGCGTAAGTGGACACCATGCTCTATACTGCAGTCTTCCATGGCTTGCTAGATTCAACTTCCTTAGGATACTTTGCACGTGGCTATTGTTGTTGTTGTCATTGTTGCTGCTGTGGTTGTTCAGTTGCCAAGTCGTGCGCAACTCTTTGTGACCCCATGAAATGTAGCACGCCAGGCTTCTCTGTCCCTCATCATCTCCCAGAGATTTCCCAAGTTCATGTCCAATGAATTGGAGATGCCATACAACCATCTCATCCTCTGTCACTCTCTTCTCCTTCTACTTTCAGTCTTTCCTAGTAGCAGGGTCTTTTCTGATGAGTCAGCTGTTCATATCAGGTGGCCAAAGAACTGAGCTTCAGCAACAGTCCTTCCGAGGAGTATTAAGGTTGATTTCCTTTAAGACTGACTGATTTGATCTCCTTGCTTTCCAAGGTACTGTCAAGAGTTTTCTCCAGCACCACAGTTTGAAGGCATAAATTCCTCAGTGGTCTGCCTTCTTTATTGTTCAGCTCTCATATCTGTGCAAGACTACTGGAAAGACCATAGCCTTGACAATATTGACCTTATTTTTCTATTGTTACAGCAGAAAACATTAGGATGCTGAGGGGAAATCACATAAGAACTTGCTGGGCTTTCAAGTTATACTAACATCATCACTTTCTATATCAACCCCGTTTGACTTATTTACATTACAGAACATGTGTTGCAAAGAAAGAAAACTGTATTTGAAATAGAGTACATCGAAACTTATTTCTGAATTTAGATTCTTTCCTCCTTTTCTGTTAAACACTCTTAAAAGTTGAAAATATCTATTTTACTCAGAGCAAAATGCTTTACTAAATTAATTCCAATTATGGTTAGCAGCATATGGGTCATTGCCACAAAAATACGGCTTTTAGTATCAAACAGAAAGATCCAAGGGATCACTCATACATTTCCATTTGCAATTTCAGCGTGAGTGCAAATTTTTCTCTTTCATCTCCTTTGACATTAATACAAAATTAAAAGTAATATGGGATGACTATTATAGCCTTTCATTCCTGATAGCCACATTTTCAGACTAAGGGATCAACATAAGTCCAGTATCATTTCAAAGAACAAAACAAAAATGGGTAGGAAATGGCACTTTTCCTAATCATTCTCAACAACAACAAAAAAAGTGGGTTTGGGGGTCCAATTTACAAGAAATTTCTGTGGATTAAAACCTACTTATACAACCCAGGTTGGTGTTCTTCTCAAAGTTGTCATCTGAACTGCCAATTCACTTCCTCCAAAGCCCTGCCACCAGAGAAAATTATGTGTCTTCTGTGAGTGAATGATTAGTTGCTTCAGTCGTACTGAAGCCCACCAGGCTCCTCTGTCTATGGATTCTCCAAGAAAGAATACTGGAGTGGGATTGCCATGCCCTCCTCCAGGGGTCTTTCTGATCCAGGGATTAGACTTGCATGTCTTATGTCTCCTGCATTGGCAAGCGGGTTCTTTACCACGCGCGTCACCTGGAAAGCCCTGTGCTTTCCGTAGTTCTGCCCAAATTTTGTCCTAATGAGTTACTGAACTTCTCTTGTAACTTTCTTACTTGGTTTGCTGAAGGCTTGACTTACTCCTCCTAGTAAAACCCTGCTTGTTCGCCTCACTCTCTGCACAAAGACTGATTTTCATAAGAGTTGTGAGTGTTTTCCCTTCAGGCATCTGGGCTAGCTTCGAGAGATGTGGGCTGTTGCGCTGTTTTTTGTCAACTTTCATCACAAAAATATTTTCAGAAGGTGGCAGAAGCTGTAGTAAGCAGGTCAGTCTCTGCTTTCATGAAGAGAGTGATGGGAAAGAATTTTAAACAATTTTAGAGATAAACATTTGCTGGTACACTAATCTGGATTTATAGCAATTAGAGGTATGTACATTTTCATAGAATAGTCTACACATGGTTCCTCCGGCTCTAATGTTCCAAAAGCTGAGGACTCACAGTTGTTTTTGATTTCCCTGTTACAGCTGATAACATCAAACATTTAAAACGGAGGAGCCCTGCTGACTCCAAGCAGCTTCAGGTTGAGCGATGTTGTCAGTGGTTACAAGAGTAACAGAGGGCTCCAGGGCCTGGGCTGTGTCTTGGCTTGTAAAATGTCTTTCAGTTCTGCCTCTAAAATACTTTAATGTAGAAAGTAGCTTGGTATCAATATGTTACTAAATGCCAGAAATTTTTTGGAAAGGGAACAAAGAATTTTGAAACATCAAAGCTATAGTGATAAAATGGAGACATGTAAAATTATATCTGCCTGCTAAAAATCACTCCAACCTTTCACTTAACAACAATTCATGATGTTCTGAACAACTCTGAAGGACCTGTTTGCAAGCATTTCAAAATGTGAGGGAACTCTTTACCACTTCTAATAAAACTATATCTCATGATTTATGCATCAGTTTGCACAGTCTGGCTGCACAAAATGGGTTAATTTCTGAGCTCAGGGTGGCTGAAAGGTGGGAATTAAAGAAACCAAGAATTTATTCAGGAAGGTCTGGATCTTCTTTCCTGAGGGTCTATACCTGGAAGTCTCAAGAAGTACAGATGACATAGGAGAAAATAAAAACATCCTGGGGCTTTAAACTTATTTCTAGAATTCCCCACTCCCCAACCCTCCTCCCAGCAAACAACCTGACATTTTGCATCAGGACCAACAGCAGAAAGCTAACTGCTAGGAGGCTAGCTATAAGGCAACCATACAGAGCAAAGGTTAAAAAATAAACTTTGGGAGTTTTGTTTTAAAACATAATTTTCCAGAACACATAGGTTTTCCCAGAAAAAAAAAATGATTACCATGTTAGTGTTTAAATATATCAATTGAAGAGTGATGTTGAGATAGTGAAGTTTATATAACACGTGCATGTAAGGCAGTGAGAGGATAAGAATCAGGAAAGCAGAAAATAATGAAAATCATTTTTTTCCATTTATTTATTTATTTTAATTTTAAATTAATTTATTTTTAATTTTAATTTACAGTATTGTGTTGGTTTCTGCCATATATCAGTATCAATCAGCCATAGGTATATGTATGTCCCCTCCCTCTTGAATATCCCTCCCAGGTCCCTTTTTCTTAATATAGTTCTGATATCCAGCAAGGTTTAGCTCAGGTGGTTACCATATACATACATTGGAGGCTAATTGGAAAAGAAAATGTTTAAGAAAAAGAGTGTACCGTTTAAAACAATGTTTTATTTCAAAATATTAGTAAATCAAAATATATCTAAAGTAATTAAACATGACTATTTAGAAGGTTCTTAAATTTCTCCTGACATGCTTTAACTGATATGATTTCCTGCATTTGTTTCATTTTTATTCCTTTTCCTTTTGTCTGACTCTTTGTGACCCCATGGACTGTAGCCCACCAGGCTCCTTTGTCCATGCAACAGCAGTGGGTTGCTGTTCCCTTCTCCAGGGAATCTTCCCAGCCCAGGAATCGAACCCAGGTCTCCCACTTTGCAGGTGGATTATTTACAGTCTGAGAAACCAGAGAAGCCTGAATAGAGAAATAGATTATTAAAATAATATTATCATAATTTAAAATATTGAGTTGGAAATAAAAGTTTGAATATAATATTTAGCAAAAGTTAACCTTTGGGGGTTAGGCCATTTTACTTGAGGCAAAGTACACAGAAAATTCATCTGTGCAATGATCCAAGGCATCATCACATCCCAAATCCCTGAAGTCTTTCTTGCCCCTTGCAGCAAGGTGCATTAGCTGACTAATAGTATTTCCAGATAGAAAAATGGAAGGGAAAATGCTGAGCCTGACACAGAGAGAAGAGCTTAATAGAGTTGTGTACATACATTAGCCTTATGACTTACAATAGACTCGCACAACTGCCAACTCCAGCTCAGAGGGTACGTCATTAACACTTCCTCTGATCCCTCCAGCATTTTCTCCCCCTAAATTATCTTATGAGCTTTCCAAGCAGATGCTTTAACTTAGTATTTCCTCAAAGATGAAAGAATTTAAGCTGGTTCAAGACAGAGCAATTAGATGTCTTATTTTCTTGGCTGATCTCAGCAAATATTAAGTTCAAGACTTTGTTTTGTTTATAGGATCCATATGTCTATTAACATAGAAAAGTCAGCTAATACTAAGGCCTTAAAGGACTGCAAAGAAAATAAAGCCCTTCCCTTATCTTTAAGTATTGACGAATTTCTTTCAAAATTTTTAAAGTTTTTGAGGTTTCTTAAATAAGATAACTCTAGGCTAAAATGTATCAGACACACAAGTGTACTAACAAAAAAGTTAATGTTATTTAGTTCTCAAAATTGCTTCCTCTCCCTTATTTCCAACCATCTATTAACATGAGAGTCAGAGATGTAACTGGAAATGGATTGTTTTTCTCTGCATGATTAAAAGAACAAATAGTCTTTTATTACCTTTGATCATGACCAGAAATATAAATCGTGATTACAGTTTATAATTACAAATGTAAACATTCACTGGGATTCACATGGTGGTTTCTCATTCCCCTTTCCTACTTTCAGGAAGATTCTGTAAAGATGTCATGGTTTACAAGAGTTATTTAAACATGCTTTCTAGCAACACTGTTTTTGTGTGTGGGGGGGTAGATAATTTATTATCATCTCTCAACAGAGTAGGTGAATGGGTGCTCAGTCTCTCAGTGGTTTACAACTGTTTGCAGTCCCCTGGATTGTAGCCCATCAGGCTCCTCTGTCCATGGGATTCTCCAGGCAAGAATACTCGAGTGGGTTGCCATTTCCTACTACAAGGGATCTTCCTCACCCAGAGATTGAACCTGTGTCTCCTTCATAAGGCAGGCAGATTCTTTACCGCTGTGCCACCTGGAAAGTCCTTGCCTAAAAGTGTACCTAGAAGTAAAAGTCTTAATCTTTCTGAGACTCAGATTCTTAAATAGCAAATGGGGATACTATCTTTCTCACAGTGTTGCTAAAGATTAAAATAAGATAGATATTTAAAGCACAAGGTTGGACCTCTGATTGACTTCTAACAAATATTGGTTCTATACTCTTCTCTCTGACAGGTCTAATAGCCTATGGGTATGTTATCTTTTTCGGCTTCCCTAGTGACTCAGTGGTAAAGAATCTGCCTGCCAAGGCAGGAGGCACGGGTTTGATCCCTGGGTTGGGAAGATCACCCGAAGAAGGAAATGGCCATCTACTCCAGTATTTGTGCCTGTGAAATCTGATGGACAGATGATCCTGGTGGGTTACTGTCCAGAGAGTCACAAAAGAGTTGGACACAACTTATCAACTAAAACAACAACAGAGTATAGATAAATTAAAATTATATTTATGATATAAAATACAAAAAAAAATAATAAATGTCTACAGACCACTCTTTTTAAGTATTCTAAATACTAATGCTATTTCAGAAACAGCTGGAAGATAAGCCTGTTTAAAATGTTTTCTATTGGGATGAAAAATTAGTACTTAATTTCTTCACTCTAACTTAATCTTCAGGGTCGAGATAGAGGGAGTTTTTCAGTGTTTCATCTGGAGAGTTTCTGCATGCTCACCTTGCCCTTTAGGTGAAATCTGAGCTAAGATGTTTCATCATCATCCCTGTTCTTCCTCCCACAGAAGCCCTCATGACTTAGTTTTTTCTTGCTTCACCAGCTCACGACATCCCACCTCCCTGGCCAGGCTCAGTTGCTTTACAGACTGTGAGACCACATCCCTCCTCCTCCTCCTTATTCTCTTTAGTTGCTTTGGCTAGCATTGCCATTTCCCTTCCATACCTAGTTCTTCTTTACACCTTACCCACGGTAACTACAAAATTCAAATATAAATACAACCCAATATTTTAGGATCCTGAGTCATAATGGAGAAACCACACCACCATGCAGACAATTACTGTTTCAGATGCCCAGTCAATACCTGGCCTGAAGCCCTCTCTGACCAAATATGTATATGGTCATAATAAAACACATGGTGGGAAATTCCACTGGTGGTCCAGAGGTAAGGACTCTGCACTTTCACTGCCAACAGCCCAGGTTCGATCACTGGTCAGAGAACTAAGATCCCACAGAGTGGCAGATAGATAGACAGATGGATAGATACATAGTCACAGTGGCAAGTCAAAACAATCAACAAATTGCCCTGTTGTTTTCCACTGTCCCTGCTCCCCTGTCTCCAGAAGCACTCTTCTTTTCCAATTCACAGGGAAATTAAAGCTGACCAGGTGTTTCCCATTCTGATATCCAAGGCTCCTGCATCTGTCTCTCTTTTAGATGGTATTTTTCACTTGTCTAAGGTCTCTTAGGGTGGAGACGGTGGTGACACCCCAATCCAGTAACTCTTGCCTGGAAAATTCCATGGATGGAGGAGCCTGGTAGGCTGCAGTCCATGGGGTCGCTAAGAGTCGGACACGACTGAGTGACTTCACTTTCACTTTTCACTTTCCTGCATTGGAGAAGGAAATGGCAACCCACTCCAGTGTTCTTGCCTGGAGAATCCCAGGGATGGGGGAGCCTGGTGGGCTGCCGTCTACGGGGTCGCACAGAGTCGGACGCGACTAAAGTGACTTAACAGCAGCAAGGTCTCTTAGGGACTTCCACCAGCATCTCTTTCTCCTGTGTCTTTAATTTCTTTCCTCTATATCCCCTCATTCCACCTGCCTTCAACAGACTCTTATCTGGTTTCTGCTTCCACTCTGCTAAAATTTCCTGGTGAAGTTTGGGATTGATCTCCTCCTATTGCTCCACATAATCTCATTTTTGTTACAGTAATTGACATCTTTAAACTCTTTAACAAGAGTTGATCCTCCCATTCTTTCTGGAATTCTCTCTTCTCTTCCCTCTGTGGCTATTTGCTTTTGTGGCTCTCCTTTGCATTTCACTCTTCTTATCCACATCCTAAATGCTTGTCATCTTGGGGAGAGCTAAAGTGGCTGAACCAGGACTCAGAGCCAGACAGAACTCTTAGAACCCAGTGACACAGGCTCCATATTGCATAATGACTTAACCCACTGACTTCAGAGTTAAACCAAAATTGGTTCAAACCCCAGCACAACTAATTATTTTGCCTTTTGGGGCTCTGATTTTCTCATATATAGGATATAGTTAATAATACTTTCCAGCTGGAATTGCTCTGAGGAATAACTCTGGTAATAAATGCAAAATGTCTATAAATAATAGCTTTCCAGTAAGTGACATCTATTATTCTTTCATTGGCTTTATGGTTCATCCAATATTTATATATTTAACAATTCCTCCAATTATTTTCAGAGTCAAGCAGGAGACAACATAATAAGGTAGGGACCTATTTGAGTGCATGCTGTCATTTCAATTGTGTCCAGCTGTTTATAACCCTATGGACTGTAGCCCACCAGGCTCCTCTGTCCATGGGATTCTCCAGTTAAGAATACTGGAGTGGGTTATCATGCCCTTCTCCAGGGGATCTTCCCAATCCACGGACTGAACCAACATCTCTTATGTCTCCTGTATTGGCAGTCAGGTTCTTTGCCTCTAGCACCACCTGGGAAGCCCAGAGAGCCATTTAGGGCAAAGTAATATCAGGGAAGGAGAGGAAAGCATTCTTGCTACAAACTAGTTAAACCAGTTGAACAATTATCTGAACTATTTACTATTGGCAATGGCACCCCACTCCAGTACTCTCACCTGAAAAAATCCCATGGATGGAGGAGCCTGGTGGGCTGCAGTCCATGGGGTCACTGAGGGTCAGACATGACTGAGCGACTTCATTTTCTCTTTTCACTTTCATGCATTGGAGAAGGAAATGGCAACCCACTCCAGTGTTCTTGCCTGGAGAATCCCAGGGACGGAGGAGCCTGGTGGGCTGCCTTCAATGGGGTCTCACAGAGTCAGACACGACTGAACTGACTTGGATAGATAGATTTACTCTTCATTAAATTTAAGAGACTTCTGAACCCGCGGCTCAGACCCGTTCCTGGCGTCCCGACCGGTGTGTTGGACCCGAGGCCGGTGCGGCCGCGGCGCAGCTGACGCCAGCCCAGGGCCTGGGACGGACAAGCGTCCCGGGACCCCACCCCGCCGCGGGCACCATGGGCGCTGCCCACTCCGCGTCCG
>NW_011494614.1:2942034-2942487 GCF_000754665.1 Bison bison bison | reverse complement strand
TTCTCTCTTTCTCTTCTTTTATATAACATTGTATATCTGAAATTCCAAACTCTACTCTAGATTTTTAATCTATGCTTTTTGGTATTTGTTATCAATTTTGGTACCTATACTTTCTTTATAATTTTTGCGACTTTGTTTGTTTTTGTTTGTTTGTTTGTTTTCTCTCTCTCTTTTTTTTCTTCTTTTTTTTAACATTGTATTTTTGAAATTCCAAACTCTACTCTAGATTTTTAATTTCTGCTTTTACATATTTGTTACCAATTTTGTACCTTTAAGAACCCAATCTTCAGTACTCATTTTTCACTAGGGAATGAGATTACTGGCTTGACTGCTCTCTGTCTCTCTGGACTCTCCTTTTTCTCCACCAGGTCGCCTGTGTCTCCTCCCTAACCCCTCTCTACTCTACCCAATTCTGTGAATTTCTGTGTGTTCCAGACGGTGGAGGAACACTTA
>NW_011494614.1:2941292-2941798 GCF_000754665.1 Bison bison bison | reverse complement strand
CTCCTTCCTCCTTCTTCTCTTCTCTGTATAACTCCGTGAACATCTCTGAGCGGTCCAGTTGTGGGGTGCACATAAGGAAGTGATTACTGGCTAGCCCACTCTCTCCTCTATTGATTCCACCTCATCTCATTCAGGTCACCTCTAACTCCCTCCTCCCTCTTCTCTTCTCCATGTAACGCTGTGAACCTCTCTGGGTGATCCTCATGGTGGAGAAACTTTTCATCTTTAACATAGATATTTTATCAGTGGTGCTGTATAGAAGGAGAAGTTTTGAAAAGACTGTAAAAATAGGACCGATAACTGGAAGCAGGAGGCTTAAGTCCAAACCCTGACTCCAGGGAACTCCTGACTCCAGGGAACACTAATTGACAGGAGCTCATCAAATGCCTCCATACCTACACTGAAACCAAGCACCACACAAGGGCCAACAAGTTCCAGGGCAAGACATACCAAGCAAAAATCTCAGCAACAAAGGAACACAGCCCTAAGCTCCAAGATACAGGCTG
>NW_011494614.1:2940760-2941192 GCF_000754665.1 Bison bison bison | reverse complement strand
AAGAAGAAGACAAAAAGAAGACCATGAGAAAATACTTGAGGAGATAATAGTTGAAAACTTCCCTAAAATGGGGAAGGAAATAATCACTCAAGTCCAAAAAACCCAGAGAGTCCCAAACAGGATAAACCCAAGGTGAAACACCCCAAGACACATATTAATCAAATTAACAAAGATCAAACACAAAGAACAAATATTAAAAGCAGCAAGGGAAAAACAACAAATAACACACAAGGGGATTCCCATAAGGATAACAGCTGATCTTTCAATAGAAATTCTTCAGGCCAGGAAAATAACCTATAGCCCAGATTACTGTACCCAGCAAGGATCTCATTCAAATATGAAGGAGAAATCAAAAGCTTTACAGACAAGCAAAAGCTGAGAGAATTCAGCACCACCAAACCAGCTCTCCAACAAATGCTAAAGGATATTCTC
>NW_011494614.1:2939669-2940660 GCF_000754665.1 Bison bison bison | reverse complement strand
ATACAGGCTGCCCAAAGTCACCCCAAAACCATAGACATCTCATAACTTATTACTGGACACTTCATTGCACTCCAGAGAGAAGAAATACAGCTCCACCCACCAGAACACCGACACAAGCTTCCCTAACCAAGAAACCTTGACAAGCCACCTGTACAAACCCACACACAGTGAGGAAATGCGACAATAAAGAGAA
Organism: Bison bison bison; assembly: GCF_000754665.1. Lineage (NCBI taxonomy): Eukaryota > Metazoa > Chordata > Mammalia > Artiodactyla > Bovidae > Bison > Bison bison. The sequence continues at coordinate 2,940,467 of NW_011494614.1, read as the reverse complement.
CTCCACAAACTGCCAGAATACAGAAAGGACACCCCAAACTCAGCAATTTAAACAAGATGAAGAGCCAGAGGAATACCCAGCAGATAAAGGAACAGGATAAATGCCCACCAAACCAAACAAAAGAGGAAGAGATAGGGAATCTACCTGATAAAGAATTCCGAATAATGATAGTGAAATTGATCCAAAATCTTGAAATCAAAATGGAATCACAGATAAATAGCCTGGAGACAATGATTGAGAAGATGCAAGAAAGGTTTAACAAGGACCTAGAAGAAATAAAAAAGAGTCAATATATAATGAATAATGCAATAAATGAAATTTAAAACACTCTAGAAGCAACAAATAGTAGAATAACAGAGGCAGAAGATAGGATTAGTGAATTAGAAGATAGAATGGTAGAACTAAATGAATCAGAGAGGAAAAAAGAAAAATGAATTAAAAGAAATGAGGACAATATCAGAGACCTCCAGGACAATATTAAATGCTACAACATTCGAATCATAGGGGTCCCAGAAGAAGAAGACAAAAAGAAAGACCATGAGAAAATACTTGAGGAGATAATAGTTGAAAACTTCCCTAAAATGGGGAAGGAAATAATCACTCAAGTCCAAAAAACCCAGAGAGTCCCAAACAGGATAAACCCAAGGTGAAACACCCCAAGACACATATTAATCAAATTAACAAAGATCAAACACAAAGAACAAATATTAAAAGCAGCAAGGGAAAACAACAAATAACACACAAGGGATTCCCATAAGGATAACAGCTGATCTTTCAATAGAAATTCTTCAGGCCAGG
>NW_011494614.1:2938307-2939056 GCF_000754665.1 Bison bison bison | reverse complement strand
TAGCAAAAATCAACAGAGCCAAAAGCTGGTTCTTTGAAAGGATAAATAAAATTGACAAACCATTAGCCAGACTCATCAAGAAACAAAGGGAGAAAAATCAAATCCATAAAATTAGAAATGAAAATGGAGAGATCACAACAGACAACATAGAAATACAAAGGATCATAAGAGACTACTATCAACAATTATATGCCAATAAAATGGACAACATGGAAGAAATGGACAAATTCTTAGAAAAGTACAACTTTCCAAAACTGGACCAGGAAGAAATAGAAAATCTTAACAGACCTGTCACAAGCATGGAAATTGAAACTATAATCAAAAATCTTCCAGCAAACAAAAGCCCAGGTCGAGACGGCTTCACAGCTGAATTCTACCAAAAATTTAGAGAAGAGCTAACACCTATCCTACTCAAACTCTTCCAGAAAATTGCAGAGGAAGGTAAACTTCCAAACTCATTCTATGAGGCCACCATCACCCTAATACCAAAACCTGACAAAGATCCCGCAAAAAAAGAAAACTACAGGTCAATATCACTAATGAACATAGATGCAAAAATCCTAAACAGAATTCTAGCAATCAGAATCCAATAACACATTAAAAAGATCATACACCATGACCAAGTGGGCTTTATCCCAGGCATGCAAGGATTCTTCAATATCCACAAATCAATCAATGTAATACACCACATTAACAAATTGAAAAATAAAAACCATATGATTATCTCAATAGATGCAGAGAAAGCCTTT
>NW_011494614.1:2936758-2937145 GCF_000754665.1 Bison bison bison | reverse complement strand
AAGCCACAGTCATCAAGACAGTATGGTACTGGCACAAAGACAGAAATATAGATTAATGGAACAAAATAGAAAGCCCAGAGATAAATCCACGCACATATGGACACCTTATCTTTGACAAAGGAGGCAAGAATATACAATGAATTAAAGACAACCTCTTTAACAAGTGGTGCTGGGAAAACTGGTCAACCACTTGTAAAATAATGAAACTAGAACACTTTCTAATACCATACACAAAAATAAACTCAAAATGGATTAAAGATCTAAACATAAGACCAGAAACTATAAAACTCCTAGAGGAGAACATAGGCAAAACACTCTCCGACATACATCACAGCAGGATCCTCTATGACCCACCTCCCAGAATATCAGAAATAAAAGCAAAAATAA
>NW_011494614.1:2918679-2936658 GCF_000754665.1 Bison bison bison | reverse complement strand
CATTTCTCCAAAAAAGACATACAGATGGCTAACAAACACATGAAAAGATGCTCAACATCACTCATTATTAGAGAAACGCAAATCAAAACCACTATGAGGTACCATTTCATGCCAGTCAGAATGGCTGCAATCCAAAAGTCTACAAGCAATAAATGCTGGAGAGGATGTGGAGAAAAGGGAACCCTCTTACGCTGTTGGTGGGAATGCAAACTAGTACAGCCACTATGGAGAACAGTGTGGAGATTCCTTCAAAAACTGGAAACAGAACTGCCTTATGATCCAGCAATCCCACTACTGGGCATACACACTGAGGAAACCAGAAGGGAAAGAGACACGTGTACCCCAATGTTCATCACAGCACTGTTTATAATAGCCAGGACATGGAAGCAACCTAGATGTCCATCAGCAGATGAATGGATAAGAAAGCAGTGGTACATATACACAATGGAGTATTACTCAGCCATTAAAAAGAATACATTTGAATCAGTTCTAATGAGGTGGATGAAACTGGAGCCTATTATACAGAGTGAAGTAAGCCAGAAAGAAAAACACCAATACAGCATACTAACGCATATATATGGAATTTAGAAAGATGGTAACAATAACCCAGTATACGAGACAGCAAAAGAGACACTGATGTATATAGAACAGTCTTTTGGACTCTGTGGGAGAGGGAGAGGGAGAGGGTGGGAAGATCTGGGAGAATGACATTGAAACATGTATAATATTATGTATGAAATGAGTCGCCAGTCCAGGTTCGATGCATGATAATGGATGCTTTGGGCTGGTGCACTGGGATGACCCAGAGGGAGGGTATGGGGAGGGAGGAGGGAGGATGGTTCAGGATGGGGAACACATGTATACCTGTGGCGGATTCATTTCAATTAAAAAAAAAATTTTTTTTAATAAAAAATAAAAAATTTTTTTAAAAAATAAAACATGGGAAAGCCATGTTTGTCATACAAATATAAAACAAACATGTATTAAGAATTTTATTTAACTCATTAATGGATGAGGGAACCAAGAAGATGCTACAACTTAGTCAAAGGAGAGTCCTTAGGACATGAATATACAAGTAGATATGAAACTGCCAATATCCACTTGGCAAAAACTAATTGTTTCACCACACACATTTATATTTCTATAGATAAAAATGTTTTGGGGATTATCATCAGAGTTGTAAAAGTTTGAAGACAATGTAAGAAAGAGAGAACCCTAACCGAACACTTAGTAATCTGTTTTGCCCATTCGAAAGTTTTTTATATTTTTTCTGACAGCTTATCTCTTAAAGCTACAAAGAACACCAGCTTTATATTTTGCTTGCTTTGATATTTCACAGAGACAGATAAGTTCTCCTCAACCAAGGAGCCAGATTTGGCAAGTGTTAAGGAGTGCCAAAAGATACAAGGTAGTCAGACTCTTAATGGGTTAGATAACTCCTGGTTTCTATTCTTAGAACCAGTACTTTGAACACTATGTCTCCCCATCACCTTGTGTATAAAATGGCACTTAAATCTGTTCTAAGATTTTAGAGAAAGGACTTCTCTCCTGGTCCAGTGGTTAAGACTTCGCCTTCTGGTGCAGGGGGTGCAGCTTCAATCTCTGATCAGGGAGCTAAGATCTCATATGCCTTATGGCCAAAAAACCAAAACATAAAACAGAATCAGTATTGTAATAAACTCAACAAAGACTTTAAAAATGATCCACATCAGAAAAAAAAAAAAAGATTCTAGAGTAGATGGCAAGAATTACAGGAGCAGAAAAAATAAGATTCACCACTTTCGGATGAAATAGAATAATGATTGTTCTGACTACATTGCCTACATTGCCTTTCCTCTCTTCCTCACCCATTTGGATTGCATTATAAAGTTTGATACAGGCCCTCACTGGGAAGGAGAGGGGTGGATGCTGGTGCAATGGACACTGAGCTTGGTAAGAGAATCATTGTGGCATTTCCATAGCCAGTTCACAATGGAATCATTGTCAGCTGTCTCTTTGCTTTGACCATGATGCTGAACATGAAGTCAGGGCACATGCCCCACAGTTCATCCAGCTGGAGCCCTACGAGAACAAGGATGCTGATGTCAGCTTTGGCACAGTGTTTAAGGACAACAAAGCCTGCTCCTAGTGAATTGCATAAAGATGGAACACAGCTCTCAGCTCTGTGTTTACAAAGACATCAGCAATAAACACACATATCTTTTAGGAAAAGAAAACCACCACCACGTTCATCATTGTCACAAAAGATGAATCCATTTTTTAAAAAATAATGGGTAATTAATATAACATGGAATCCTCCCCTTTCTAGTTAGTCAGTATCACAAGAGCTTATGTTCTGCCTGTATTTTCCATAACCTATGTCTCTTTGCCACTTGTAGTAATAACTATTAATTATTTTATCAACCTTTAGAAAACTTTATAATTTTCATTTTAATAATAATACAGAAAAGCACAGAAATTTTAATTCTAGAAGTAACTGGGGTCAGGATCTCTTAATATTCCTATAGCCCTCCTGGCACTTTGGAAGAGGCTCCATTCTTTCTTAAAAAAAGGTTTATCTCTGATTTCACCCCTCCCCACTTCCCAGACAGCTTGGTGGGTAAAGATTCATCTGCCAATGCAGAAGACACAAGAGATATGGGTTTGATCCCTGGACTGGAAAAATTCTCTGGAGAAAGAAATGGCAACCCACTCCAGTATTTCTTGCCTGAAAAATCCCACGAGGTCACAAAGAGTCTGACACGATTAAGTGGCTAAGCACAGTAGCAATAGCAATGATGATGCAAAATTGTTTTTATCCCCTTTATAAATAATTTTCAATTCTAATCTGCTTCTTCAAAGAAATAACTAATCACTGTTTCTCTTATAGTCACATTCATTAGGCATGGCTTTTAAAAATAAAGTTAAATATGTTTAGGTATATCATTGAAGCTGATTCTCAAAGTAAAACAGAGAAGGATTTATGACCTCAACCAGGTGGAGTTTAAGCTCATTTAAATATCTGTAAGCCAATCCTTTCTCTTTTCATGAAAAATCCCATTGTTTGAAAGTATTGCCATTTATTTAAAAGATAAATTGCCATTTATTTAAAAGATAAATGTGTTAAGTATTCAACTGAAAACAAAGAAATATATAAATATATTGTTTCCCTAAGCACATGTGCACACAAATCCTTAGAGAAAAATGAATTTGCATATTGCTATTGATATGAGTCTGAGTGAACTCTGGGAGATGGTGACAGGGAAGACTGGCGTGCTGCGATTCATGGGGTCGCAAAGAGTTGGACACGACTGAGCGACTGAACTGAACTGATTGAATTTCTAGGGGAAAAAAATAGTGTTGGAAAAAAGATATAGATGTTGGTGAACAAAAGTGGAAGCATTTAGCTTTTAATCATTACAAACACGACTAACTCAAAAACCTACACTCTGTATCAGTTCAGTAAAAACAAAAGCAGTTTAAAGATTTTTTTCCCACTAATTGTTGCTTTCTATAAAAATAGATAACTTGTGATGAGCATTTACTACATCCCAGACACTGAGTTAAATCTTTTACATGCATTAATTGTTTCTAATGCTTAATGACAATTTATAAGGCAAGTACTATTATCAGCTTATTTTTATGGTTAGAAAATTAAGGATTTGAGAGGTTAAAACTTGCTGAAAGTCACAGAGCCATAGGGATCCATAGTAAGTACTGTTTGTCTTATGTTTTGCTACGAACAGTGTTACAGTTTTGAGATTCCAAGACACAGCTGTACCTGAAAATGCTTCTTAGGCTCATAGTAATGTTTCCAAAACTCTCTACATTTCTCTTGGGGCCCCAAATTGCACCGTATCTTAATTTCTTTGTCTTGTTTTGGGATTTTATCATACTCTCTTTAGCTCAAAAATTCCAATACATTTTGCCCACAAAAACCCTTTTACAAGTTCCTCTGACTACACTGAAAATTCTAAATACTCTCCTTTTGTCCTTTACTGACAGAAAATGCTTTTGATATCCTTTTGGTCTGGTTCTGTGGGACTGAAGTTACGCCACTAATAATAAGCAAAAGGGCTCAGGGAATGTTAGTAAGGGTGTTGATTTGTCAGAATATTTTCCACTTGCTGTTGAGGTTAACAGTTTAACTACTTAAAATTTTAGGTAGTAGAGAAGAAAATAATCATTATTCCAAACACAGAAATAATGAAATTTTTCTCTCCAAAGAATCAGTCCACTTCTCAGCTCTTCTTTTTTTGGGTAGATAATGAAGGCAGAATACTTTTCCCTTCTAGAAGCTCCTCAAATGTGAGGCTTTTTTTTCAGCTATGTTGACCTTCTGTTAAACAGCAGAAAAGAAAACTTAATCTCCTTTGTTTTTAACATCTTAGTGATCCTGATTTCCTTCTCTAATTAGGTAACAACCTTCCTTACTCTAGGATGAAGTAAAAATGTCTTTATCTGGCATAAAAGAGGCTTCCAAATTCAGCAACTACTTCCAGTGTAGTCTTATATCTTCCCACTGTGCTCTACTCTCTTGGGCTCTTTGCTCTCAAGAACTCCCCAGATGAGCTTGTGCTGCCATGCTTTTGCATGTTTTTTACTGTTTACATGTTTTTTTGCATGTTTTTACTGTTTCTCTCACCAGAAAAGCCTGTGTCCCTCTTCCTCCTAGTTTCATTTCAAGGCTTTAATTGAAGTTTTCACCTCTGTAATTTCCCCTCCCCAGACAATTTCACTCTCCTCTCACCTAGCATCATACCTTTCTCCTTGTTCCTTTTTGCATATTTCTCAATGCCTTGGCACAGTTCCTGGAGCAAAGCCCAGGAAATCATCAGACATTGCTTATTGAACTGTTTGATACTGAATTAAAGTCCACCCTGACTTCGCTGGGATCCCTTTCAAACAGAGGAATTGGGATGAAGGGGCAGTGGGGAAGGCAAAGGACAACTGGGTCATTTCCCAGGAGTTGTGACTTGCCCTTGTGAGTGGGGGCAGAGACTACTCATAATATGCATTAATGGTTAGCTGAGAGGACTGCAACCCAACTGTGAGTGGGCGCCTGGGCAACTACTGACATGGCAGTGTGTTTTCTCCAGCAGAATTCAAGCACCCAAGATATTGGATTGGTTTGAGATTAGGACTAGGTAGGCCAGAGAAGGCAATGGCACCCCACTCCATTACTCTTGCCTGGAAAATCCATGGATGGAGGAGCCTGGTAGGCTGCAGTCCATGGGGTCGCTAAGAGTCGGACACGACTGAGCGACTTCACTTTCACTTTTTCCTTTCATGCATTGGAGAAGGAAATGGCAACCCACTCCAGTATTCTTGCCTGGAGAATCCCAGGGACAGAGGAGCCTAATGGGCTGCCATCTGTGGGGTCACACAGAGTCGGACACGACTGAAGCGACTTAGCAGCAGCAGCAGTTAAAGGGAGGTGGGTGCAGAAAAAACAAGAGGTAGATGGGAAATGGCAACGCTAGCCACAGTGACTAAATGCTAAAGGAAGGGGCTTATGGCCAGCTGTTGTGTATATAACTGAGCCTGGAGGTAAGGCATGATATAGATGGGCCCCAGTCTGAACAGCCAGAGTTTGTCTCCTGTGGCTGCTGCTGCTAAGTCACTTCAGTCGTTTCTGACTCTGTGTGACCTCATAGACAGCAGCCCACCAGGCTCCCCCGTCCCTGGAATTCTCCAGGCAAGAACACTGGAGTGGGTTGCCATTTCCTTCTCCAATGCATGAAAGTGAAAAGTGAAAGTGAAATCGCTCAGTCTTGTCCAACTCTTAGCGACCCCATGGACTGCAGCCTAACAGACTCCTCCGTCCATGGGATTTTCCAGGCAAGAGTACTAGAGTGGGGTGCCATGATGAGGAGAGAGAGGAGAAGCCAAGCTCTCCAGGTAAGAGATAAAAGACCACATATTCCTCATTCTCAAGGAAATATTCTCAACTACACATGCACAGAAAGGCTCCTTGGAGGTCAAAAGGGAGTAAGTGATGTCAACCTACTCATAGGCTTCTTCACTGGAATCCATCTTGCTTAAGAGATGAGCACCCAGACATGAGAGGACCCTGAGATAAACCAAATACAGACTCAGAACCAGGCAGAGCAAGGTGATTGGCTAAAGGAAACTTGGAAGAAATGTTCCATAAAAGTGATTGAAACTACCATGAGGGCACGACTCTCTGTCTCTGAACCCACCCATGTGTCTATTCACATGTACTTTACTCTTTTTTCCCTAATAAACGCTTTACTTGTTTCATTACTTTTTGTCCCTATGTGGAAATTCATTTCTACACAGCTGACGGGCCACGGCCTTGTCACTGGCCACTGCCCCTGGTGGTCTAGTGGCTAGGATTTGGAGCTATCATGGCCCTGGCCCTACCTCAAGCTGCGACTGGGAACTGAAATCCTGCTTTAGGCTGCTGTAGGCTGAGGGCACCTGAGGCCAGTGGAAATCCTGGGCTGGTCACATAAGAGGAGAAACAAGTCATGAGGTTTCTATCGGGTTAAGAACAGGGTGTGGAAAGAAAGGTGTTAGAAAGCTGGAGTAAACTTGGCTCATTCTGAATTATTCCACTGAAGAGCATAAAATGATATAATCTAGGTGAGACATTATAGAAAATTTTATTTTTACTTTCAAAACTGACAGGATAGCAGCAGTTAAAAAACGTGGAGAGACCTCAGTTTGATCTAGAAACAGCTTTCAAATTAGTACTTATGGAAAAAGTGGTTTGAAAATAGAAAAGTTATGGACTTTCAGTGATCAGTCTTAATTTTACATGTGTGTAGTGATATCTCATTGCGCATTATTTTTGCATTTCTCTGTCAAATGACATTGAGTATCTTTTTAAATGCTTGCTTGTTGTCCATGTATCTTCTTTGTGAAATGTCTGTTCAACTCTTTGGTCCCTTTTTCAAACTGAATTTTCCTTTCTTATTATTGAAGTTTGAAAGTTCTGAATATATTCTGAATACAAGCCCTTTTCCAGACATAGGCTTTGCAAATGTTTTTCTCCCAGTCTGTGGCTTTCCTTTTAACAATATTTTCTAAATAATAAAAGTTTCATATTTTGCTGAAGTATAATTTATTCATTTTTTTTTTCTTTTTGGATTTTGCTTTTAGCATTATAGGAAATAAATCACTGTCTAAGCAAAGTTAGAAAATTTTTTTCCTAGGAGTTTTGTAAGTTTAAGCTTTACTTAGGTTTATTGTCTATTATAAGTTATTTCTTTATGTGGTGCAAGATATAGATAAACTTCCCTTTTTACATAGTGAGAGCTAATCTATCATTATTTATTGAAAACCATAGCCTTTCTACATTGACTTGCCTTTAAACTTTCCCAGGAATCAGTGTCCCCATATCTATGGGTCTCTTCTTGATTCCATTCTTTTCCTTTCATATATTTGTCTATCTTGATGCCAGTGATACACTGTGTAATATGTTTATAGCTTTATACATGCATATTTGGGCTTCCCTGGTGGCTCTGATGGTAAAAAATTTGTCTGCAATGCAGGAGACCCAGGTTAGATTCCTGGGTCATGAAGGTCCTCCGGAGAAGGGAATGGCCACCCACTCTAGTATTCTTGCCTGGAAAATTCCATGGACAAAGGAGCCTGGTGGGCTACAGTTCATAGGGTTGCAAAGAGTCAGACAAGATTGAGAGACTAACACACACACACATACATATTTATAATTTGTCTCAAAGTCAGATGATGTAAGCCCTCCAACTTTGTTTCTTTTAGTTATTCTAGGTCTTTTGCATTTCTGTTTGAAATTTTAAAATCAGTTCTTCAACTTCTACAAGAATGTGTATGAAATCCCAATGGCATTTCAGTTGAGATTGCATTGACTCTATTGATCAATTTGGGAAGAACTGATACCTTAATATTATTTTATAGCCTATGAACGAAGAACATCTCTCAATTTATTTAAGTTTTCTTTAACTTCTATTAGCAATGCTTTGTAGTTTTCAGTTTACAGGTCTTTGTCAGATTTATCCCTAAGAATTGTATATTTCTGATGCTATTTTAAATGTTGTCACTTTTAAATTTTAATTTCTAAGGAGACTACGTATTTGCATTAGAATATGTCACCCATCTTAGTTTTTGAGGGCACTATATTCAAACCTTCATCAATTCAGATTTCCTGTTGACATTTTCAGAGTATAGCATTCCTTCATACAAATATACATGTCCCGTTGATGGACTACATAATAAAAATTATTTCCCAGGAAAGGTATTTACTCAATATGAGGACAGCTTTGAGGGAAATTTCTTCTTATAAATTTCTAAGAGTGATTCATCTTACAATAATATCCCAGATATTGAGTTTCTTTCAAGGACAGGACAGAAAATAAGAATATTCTGATTAAGCTTCCTTTGAACTACAATGGATAAAAAGCTTTGAGGGACAAGTGTTTACCAACCAATATTATATTAATTGCTGGGAGACTACAGGGCCATTTAGAAAGTTACTTTTTTCTAGATAGTGTTTGGTTCTCTAATGGGATTAACTTAACTAAGACAGTTAATTGAATCAATTCATTCCCCCAGAGAAGGTTTACTCACCCTCATTTTCCACTGAATTAAGGATAGGCTCATTTCCTTTCTTTTTTATGTATTTATATTTAGCATTATTCCTTTGGTAATATTTAAGAGCATTTAAGTTACAAAATGAGTTAAGAGCAGAAGCTGTAAAGCTGTTTGGTGAGAGATTAGAATGTAATTTATTTCTAAAATCACAGATGAGTGTGGTCTTTTCTTAAGACCCACTGAATCACACTCTAGGATGTGGGTTTTAAAAAATAAACTTTCATCCAAATTTAATATATTTTTAGAAATCATGTGAACTGGGAACCTGAAAATATAGTCACTTTGTGTGTAATATTAATATATTGATTTGTTATATTTTTGTATTCAGTCTCAAATTTAGAGCCTTTTTACAGATTGTTAAGTGCAACCCGAAGTTTTAAGTGCCATGCTCATCATATTATTAACCAAATCTTGCTAGAAACAGTATTATGTAATCTTAATATGTACAACCCAAGTTTACTGATGCCTGGGTGAATCAGCCTGAGCACTGGACTGGGATGTTTTAGATTTAGATTTGGGTCCTGCTTTTGGCATGGTTAACAGTGTAGTGCTGAACAACCAGTATCACACCTACTAGTTTGCTAGGGTGGCTCTAACAAAATACCAAAGACTGGATAGCTTAAACAACAGAGGTTTACTTTATCAGTCTGGAGATTAGAAGTCCAAAATCAAGATGTTATCAGGTCTGGTTTCCTCTGAATTTTCTCTCCTTGCTTCCTTAGTTCAAGCTGTTATTTTTAAAAATACCAGAGGTTGAGTGGCTTAAATAACAAATATTTTTTTTCTCTCAGAGCTCTGGAGGCTCTGATGTCTGATATCAAGATATGGGTATATTCAGTATCTACTGAGAGGCTGCTTACTGGTTCATATCTTCCTACTGTGTCTTCACATGGAGGAAGGGACAAAGGCATTCTCTGGGGTCTCTTTAATAAGGACACTAATTTCATTGATAAGAGCAGAGCTCTCAAGACCTAGTACCTCCCAAAGGCCTTCCTTTCCTCCAAATACCATCACATTGGAGATTAGATTTCTTCACATGAATTTTGAGGGGACACAAACATTCAGTCTATAGCAGATACCTTCTCTCTGTCTGTTCACATGTTCAACTTTCTGTGGATGCACAGGTCTGGCACTTCTATGTCCACATCTCCTCTCTTTATTAGGATACCAATCGGACCAGTTGTATTGGATTGGGCTTCCCACATGATGGTGGTTTAGCGGTTTAGTAACTAAGTCGTGTTCGATTCTTGCGACCCCATGGACTGCAGTCTGCTAGGCTCCTCTGTCCATGGGATTTTCTAGGCAAAAATAGGGAAGTGGGTTGCCATTTCCCTGGTGGTGCTAGTGGTAAAGAACCTGTCTGCCGATGGAGACATAAGAGACATGGCTTCAATCCCTAGATCAGGAAGATCTCCTAGAGGAGGGCATGGCAACCTACTCCAGTATTGTTGCCTGGAGAATCCCATGGAGGAGCCTGGCAGGTTACAGGCCATAGGGTCACAAAGAGTCAAACACAACTGAAGTGACTTAGCATGCATGCACGTGCATATTGGATTAGGGTCTGGCCTAATGACCCCATTTTAACTTAATTACTTCTTTAAAGGCCCTCTCTGCAAATAGAGTCACATTCCGAGGTACAGTTTCACGTGAATTTTGAGCAGACGCAGTTCAGCCCACAATACTCTTAAATGTTGACTTCTTCAATCACAAAATGTGTGTGTTGGTTAAAGTATCACTAAAGACTGTCCAAGGTCTGAAGAATTAAAATTACTTTGAGAAGATGACCATTGTCTTTTCTGAATAAATATTGTGACTCTCAGTACCCTTGGTTGCAAGCATCATAAAATGACCCTGGAAAACTTCAGATAAAGAGAATTTTTGATAAACTGTAGGGGAGTCAGAGAGTAAGAGGAGGCCAGAGGCTTTGGCTAAGAAACAAGAGAGACCCTGGGAGCTGTGAAGAGCAAGGCAGCAATACTGTTCCAACTTCCTTGCAAATATGCGGGGAGGGGATGTCTGGAACCTGGAGTGTCCACTGGGGGAGGCTGGCACCAACTCCCACCAAGTCCATACACAAAGAAGAGAGGGGGGGGGCGGGGGGTGCTGTTTGAAGATGTCAGGAGACTCCTGAAAGGGCAGAGAGGAGTTACAGCAGGATGGTGTGATGGTATAGACCATTCCCTCCCCCATAAGCTGACATGTAACCACTAAGTACATCTTATGATATTTAACTAACATTACATTAAATATGGTTGGGAAAGCTGATGAAACAATAAAGCAGTCTCTTGACATTGTTAATGGCTCTCAACAATCACATTTTGACAATAAATTTTTGAAATAAAATTCAAATTGACCTCGATGAGGCAGCAGTGAGCAGTGGCATGAAGCGAGATCTTGATTGCTTGCCCAGGAATTGAACCTGGGTAGCCTGGATGAAAACTATGAATCCAAGCCACCAGACCAGTAAGCACTAGAGGCTAAAAACTTTTTCCCTGCATATTTGTCCCCAGTCAAAAATGCATTTATCACAGAGGCCGAAACTGTAAATGCAGGTACAAAATTTATTATTAGAGACATAGCACAGCAGCAAGTGGGAGAGCACAGACAGAGTTGGTTTGTTTAGTTGAGGTAGAAGCAAGACAGAGATGCACACCTGGAGAGAAAGGGTGTAAATGCCCAGCCTAGTGAGGAGGAGTCCCATAAAGAGCCCATTAAGTCATTTATATAAGGCAGTTCTTCCGGGTCTTTGTCTTCCGTCAGGCCAATTTTCTGGTTTCTTTCCCCACACCTGACCTACCTTGGGACCCTCCCGTGAGATGTGCAAGCATCTGTCAACCAAGATGGATCTCGAAGTGAAGGCTTCTGGGGAGAGCAAGACTCATTATGGCCTGGCATTATCCCTTGACTTTTGGCTCAAAAGGAGGCTTTTTGCACATGTGTAGTGTCTCCCTTGTTCCAAAAGAGATTGGGAGGGAGATATCTTAATCATTTACTCAAACAGGATTTTGCCCCCTCCTTGTCCTTGCGATGACCATTACCTTAAGGTGTTTACAAGAGACAAACACTGACTATTTACCTTGTTTCTGTTCTTACTGCCATTTCAGAGGGCAAACTGGAGGCTAATTGTAAATGCCTCAACTGGAGCCCACCTATCTCTTGTCTCAGGAAATGCAAACAGAAGGCTAGCTGTAAATGTCTAACCTGGAAACTATCTCCTACATCAAAATTAGAAGTTGAAATCGCTACCTTAAAAAGCTGCACTATTTTTTTTCACTCAGAAGTCTAGACTTTAGTGATTTCACCCATCAAATGGGAATAAAGCTGCTCTTCCTGTGAAAAGCAAGATTTAGAAATGGATGAACTTGGGGCTTACACCTTACAGCTGTAAGCTTTATGATTACATATTGAAGATGTGATTGGTCTTTCCCCTGATCTTTCATCAGTTTCCTGCTATTGATCTTCCACTGGTTCTTTTTGGAAAGCTTAATTCTCCCAAGGGAGAGACACTGCTCATTAGAATTTGATGCCTTTTATTGATTTCCATAATCACAATTTCCGTTTCAAATATTCTCTTATGATTCTGCTATTCATCTTTTTTTCACTAGGCTTTCTGGAAATTATTTGTTATCTATATTTTATTGAAATGTAGTAATTGCTCTTAATAATTACACTTAATAATCTCTTTATTTATAGATTTTGTTACATTTTCTCTTTTCCTCAGGTCTACTCTGAAATAGGAAGTGTTCAAGTTTTTCTGTAATTTTAAAATATATTCTATTTTTGGTCCAAACACTAGATATATAGCAAAATTGTTATTATAGTCTAGCTATTCACAACTTCTCTTTAGCTGTGAAACTTTATTTTGGATATCATAAGAACCTCAAGTTTTTATTGAGCTCACTGTTTTTCTTATTTTGTTTTTAAATATTTTGAAACTTCTTTATACTGGTTCATACTCTGCTTAATTTTAGTCAAATAAACAATCTCTACAACCCTGATTGCAGTGTATTTGGCTTTTCCTTTCCATCCCCACAAGGAATTCGCATACTTGAATCCTCATCCATCCAACAAACATTCAATGAACAGCTTGTGTGCGTGCTCAGTTGCTCAGTCATGTCTGACTCTTTGCAGCACTACGGACTGCAGCCAGCCAGGCTCCTTCAACCACGGGATTTCCCAGGCAATAATACTGGAGTCTAATTCAGAGAATCTAACTCAGGGTCTCCAGCATCTCCGACATTAGTGGAGGGATTCTTTACCACTGAGCCATGTGGGAAGCCCTTCAGTGAACAGCTACTATGTGTCAATTACTGTTCTAGACATAAAGTTGGCACTAATACTAATCTTCCTTCATAAATATAATTGTATTTATGTCTCACTTATATTTTATCTATCAATCAAAATTTTGGTAGTGAAAACAAAATGCCACCTTGCTTTGTTTTTATTTTATGCATAATAATAACAGAGACTCTTTTTTATCCATTCACTTCTTGCAAATGCACATTCAGCAACAGGGAATTTTTTAAAATCAAGAGATCATTAAAGTATCTGTATGGAAGGGATCTCATAGAGGCTTCTAAGTTTTTAAACTAGTCATAAAGATAAATACATAGTACTCCAGTTGTTTAAAACAGCCAGACTGCTGTTGTTTTTCTACACAAAGATATTGAACACATCCAAATTTATAACTTTTTAAAATTTCAACATCACTGAATTGGAGCAATGAACCAGATTTGATAACATAAGAAACCGAAAATTGGAGTGACATTATAGGTGACATTTGCAATCATACCAATCCAACATCTCACTCACTTCTGTATTTTGCTGAAAGTACACAATTTCACAAAGATACATAGTTGAAAAAATAATCTTTATTTGCCACTTTACCTCATACTCTAAGAATATTTTTCAATTCGTTCTCATCTAGACCCCAGGAACAGGAGACGATTGGTTGTTTTTATTTCAAAGTTAAGTCCCCAGACAATATCTGCCATCTGCTAGCATTCCCCTTTACCAAAATGAAAGTTAGACAAGAAGCTTACAAACCCTTCACATAAAATCTGTAGAAGATATTATCATGGCTTGGCATGCCACCGACTCCTTCATGGTTGCACAACTACTGCTGGGCTCTGGTGGGAGCATGCGCAGAGCAGATGTATCCACGCCTAGGCTAACATTTAATTGGACTTGGCACCCATGTACTGTAGCAGTGTACTCATGCATATGCTTTTATTTGAAAGAGCAAGCTCAGGCCTGAATTTTTAAAGAGGAAAAGAAAACAAGTCTTCCTAATCTATGCACATTTGCAAAACGTTCAAGTGTATAGACTTACAGACTATAGGTCCCTTTTCCAAGGACTACCCCCCAACATGAATAGTATAAACAGTATGAAGAGGCAAAAAGATAGGACACTGAAAGATGAATGGCCCAGATTGGTAGGTACCTAATATGCTACTGGAGATCAGTGGAGAAATAACTCCAGAAAGAATGAAGAGATGGAGCCAAAGCAAAAACAACACCCAATTGTGGATGTGACTGGTGATGGAAGTAAACTCCAATGCTGTAAAGAGCAATATTGCATAGGAACCTGGAATGTCAGGTCCATGAATAGAGGCAAATTGGAAGTGGCCAAACAGGAGATGGCAAGAATGAATATCGGCATTTTAGGAATCAGCAAACTAAAATGGACTGGAAAGGGTGAATTTAACTCAGATGACCATTATATCTACTACTGTGGGCAGGAATCCCTTAGAAGAAATGGAGTAGCCATCATAGTCAATGAAAGAGTCCAAAATGCAGTACCCGGATGCGATCTCAAAAATGACAGAATGATCTCTGTTCGTTTCCAAGGCAAAGCATTCAATATCACAGTAATCCAAATCTATGCCCTGAACAGTAATGCTGAAGAAACTGAAGTTGAATGGTTCTATGAAAACCTACAAGATCTTCTAGAACTAACACCCCCAAAATATGCCGTTTTCATGATAGGGGACTGGAATGCAAAAGTAGGAAATCAAGAAATACCTAGAGTAACAGGCAGATTTGGCCTTGGAGTACAGAATAAAGCATGGCAAAGGCTAATAGAAATTTGCCAAAAGAAGGCACTTGTCATAGCAAACACCCTCGTCCAACAACACAAGAGAAGACTCTACACATGAACATCACCAGATGGTCAATACTGAAATCATATTGACTGTATTCTTTGCAGCCAAAGATGGAGAAGCTCTATATAGTCAGCAAAAACAAGACCAGGAGCTGACTGTGGCTCAAACCATGAACTCCTTATTACCAAGTTCAGACTTAAATTGAAGAAAGTAGGGAAAACCACTAGACCATTCAGTTATGACCTAAATCAAACCCTCATGATTATAAAGTGGAAGTGACAAAAGATTCAAGGGATTAGATCTGATAGACAGAGTGCCTGAAGAACTACGTATGGGGATTTGTGACACTGTACGGGAACCAGGAATCAAGACCATCCCCAAGGAAAAGAAAGGCAAGATGTTTGTCTGAGGAGGCCTTACAAATAGCTGTGAATAGAAGAGAAGTAAAAGGCAAAGGAGAAAAGGAAAGATATACCCATTTGAATGCAGAGTTCCAAAGAAAAGCAAGGAGAGATAAGAAAGCCTTCCTCAGGGATCAATGAAAAGAAATAGAGGATGACAATAGAATGGGAAAGACTGGAAATCTCTTCAAGAAAATTAGAAATACCAAGGGAATATTTCGTGCAAAGATGGGCTAGATAAAGGACAGAAATGGTATGGACCTAACAGAAGCAGAAGATATTAAGAAGAGGTGGCAAGAAATCACAGAACTATACAAAAAAAGATCTCCACAACCCAGATAATCACGATGGTGTGACTACTCACCTGGAGCCAGACATCCTAGAATGTGAAGTCAAGTGGGCCTTAGGAAGCATCACTATGAACAAAGCTAGTGGAGGTGATGGAATTCCGGTTGAGCTATTTCAAATCCTAAAAGATAATGTTGTAAAAGTGCTGCACTCATTATACCAACAAATTTGGAAAACTCAGCAGTGGCCATGGGACTGGGAAAGTTCAGTTTTCATTCCAATCCCAAAGAAAGACAATGCTAAAAATTGTTCAAACTACCACACAATTGCACTCATCTCACACACTAATAAAGTAATGTTCAAAATTCTCAAAACCCGGCTTCAACAGTATGTGAATCATGAACATCCAGATGTTTGAGCTGGATTTAGAAAAGGCAGAGGAACAAGAGATCAAAATGTCAACATCTGTTGGATCATCAAAAAAGCAAGAGAGTTCCAGAAAAATATCAATTTCTGCTTTACTGACTATGCCAAAACCTTCGACTGTGTGGATCACAACAAACTATAGAAAATTCTGAAAGAGATGGGAACACCAGACCACCTGACCTGCCTCTTGAGAAATCTGTATGCAGGTCAGGAAGCAACAGTTAGAACTGGACATGGAACAACAGACTGGTTCCAAATAGGTAAAGGAGCACGTCAAGGCCGTATATTGTCACCCTGCATATTTAACTTATACGGAGATACATCATGAGAAACGCCGGACTGGATGAAGCACAAGCTGGAATCAAGATTGCTGGGAGAAATAACAATAACCTCAGATATGCAGATAATACCACCCTTATGGCAGAAAGTGAAAAAGAACTAAAGAGTCTCTTGATGAGAGTGAAAGAAGAGACTGAAAAAGTTGGCTTAAAACTCAACATTCAGAAAACTAAGATTATGGCCTCTGGTCCCATCACTCCAATGGCGAATAGATGGGGCAAGAGTGACAGACTGTATTTTCTTGGGCTCCAAAATCACTGCAGATGGGGACTGCAGCCATGAAATTAAAAGACGCTTACTCCTTGGAAGGAAAGTTATGACCAACCTAGACAGCTTATTAAAAAGCAGAGATATTACTTTGCCAACAAAGGTCCCTCTAGTCAAGGCTATGGTTTTTCCAGTAGTCATGTATGGATGTGAGAGTTGGACTATAAAGAAAGCTGAGCATCAAAGAATTGATGCTTTTGAGCTGTGGTGTTGGAGAAGACTCTTGAGAATCCCTTGGACTGCAAGGAGATTCAACCAGTCCATCATAAAGGAAATTAGTCCTGAATATTCATTCAAAGGACTGATGCTAAAGCTGAAACGCCAATATTTTGGCCACCTCATGCAAAGAACTGACTCATTTGAAAAGACCATGATGCTGGGAAAGATTGAAGGTGGGAGAAGAAGGGGACGACAGAGGACAAGATGGTTGGATGGCATCATCGACTCAATGGACATGAGTTTGAGTAAACTCTGGGAGTTGGCAATGGACAGGGAGGCCTGGCATGCTGCAGTCCATGGGGTCGCAAAGAGTCAGACACGACTGAGCAACTAAACTGAACCAACCCTCCAACAAGTTCACCTCTAACTATTTAATGGGTTAACTATGTTTCAAGAGATGCAGTTCAAAAAGCCTGCATCTTGTCCAACTCTTAGTGTTTCTCTCTATGCATGAGACAGAGATTGAAGTCAAGTTAAGCATCTGATGTACTTCCTTTCCATCACTGATATCCCTCTCTTAACCTTCACTCCACATCCTAAGTCCTAAGCGGCAGAATTTTACTTGTTTTCCATAGTGTCATTCACATGTATCTACTCCGTTAAGCTTTCCTTCCTCTCTCAAACAAATCTTCCATCTCTGTCTTTGTCTCTCTCTTGTCTCCATCTCTCTCTGTCTCCCTGTCTGTCTGTCTCTGGAACTCTATAACATTAAAAAAAAATTTTTTTTTAATTGGAGGGCAATTGTTTTACAATATTGTGTTGGCTTCTGCCATACAACCACATGAATCAGCCACAAGTATACATATGTCCCCTCCCTCTTGAACCTCTCTGCCACCCCCATCCCTACCCCACCCCTCTAGGTTGTCACAAAGCACCACATTGATCTCCTTGTCATACAGCAACTTCCCATTAGCTATCTACTTTACATATGGGAATGTATATGTTTCAATGCTAAGCTCTCAATTTGTCCCACTCTTTCCTTCTCCTGCTGTGTCCAAAGTCTGTTCTCTATGTCAACAACTCTACTCCAGCTCTGCAAATAAGTTCATCAGCAGCATTTTTCTAGATTCCATATGCATGCATTGATATACAATATTTGTTTTTCTCTTTCTGGCTTACTTCACTCTGTATAATAGGCTCTAGATTCATCCACCTCACTAAAACTGACTTAAATGCATTCCTTTTCAAGGTTGGTTAAGGTCAGGAAGCAACAGTTAGAACTGGACATGGAACAACAGACTGGTTCCAAGTAGGAAAAGGAGTTCGTCAATGCTGTATATTGTCACCCTGCTTATTTAACTTATATGCAGAGTACATCATGAGAAACGCTGGACTGGAAGAAACACAAGCTGGAATCT
>NW_011494614.1:2918098-2918579 GCF_000754665.1 Bison bison bison | reverse complement strand
ACAATATACAGCCTTGACGTACTCCTTTTCCTATTTGGAACCAGTCTGTTGTTCCATGTCCAGTTCTAACTGTTGTTTCCTGGCCTGCATATCGGTTTCTCAAGAGGCAGGTCAGGTGGTCTGGTATTCCCATCTCTTTCAGAATTTTCCACAGTTTATTGTGATCCACACAGTCAAAGGCTTTGGCATACTCAATAAAGCAGAAATAGATGTTTTTTCTGGAACTCTCTTGCTTTTTCTTGCCAGTAGAAGTTGGCAATTTGATCTCTTGTTCCTCCGCCTTTTAGAAACCAGCTTGAACATCTGGAAGTTCACGTTTTATGTACTGCTGAAGCCTGGCTTGGGGAATTTTGAGCATTACTTTACTAGTATGTGAGATGAGTGCAATTGTGCAGTAGTTTGAGCATTCTTTGGCATTGCCTTTTTTGGGGATTGGAATGAAAACTGACCTTTTCCAGTCCTGTGGCCACTGCTGAGTTTT
>NW_011494614.1:2914995-2917998 GCF_000754665.1 Bison bison bison | reverse complement strand
ACTCTTGAGAGTCCTTTGGACTGCAAGGAGATCCAACCAGTCCATTCTGAAGGAGATCAGCCCTGGGATTTCTTTGGAAGGAATGATGCTAAAGCTGAAACTCCAGTACTTTGGCCACCTCATGAGAAGAGTTGACTCATTGGAAAAGACTCTGATGCTGGGAGGGATTGGGGGCAAGAGGAGAAGGGGACGATAGAGGATGAGATGGCTGGATGGCATCACTGACTCGATGGACGTGAGTCTGGGTGAACTCCGGGAGTTGGTGTTGAACAGGGAGGCCTGGCATGCTGCGATTCATTGGGTCGCAAAGAGTCAGACACAACTGAGTGACTGATCTGATCTGAATATTCCATTGTGTATACTTACACAGCTTCTTCATCCATTCATCCATTGATGGGCATCTACGTCACTTCCATGTCCTAACTATTGTAAATAGTGTTGCAGTGAATTTTGGGATGTATATGTCTTTTTCAATTATGGTTTTCTCAGAGTATCAGAGAAGGCAATGGCAACCCACTCCAGTACTCTTACCTGGAAAATCCCATGGATGGAGAAGCCTGGTAGGCTGTAGTCCTTGGGGTCGCTAAGAGTCGGCATGACTGAGCGACTTCACTTTCACTTTTCACTTTCACGCATTGGAGAAGGAAATGGCAAACCACTCCAGTATTCTTGGCTGGAGAATCCCAGGGACGGAGGAGCCTGGTAGGCTGCCGTCTATGGGGTCGCACAGAGTCGGACATGACTAAAGTGACTTAGCAGCAGCAGCAGCAGAGTATATACCCTCCTACAGCACTTTATGCAGTTAACAAGTTTCTTTATTTGATTCTGTGTCTGAAAGCACAAACTTCTTGATCTCACTTTGTTATAACTCTTACTATAATGTTAGCTGGCCTGACACATGTAGGTACTAATTAAATAATCAGTTCATTGAATTATTTACCCAAAGACAGGATCCTCACTAGGTCATTCACATTAAAATGGATTTCTGTGTGGCTTGATTTAATGAAAGTGTTTTCTGCAGTCCCTTTCATATTCTTAGCATTCTGCATATTTCTTCCAATGCTTCCATATTGCAGGATCTGTTCAGCTGCTTTGATTCTCTTTCATCTAATTCTCTTTTAAGATATTACTGTTTAAATAGGCAATTTTTACAGTAAAAGAGAATGTGCTATAGAGCAATAGAAAGATTTCAATAGTTTCTGATTCACCTGTGAGCTTTGACTGAGGGGTTGATGAAAGATGAAACAATGAAATAAGAGCTTTGCAAATTTTTTTTTTTAATCCATCTCTGATTGTATTTGATAACACATTCTCTGTTAATTCTGTATATGTGTGTGTGTTTCATAATTCCCTCAAACTAACACAGACAGTATATATCTCAATATGTCACTTTACCTTTTATTGAAGTTTTGATTCTCTGCCATAAGATACTGAGATGGAATTTGGTATCAACATCTTTGGAAGGGAAGGGGAGAAAGCAGGATGGAGCAGAGGGAGAAGTCCCCATGGAAATCTCAGGATATGTCCCATCAGCAGTGACCCCATTGAGCTACAATGGCTGGGTCTTAGAGAAGGGGAAATATCATATGATATCCCTTATATGTGGAATCTAAAAAGAAATGATGCAAATGAACTTACTTACAAAGCAGAAAGAGACTCTCAGACTTAAAGAATGAACTAAGGGTTTCCAGGGGAAAGGATGAGGGGATGGGATAGTTAGGGAATTTGAGATGGACATGTACACACCACTATATTTAAAATGGATAACCAAGAAGGACCTACTGTACAGCACATGGAGCTCTGCTCAGTGTTACGTGGCAGCCTGGATGGGAGGGGGTTTGGGGGAGAATGGATACACATATATATGTGAGTCCTTTAGTTGTTCAACTGAAACTATCACAACATTGTTAATTGGCTATACCCCAAAACAAAATAAAAGTTAAAAAGAATAAAATGGCAGAGTGTTTATACCCCACCTTGATCAATCACTGTCTGTGTCCTGCCTGGGGGAAAAAAGAGTGCTTGAGCAAGTTGCTTCTCTGCAGATGCGTCAAACCCTGGGGAGCTGATAGCTGGAGGCAGTCTGCTGGGGTGAACTCATAGTTCATCTCTCTGTCTACAGCACCTCTTTAGAAAACCTCCTTTCTCCAAAACAGGACAGAGCATACTTTTTAAGTTTTGAGATCAAAAAACAGAGACAAACAGCTAAATTCCATCAACCTTTCTGCAGTCTTTCATTAATTAGCTAGGCTTTCATTAATCAGCCCCATCTCTCTCTTGACAGACATTCAATTCAGTTCAGTTCAGTTGCTCAGTCCTGTCTGACTCTTTGGGAGCCCCTGGCCTGCAGGACGTCGGGCTTCCGTGTCCATCACCAACTCCCGGAGTTCACTCAAACTCACGTCCATCGAGTCAGTGATGCCATCCAGCCATCTCATCCTCTGTCGTCCCCTTCTCCTCCTTCCCCCAATCCCTCCCACCATCGAGGTCTTTTCCAATGAGTCAACTCTTCACATGAGGTAGCCAAAGTACTGGAGTTTCAGCTTCAGCAACATTCCTTCCAATGAACACCCAGGACTGATCTCCTTTAGGATGCACTGGTTGGATCTCCTTGCAGTCCAAGGGACTCTCAAGAGTCTTCTCCAACACCACAGTTCAAAAGCATCAATTCTTCGGCGCTCAGCTTTCTTCACAATCCAACTCTCACATCCATACATGACCACAGGAAAAACCATAGCCTTGTCTAGATGAACCTTTGTTGGCAAAGTAATGTCTCTGCTTTTGAATATGCTATCTAGGTTGGTCATAACTTTCCTTCCAAGGAGTAAGCGTCTTTTAATTTCATGGCCACAGCCACCATCTGCAGTGATTTGGAGCCCCCCCAAAATAAAGTCTGACACTGTTTCCACTGTTTCCCCATCTATTTCCCATGAAGTGATGGGACCAGATGCCATGATCTTTGTTTTTGAATGTTGAGCTTTAAGCCAACTTTTTCACTCTCCG
>NW_011494614.1:2912789-2914895 GCF_000754665.1 Bison bison bison | reverse complement strand
ATTCTTTGGAACTCTGCATTCAGATGCTTATATCTTTCCTTTTCTCCTTTGCTTTTCGCTTCTCTTCTTTTCACAGCTATTTGTAAGGCCTCCCCAGACAGCCATTTTTCTTTTTGCATTTCTTTTCCATTGGAATGGTCTTGATCCCTGTTTCCTGTACAATGTCACGAACCTCATTCCATAGTTCATCAGGCACTCTATCTATCAGATCTAGGCCCTTGAGGACATACCCCATGCCCCAAGCCCGAGGCCAAGGGTGGTGGGTGGGAGGAGCTACCCCATGCCCCTAAGCCAGAGGCCAGGGGCTGCGGGCGGGAGGATCCCCACGCCCAAGGCCAAGGGTGGCGGCTGGGAGGAGCAACCCCACGCCCGAGGCCAGGGGCAGTGGCCGGGAGGACCAATCCCACGTCCAAGGAGCTGTGCGGGTGCAGGAGGGCCTAAAGGAGCTATCCCACGTTGAAGGTCAGGAAGGGCGGCGGTGAGGAGATACCCCTCGTCCAAGGTAAGGAGCAATGGCTGCGCTTTGCTGGAGCAGCCGTGAAGAGATACCCCACGCCCAAGGTAAGAGAAACCCAAGTAAGACAGTAGGTGTTGCAAGAGGGCATCAGAGGGCAAATACACTGAAACCATACTTACAGAAAACTAGTCAGTCTAATCACACTAGGACCACAGCCTTGTCTAACTCAATGAAACTAAGCCATGCCCGTTGGGCAACCCAAGACAGACGGGTCATGGTCGAGAGATCTGACAGAATGTGGTCCACTGGAGAAGGGAATGGCAAACCACTTCAGTATTCTTGCCTTGAGAACCCCATGAACAGTATGAAAAGGCAAAATGATAGGATACTGAAAGAGAAAGTCCCCCAGGTCAGTTGGTGCCCAATATGCTACTGGAGATCAGTGGAGAAATAACTCCAGAAAGAATGAAGGGATGGAGCCAAAGCAAAAAGAATACCCAGCTGTGGATGTGACTGGTGAGAGAAGCAAGGTCCAATGCTGTAAAGACCAAGATTGCATAGGAACCTGGAATGTTAGGTCCATGAATCAAGGCAAATTGGAAGAGGTCAAACAAGACATGGCAAGAGTGAATGTTGACATTCTAGGAATCAGCGAACTGAAATGGACTGGAATGGGTGAATTTAACTCAGATGACCATTATATCTACTATTGCGGGCAGGAATCCCTCAGAAGAAATGGAGTGGCCATCATGGTCAACAAAAGAGTTCAAAATGCAGTACTTGGATGCAATCTCAAAAATGACAGAATGATCTCTGTTCATTTCCAAGGCAAACCATTCAGTATCACAGTAATCCAAGTCTATGCCCCAACCAGTAATGCTGAAGAAGCTGAAGTTGAATGGTTCTATGAAGACCTACAAGACCTTTTAGAACTATGCTATGCTATGCTAAGTCACTTCAGTCGTGTCTGATCCTGTGTGACCCCATTGACGGTAGCCTACCAAGCTCCCCCGTCCCTGGGATTTTCCAGGCAAGAACACTGGAGTGGGTTGCCATTTCCTTCTCCAATGCATGAAAGTGAAAAGTGACAGTGAAGTCGCTCAGTTGTGTCCGACTCTTAGCCACCCGATGGACTGTAGCCTACCAGGCTCCTCCGTCCATGGGATTTTCCAGGTAAGAGTACTGGAGTGCGGTGCCATTGCCTTCTCTGTTTTAGAACTAACACCCAAAAAAGATGTCTTTTTCATTATAGGGGGCAATGGCACTAGCTTTGTTCATAGTGATGCTTCCTAAGGCCCACTTGACTTCACATTCCAGGATGTCTGGCTCTAGGTGAGTGATCACACCATCGTGATTATCTGGGTCGTGAAGATCTTTTTTGTACAGTTCTGTGCATTCTTGCCACCTCTTCTTAATATCTTCTGCTTCTGTTAGGTGCATACCATTTCTGTCCTTTATCGAGCCCATCTTTGTATGAAATATTCCTTTGGTATCTCTGATTTTCTTGAAGAGAT
Source organism: Bison bison bison (assembly GCF_000754665.1). NCBI lineage: Eukaryota > Metazoa > Chordata > Mammalia > Artiodactyla > Bovidae > Bison > Bison bison. Next base: position 2,912,924 of record NW_011494614.1, on the reverse strand, counting down.
CCCTAGTCTTCCCCATTCTGTTGTTTCCTCTATTTCTTTGCATTGATCACTGAAGAAGGCTTTTTATCTCTTCTTGCTATTCTTTGGAACTCTGCATTCAGATGCTTATATCTTTCCTTTTCTCCTTTGCTTTTC
>NW_011494614.1:2909776-2912689 GCF_000754665.1 Bison bison bison | reverse complement strand
TCTTCTCTTGTGTTGTTGGAAGAGGGTGTTTGCTATGACCAGTGTCTTCTCTTGGCAAAACTCTATTAGCCTTTGCCCTGCTTCAGTCTGTACTCCAAGGCCAAATTTGCCTGTTATTCCAGGTGTTTCTTGACTTCCTACTTTTGCATTCCAGTCACCTATAATGAAAAAGACATCTTTGGGGGGTGTTAGTTCTAAAAGATCTTGTAGGTTTTCATAGAACCATTCAACTTCAGCTTCTTCAGCGTTACTGGTTCAGCATAGGCTTGGATTACTTTGATACTGAATGGTTTACTTTGGAAACGAACGGAGATCATTCTGTCATTTTTGAGATTGCATCCAAGTACTGCATTTCGGACTCTTTTGTTGACCATGATGACTACTCCATTTCTTCTAAGGGATTCCTGTCCACAGTAGTAGATATAATGGTCATCTGAGTTAAATTCACCCATTCCAGTCCATTTCAGTTCGCTGATTCCTAGAATGTCAACATTCACTCTTGCCATCTCCTGTTTGACCACTTCCAATTTGTCTTGATTCATGGACTTGACATTCCAGGTTCCTATGCAATATTGCTCTTTACAGCATCGGACCTTGCTTCTATCACCAGTCACATCCACAACTGGGTATTGTTTTTGCTTTGGTTCCATCACTTCATTCTTTCTGGAGTTATTTCTCCACTGATCTCCAGTAGCATATTGGGCACCTACCGACCCGGGGAGTTCCCCTTTCAGTATCCTATCATTTTGCCTTTTCATACTGTTCATGGCATTAGGGTATTTATTTCTCTACAATCTGAATGCTGCAATTTTACAATATTGATTAAATTTTGTCTTTACACAATGAATCCTGGCATCATACCACATTGGTTACATCAAAATTCCAAGAAGTATCAGATTTTCGTAAGATTTTAGTATCTGGGATAAACAGAAATGACTAATTAGCTAGACCTCAAAAGAATTTGTTGAATTTCCTTGAGCATATCAACTTTATGACTTGGGGATTTGGATCATTTTTCTTTGAAATATGGAAGTCATGACCATATGATATAAATGATGAAATTTCAGATTATAAACTTCTTTAGTCAATTCACAAATCACTGTAACTTGTAACAAGCCAATCCCTAGTAACAAGGGATATATTTCCTGAGACCAATTATATTTGTATAATGTCAGGTGCAAAGCCTAGATTTAAAAGTTTTGCAATATTTCAATAACACAAATATCTCAATAAATCTGCAATATTAACTGGTAGCTGGAAAATTCTGTTTCAAACTTCTCCTTTAACATTGCCTATACCAAATGAGGACTCCCCTGGTGGCTCAGATGGTAAAGCGTCTGTCTACAATGCGGGAGACCCAGGTTCAATCCCTGGGTTGGGAAGATCCTCTGGAGAAGGAAACGGCAACCCACTCCAGTACTCTTGCCTGGAAAATCCTATGGACAGAGGAGCGTGGTAGGCTACCGTCCCAAAGAGTCAGACACGACTAAGCGACTTCACTTCATACGAAATTAACGTTTCTCACTCACCCCCTTCCACCTTTGGCCTTAGCCTATATTTATTTAGAAGTTTTGAAATCTTAATGATAAACCTTTTACAAAGAAGTAATTTGGGGAGAAGATATGTAACTTTCATAATAATAGTTTAATTACTCAAAGATCTGGGCTCTTCTTTTGTAATTTCCTGTGAGTATTACTTTAAGACCTCTCAGTCATGAAAACTCTTTAACCTAGAATGAGGAGAAATGATTGAAGACGTCTCTGGAGCAGTTAGTGAAGGGCAATAGGAAGGAAATTCCCAAAGACTTTGTTGATAACCTTGGGTGTCTTGACTGTGTAACCTTTCCTTTGAAAGGAACCTGAAAACAAGTTAAAGATAAGATAGTGCCTGGTTATTTTTTCAGCCATGGATATTCCATTATTCTGAACTCTATATCTCTTTTCTATCAACAGAAACTTTTAACATATTTTTAAGAAAAATCTGTGAAATATCTATTGAAAATGTGTTGTACATTCTCAAAGCTTCATATCTTAATATGTAGTATTCCACTTGGCTTCAATACCACAGAAATCATTCTTAGTCTCTTATCATTAATGTTCAGTAATTTTTTTAATGAATGAATAAATAAACATTGGCCTTGGTTATTGAGATATTTAGCATACAATTATAGATCTATCATCATATTTTACATGTATATAACATTATCATTAAACTTTGTACAATATTCAAGTTACCAACATTCACTGGATCATAGAGAAAGCTAGGGAATTCCAGAAAAACATCTCCCTCTGTTTCATCAACTATGCCAAAGCCTTTGACTGTGTAGACCATAAAAAAACTGTGGAAAGTTCTTAAAGAGATGAGGAATACCAGACCATCTTAAGTGTCTCCTGAGAAACATGTATGTGGGTCAAGAAGCAACAGTTAGAGCTCTGTATGGAAGAACTCATTGGTTCAGTATTGAGAAAGTATGACAGGGCTGTCTACTGTCACACTGTTTAATCTATACACTAAGAACATTATGAGAAATGCTGGGTAGATGACTGACAAGCTGGAATCAAGATTGGCGGGAGAAACATCAACAACCTCAGATATGTGGATGATACCACTCTAATGGCAGAAAACAAAGAAGAACATAAGGGCCTCTTGAGGGTGAAGGAGAAGAGTGAAAGAGCTGGATTACAACTAAATATTTAAAAAGCTAAGATATGGCATCTGGAGATTATGGCATCTGGCAAAAGAGTTTGAAATGCAGTATTTGGATGCAATCTCAAAAATGACAGAATGATCTCTGTTTGTTTCCAAGGCAAACCAGTAAATATCACAGTAATCCAAATCTATGCCCCAACCAGTAATGCTGAAGAAGCTGAAGTTGAATGGTTCTATGAAGACCTACAAGACCTTTTAGAACTA
>NW_011494614.1:2909054-2909676 GCF_000754665.1 Bison bison bison | reverse complement strand
TACAGTTCTGTGTATTCTTGCCTTCTCTTCTTAATATCTTCTGCTTCTGTTAGGTGCATACCATTTCTGTCCTTTATCGAGCCCATCTTTGTATGAAATATTCCTTTGGTATCTCTAATTTTCTTGAAGAGATCTCTAGTCTCTCCCATTCTATTGTTTTCCTCTATTTCTTTGCATTGATCGCTGAGGAAGGCTTTCTTATCTCTCCTTGTTATTCTCTGGAACTCAGAATTCAAATGGGTATACCTTTCCTTTTCTCCTTTGCTTTTCGCTTCTCTTCTTTTCACAGCTATTTGTAAGGCCTCCTCAGAGAGGCATTTTGCCTCTTTGCATTTCTTTTCCATGGGGATGGTCTTGATCCCTGTCTCATGTACAATGTCATGAACCTCATTCCATAGTTCATCAGGCACTCTGTCTGTCAGATCTAGGCCCTTAAATCTATTTCTCACTTGCACTGTATAATCATAAGGGATTTGATTTAGGTCATACCTGAATGGTCTACTTTCTTCAATTTAAGTCTGAATTTGGCAATAAGGAGTAGATGGTCTGAGCCACAGTCAGCTCCTGGTCTTGTTTTTGCTGACTGTATAGAGCTTCTCCATCTTTGGCTGCAAAGAATATA
>NW_011494614.1:2906818-2908954 GCF_000754665.1 Bison bison bison | reverse complement strand
GAAGAGTTGACTCACTGGAAAAGACTCTGATGCCGGGAGGTATTGGGGGCAGGAGGAGAAGGGGACGACAGAGGATGAGATGGCTGGATGGCATCACTGACTCGATGGTCATGAGTCTGAATGAACTCCGGGAGTTGGTGATGGACAGGGAGGCCTGGCGTGCTGCAATTCATGGGGTGGCAAAGAGTCAGACACGACTGAGCAACTGAACTGAACTGAACTGTACTGATGGCATCTGGCTCCATTACTTCATGGCAAATAGAGGGGGAAAATGTGGAAGTAGTGACAGATTTCCTTTTCTTGGCTTCTAAAATCACTGTGGATGGTGACTGCAGCCATGAAATCAGAAGACCTTTGCTTCTTGGCAGGAAACCTGTGACAAACCTAGACAATGTGTTATAAAGCAGAGACATTACACTGCTTTCAAAGGTCCATATAGTCAAGGCTATGGTCTTCCCAGTGGTCATGTACAGTTGTGAGAGCTGGACCATAAAGAAGGCAGAGCATGGAGAATTGATGCCTTTGAACTATGGTGCTGGAGAAGACTCCTGAGAGTCCCTTGGACAGCAGGGAGATCAAACCAGTCAATCTTAAGGGAAATCAATTCTGAATACTCGGAAGGACTAATGCTGAAACTGAAACTCCAGTATTTTGGTCATCTGATGGGAACAGCTGACTTATTGGAAAAGTCCCTGATGCTGGGAAAGATTGACGGCAGAAGGAGAAGAGGGCCTCAGAGGATGAGATGGATGGATGGCATCACTGATGCAATGGACATGAACTTGGGCAAATTTTGGGAGTTGGTGAGGGATGGAGAGGCCTGGCATGCTGCAGTCTATAGGGTTGCAAAGAGTCAGACATGACTGGGCGATGGAACAACAATGACAGTAATGTGTTATCATTAAAACTTTGTACAATATTCAAAGAAATATGAAATTATTCTCCATTCTGATCCATAGAATACACTCTGATGATTACTCTGACTTCATCCACAAACTCAGTATTCTTAAACTTTAAAACATGAAATATACTATCTTTTATTAATACAAGGGAGTATTTGAAGAGTAATAGAGGGAAGATTGGAGAAGGCAATGGCACCCCATTCCAGTACTCTTGCCTGGAAAATCCCATGGACAGAGGAGCCTGGTAGGCTGCAGTCTGTGGGGTAACTAAGAGTCAGACACGACTGAGCGACTTCACTTTCAATTTTCACTTTCATGCATTGGAGAAGGAAATGGCAACCCACTCCAGTGTTCTTGCCTGGAGAACCCCAGGGATCGGGGAGCCTGGTGGGCTGCCATCTATGGGGCCGCACAGAGTCGGACACAACTGAAGTGACTTAGCAGCAGCAGCATGATTTCAATTCCTGCCTTTACTTGCCTGAAAGCACCTCACTACTTGTGTTTTTTTTTAAAAAAAAAAACAAATGAACAGCAGTTTTAATATGGTTATAAATATACATCTTTGCCTAGGAGAACAGAGGTACGTGTGTGTGTGCGTGTGTATGTGTCTTGTATGTTGTATGTTTAAAGAAAAAGAAATGCAAGCGAAGATGGGAGAATATGCTGACTCTCTGAATTGCAGGAAATCCTCTGAGGAAAGTTTGTGAGTCTTTTAGAAAGTCAAGTCTGTTTCAGGTATCCACAAAGGCTGATGGCCAGCAAGGAGATCTGCATAGAAGAGATGAGGAGCCTGTGAGGACACACAGCTCGAGTAAGAGCATAACTTCCAGAGAAACAGACTTGGTATAACTCCAAGATCTTCACTCTCCTGCTGTGTAACAGGTAAATTATTGGGTCTGACTAAACCACTAGACCATTCAGGTATGACCTAAATCAAATCCCTTATGATTATACAGTGAAAGTGACAAATAGATTTAAGGGACTAGATCTGATAGACAGAGTGCCTGATGAACCATAGATGGAGGTTCATGATATTGTACAGGAGACAGGGATCAAGACCCCATGGAAAAGAAATGCAAAAAAGAAAAATGGCTGTCTGAGGAGGCCTTACACATAGCTGTGAAAAGAAGAGAAGTGAAAGCAAAGGAGAAAAGGAAAGATATACCCATTTGAATGTGGAGTTCCAGAGAATAGCAAGGAGAGATAAGAAAGACTTCCTCAGAGATCAATGCAA
>NW_011494614.1:2906565-2906718 GCF_000754665.1 Bison bison bison | reverse complement strand
AACTTCCTGATGTTCAAGCTGGTTTTAGAAAAGGCAGAGGAACCAGAGATCAAATTGCCAACACCCACTGGATCATTGAAAAAACAAGAGAGTTCCAGAAAAAAACATCTATTTCTGCTTTATTGACTATGCCAAAGCCTTTGACTGTGTGGA
>NW_011494614.1:2905951-2906465 GCF_000754665.1 Bison bison bison | reverse complement strand
AAGACCTTTTAGAACTAACACCCAAAAAGATGTCCTTTTCATTATAGGGGACTGGAATGCAAAAGTAGGAAGTCAAGAAACACCTGGAGTAACAGGCAAATTTGGCCTTGGAATACGGAATGAAGCAGGGCAAAGACTAATAGAGTTTCGCCAAGAAAATGCACTGGTCATAACAAACACCCTCTTCCAACAACATAAGAGAAGACTCTACACATGGACATCACCAGATGGTCAACACTGAAATCAGATTGATTATATTCTTTGCAGCCAAAGATGGAAAAGCTCTATACAGTCAGCAAAAACAAGACCAGGAGCTGACTGTGGCTCAGACCATGAACTCCTTACTGTCAAATTCAGACTTAAATTGAAGAAAGTAGGGGAAACCACTAGACCATTCAGGTATGACCTAAATCAAATCCCTTATGATTATACAGTGGAAGTGAGAATAGATTTAAGGGACTAGATCTGATAGATAGAGTGCCTGATGAACTATGGAATGAGGTTCGTGACATTG
>NW_011494614.1:2905539-2905851 GCF_000754665.1 Bison bison bison | reverse complement strand
GCTAGTGGAGGTGATAGAATTCCAGTTGAGTTATTTCAAATCCTGAAAGATGATGCTGTGAAAGTGCTGTACTCTCATTATGCCAGCAAATTTGAAAAACTCAGCAGTGGCCACAGGACTAGAAAAGGTCAGTTTTCATTCCAATCCCAAAGAAGGGCAATGCCAAAGAATGCTCAAACTACGGCACAATTGCACTCATCTCACAGACCAGTAAAGTAATGCTCAAAATTCTCCAAGCCAGGTTTCAGCAATACGTGAACCGTGAACTTCCTGATGTTCAAGCTGGTTTTAGAAAAGGCAGAGGAACCAGAG
>NW_011494614.1:2871364-2905439 GCF_000754665.1 Bison bison bison | reverse complement strand
AAGAGAGTTCCAGAAAAACATCTATTTCTGTTTTATTGACTATGCCAAAGCCTTTGACTGTGTGGATCACAATAAACTGTGGAAAATTCTAAAAGAGATGGGAATACCAGACCACCTGACCTGCCTCTTGAGAAACCTGTATGCAGGCCAGGAAGCAACAGTTAGAACTGGACATGGAACAACAGACTGGTTCCAATTAGGAAAAGGAGTACATCAAGGCTGTATATTGTGACCCTGCTTATTTAACTTCTATGCAGAGTACATCATGAAAAATGCTGGGCTGGAGGAAGACAAACAGGAATCAAGATTGCTGGGAGAAAAATCAATAACCTCAGATATGCAGATGACACCACCCTTATGGCAGAAAGTGAAGAGGAATTCAAGTGCCTCTTGATGAAAGTGAAAGTGGAGAGTGAAAAAGTTGGCCTAAAACTCAACATTAAGAAAACGAAGATCATGGTACCCGGTCCCATCACTTCATGGGAAATAGATGGAGAAATAGTGGAAACAGTGTCAGACTTTATTTTTTGGGGCTCCAAAATCACTGCATATGGTGACTGCAGCCATGAAATTAAAAGACGCTTACTCCTTGGAAAGAGAGTTATGACTACTCTAGACAGCATATTAAAAAGCAGAGTGATTACTTTGCCAACAAAGTCCCCTCTAGTCAAGGTTATTGTTTTTCCAGTAGTCATGTATGGATGTGAGAGTTGGACTATAAGGAAAGCTGAGTGCTGAAGAATTGATGCTTTTGAACTGTGGTGTTGGAGAAGACTCTTGAGAGTCCCTTGGACTGCAAGGAGATCCAACCAGTCCACATTAAAGGAGATGAGTCCTGAGTGTTCATTGGAAGGACTGATGTTGAAACTGAAACTCCAATACCTTGGCTACCTGATGCGAAGAGCTGACTTATTTGAAAAGACCCTGATGCTGGGAAAGATTGAGGGCAGGAGGAGAAGGGAACGACAGAGGATGAGATGGTTGGATGGCATCACTGACTCAGTGGACATGAGTTTGGGTAAACTCCAGGAGTTGGTGATGGACAGGGACGCCTGGTGTGCTGCAGTTCACAGGGTCACAAAGAGTCGGACACGACTGAGCAACTGAACTGAACTGAACTGAACTGAAGTATCAATGTATTCTTCTGTAAAATAAAGGTTATTATACTTATCTCCTTGGGTTACTGTGAAGGTGAAATAAGATAGTGCATGAAGCTGCTTAGTCAGAGCACAAGGTGAACAATAGTAAACATATATGACAGTATTATTAGATTCGATTTAGAAAGAACAACACTCAGTGACAGATACAGCAATGAGAAAGGATGAAGGGGTGAGAATACTTGGGCCTTCCAAAATTTTGAGAACAGTTGGCCTAGACTCTGAATAACTGTGCTTGAGGGTTATTAGGAGAAGGAGCTTAACAAAAAGAAAAAAAAGATTAAATGGTAATGAAGGAAGGAGGAAAATAGTTAGAGCACAAGTTTGCTTAAAAGCCCAGGATGAAGATAAAGCCAAATGTGGTTAACACAGTTACACAAAAAAGATTTACATGTGCCTATTACATTTGACAGTGTGGAGATGGTCAATGGGCTCTGTCAAACAGCATCAGAAGAGAGAGCCGGGGAGGTAGGCTGCATTAAGTTTGAGTGTTTGTAAAGTCAGGAATCACAGTAAGTCACTGGTAAGCTTCATTGAGAATTAAAATAAAGAGACGAGGTGCCACCTAAAGGAGAATGAAAAAGGAAAAATGCAAAGAGAGCTGAAGGTGTTTACTTGATGAAGGAATAAAGAAGATACTCGATAGAAGAGGATCCCAGAGCAATGAACAGAGATGGCCTCATGAACTCAGAGAGCAGATGGCCTAAACAAAGAGAAGGTGACCTCATCCTATGAACAGAGGTGGAAATAGGAAAAAAAATCAGTGAAAATGCTATAATATTAGTAATAATAGGAGGAAGTTCAGATCAATGGACTGAGCACACATCAGCTCTCCCTCCCTCTCGGAATGTCATAAGTGATGATACAGAGGAGTTCAATAAGCAAAATACAGATGAACCCACAACGCTGAAAATAACCTATGCTGGAGTCATCAAAAGACACTTCAACTAATTTATTAAAGAGGAAAGAAAAAGGTGAATTTTGAAGCATCAAATAAAGCTAGGTAAACGGTACAGAATATGCTGCGGAGAAGGTGGCCCCCTAGAACCACAGGGAGCTGAAGTGCCCCTGAATCAGGGGGATTAGTTAAAGATCATTGAAAGGAACAGCTTCACGAGTCAGCACTTCATTTCACCTCCTCTGCTCAATTCCCCCACCCCTTGTTGGTTGAGTAAAGCATCTCATTTTCCACCAGGCAGGAAGTGGTAGCCTCTCATCTAACAAAAGGGAGTGAACAATTAGGAAAAGGCAACATTTCAGTCTAAGTGTCACAGAGGAGACAGCTGACAAGCTGCCCTCTTACCTTAAAGCAAATAGGCCCTTGCCAGGCCCCTAGACACAGACCTCCAGTGACTTTCTGCTCTGAGACACCACTGCTCACCAGTGCAGAAGAACCACAGCCCAGCGCTTCAGTCATAAACACAAGCAAACAACTAAGGGTCAACAGACTTAAAAAAGGAAATATCACATGCACAAAAGGCAGGAATCAAGATGAAAACTAGCTCCTGAGGGAATTTAGAGAATAGAAAAGAATATAATAAGAACAGCTACCACTAAGTAGTGTAGATGTTGCTTCACTCAGGATGGGGTTACGTCCTATTAAACTCACCATAAATTGAAAATATTGCTCTCGAAAATGTATTTAATACACCTAACCTATGACTTAGCCTAAGCTACCTTAAAAGTGATAAGAACACATACCTACCATGGGGCAAAATTATCTAACATGAAGCCTATTTTAAAGGGTTAAATATCTCATGTAATTTGTTGAATACTGTACTGAAAGTGAAAAATAATGGTTGTATATGTGCTGTAAGTATTGACGTTTGTGATCACGTGGTTGACTGGGATCTGCGGCTTGCTGCCACTGCCCAGAATCAAAACAGAGGATCAGTCATACTGCATATCACTAATCTTTGGAAAGGTCAACATTCAAAACTCAAAGTACAGTTTCTACTAAATGCATATCACTCTTGTACCATCTTAAATTTCAAAAATCATAAATTGAAGCCCTGTAAGTCAGAGCCTAGGTGTATATAGTCACAGAGACCAAAGATAGTTTGTTTTAAATAAAAATAGAGAAAAAAAGAAGTCTATTTATATTTTTAAAATAATTTACTGTAAATGGATCAGTACACACATATATATACATAGATTCACACACACATACATTACATATGTAAATGGAAGGACTAGGGGAAAAAATCCAACACAGCTTTACCATACAGCGCAATGAGAAAAAAAATGAGATAAAAGAGACCAATCTAGACAGTTCACTAATCAGACAATTGAGATCCTAAAAAAAGAAAAGTCTAAAATACAAGAAAGAAAACAGTTTAGATTTTAAAAAAAAGAGGAAAAAGAAATGGAAGAGGCCAAATATTCAGAACTAAAAAAGGACTTAAGAATTCAACTTAAAGAACTCTAAATTTCAAATAAAGTAGAAATTACCAAGGATATGGTAGAAATACAAATTTACCATAAACCATATCAATATAATAAATATAAATAAATTTTAAATTTCTATATTAAAAATATTTTTTGGATTTTTTAAAACTAATTATATAAACTATATGTTACCTATAAGAAGCAAAAAATGCAAAATTAAAAATAAAGCAATTGACAAATATATATGATGCAATTTTGAGCCAAAAGAAAGTTAATGATTCCATTAATGTCAGAAAACATTAAGATAAAAATAAAGCAAATTGGCAGTGTTTGCTTCTAAATAGGAACAAAGACAGATGCCACATAATGATAAAAGAAACAATCAAATAAGAATATGTGATAAACTTGAATGTGCTTGAAAACATAATCTCAAAATATATGACCCAAAAAAGCCTCTAGAATTATGTCAAGTGAAAGTATCTCAGCCATGTCCAACTCTTTGTGACCCCATGGACTATACAGTCCATAGAATTCTCAAGGTAGCTGTCCCCCTCTCTAGGGGATCTACCCAAACCAGGGACTGAACCCAGGTCACCCACATAGAAGGCGGATTCTTTACCATCTGAGCCACCAGGGAAGCCTTTACCATCATGGTAAGATATTTTAAGACAGCTCTGTTTAAAAAGCAATAGATAAGCAAATTTAAGACTAGCAAAAATATAGAAGCTATGAATAGCACAATTAAGAACTTTATTCTAAAAGATAAACAGAAATCCAAGACCTCACCAATTGAAGTTTTGTTCTTTTTATGTGCACCTAGACACGGACCAAAAATGATCATATATTAACTTTCAAAAGTAGTCTCAACATGTTAAAAAATTAATACCTCAACTGGTTCCAGACCAGTGTGATTAACATACAAATTAATACTAAAGAAGATAAAGAACATTTTTTAAACTAAAAAATAAATGGCAAAATAGCTCAGGAGTTAAAGAAGAGGAAATCATAATCAAAATTATAAGCTATTTATAAACCGGAAGAAAAAAATGAATATATATCAAAACTTGAAAATACAACTTAAAGTAGCTCTTAGAAGGAAATTTATAGCCTCAAATGTATTTAAATGCCCATAGTAAAAAAAAAAAGTCAAAATTGAAAATAAGTAAGTTAAGCCTAAAGTAAATTGAAGAAATAAATAATAAAGATTAAGGCGAATATTGGGCTTCCCAGGTGGCACTAGTGGTAAAGAACCAGCCTGCCAAAGCAAGAGCATAAGAGACGTAGATTCCATCCCTGGGTGGGGAAGATCCCCTGGAGGAGGGCACGACAACCCACTCCAGTATTCTTGCCTGGAGAATCCCATAGATAGAGGAGCCTGGCAGGCTACAGTCCATGGGGTCACAAAGAGTCAGACACGACTGAGTGACTAACACTTTCACTTTCAAGGCAAATATTAATGAGCTAAAAAGAATAGAAATAATTAACAACATAAAAATCAGTTTCTTTGAAATCAGTACTAGATAAATATTCAAAATATGTCTATAAAATGGCATGAAAATATTAGAAAGAAACAAATTGGAAGGCATAACTTTAGACAAGGATTTTTAACATGAGAAAGAATACTGCACTATATATCAACACATTTGAATACTTAGGCAAAAAGGATACTTTTCTTTAAAAAATAACTTACAAAAATTGATGCAAGAAGATACACAAAGTATCAGTAAGTCAACAGCTAATGAAGAAGTCTCTCTGCATTCCATTAAGGAACAAATAATGCGGAAAGTTTTGAAGTGCAAACATTAAGACAAGAAAAGGTTTTCTACCACTGCAGTTGTTTAAAAAGCAATAGATAAATCAATATTTAATAGTATAAATGGAAGTCCTAGACCGCGCATTAAGAAAGCCAAATTAAAAAAAAATAAAAAATAAAAAAAAGAAAGCCAAATTCAATAAAAGACACAGGAATTAGAAAGGAAAAAGATGAAACTCAATATTTGCATTATTCCATTGCCTAAAATATCCAGGATATCTACAAACTTTGAGACATATCAGTGTTAAAACAAGTACTAACCAATTAAAAATGTAGTATGAAAAAAGAAAAGATAGCAATCACTGCTGCTGCTGCTAACTCGCTTCAGTCGTGTCCGACTCTGCGCGACCCAAGAGACGGCAGCCCACCAGGCTCCACCATCCCTGGGATTCTCCAGGCAAGAACACTGGAGTGGGTTGCCATTTCCTTCTAGGGACATATGAAAAAACTTCAGAAAAATGCTTATTTTTCATAAGTAAATTATTTGTGAGTGAAGTCACAAAGTCGTATTTAAGGGCACCAAAGAATAACTTCAAAATGGAGAGATGTAACATGGTCTTAGAAATCAAGATACTGTTTGTGTAAAGCTTAAAAGCACAAGAAATCAAGATACTGTTTGTGTAAAGCTTAAAAGCACAAGAAGCAAAGTATAGGTTGCTTTGGAATGTATACATATGTGGCAAAAATATTCATAAAGCTTGAGAAGTTAGTAGTGTGGAAGATGCGGAAAGGGAAAGGATTGATGGATACGATTAGAGAGGGGCTAAATGGCTCTTTAGCAGTTTTGCATTTGCAAGACTGTTTGGTGAGTATATGTCTGCATATTATATTCTCTGTACCATATTCTCTGTACCTTCATAGTTGTACTTATTTTATTATTCTCTAAGACATTATTTTTATTTTATAATTTAAAAATATTCCTGGTAATTATGTGTTTCTTTTATGCAGTTTAAAAAACACAAGGAAAAATTGTGAGTCACTATGAAATTTTAAAAAGTCAACAGGCTGACACACTCATTATACTCAACCTGTTCTTGCAATGAACATTCAAAGTCTAAATCTACTACACATTCATGTACAGTAATATAGACCACTTCACTTATTTCAAATGCATTGATTCTTTAATACCTCTCAGTATTTAATGGGAAAAAACAACTTCTTTTCAGCCACAATCATCTCAGAATCTCCAAGTTTCTTTTCATCTGACAGCTGTCAAAGCAGTAGAGACTATCAATTTTATTTCAAGGAAAAAAAGAGACCCTGCCGTAAAATGTTCAAATGCTGGATTTACTGAAGCATTAGATATAGGTTATAAATCTAATTAATTAGTCAGCAATATCTGATTATCATTAAAGTATAAATGATAAAAATCTGCATTTTTCCACTTAAAAAACCTAAGGGAAATATTAGTATTGGAAAGAATAGAATATAATAAAAATTTGGAAGGCAGTTGTTTTGTTTTGCCTTCTTTTGCTTGCTTTCATATCATATGGGACAAAATAAAATTACCCCACTTAAAGAATAACTGATATAAGAAAAACCCTAGTTTCTTTAACTACATGAAAATGAGTATATTGAAAAATCCTTTATTAACATAATTTAAATAATGATTCTCTGTGTTGATTTAAAAATATTTGATTTAAATTTCAAACCTCATATCTATAAAGTGACTTCTAATTTAGTATGATTATGCAACTCTGATTTTAGAAATCACACCACTTGGAAGTCACACCACTATACAAACAGATGATCTTTATCAAGTTGAGGACTTTTTCCTTTATTCCTAGTACACTGAGCCCTTTAATCATAAATGCATGTTGGATTTTGTCAAATGATTTTTCTATATCTGTTAATATGATCGTGATTTTTTCTTCTTTAGCCTGTCAATTTGATGGATTGCTTGATTAATTAATTGATATGAGAACAATTAATCATTTTTACATACCTGAGATAAATCTCACTTGGTCATGTAATAGAATTCTTCTTACAGTGTGTTGGATTCAACATGCTAATAAAAAAAAAAAAATGCCTCTGTGTTCATGGTAGATATTGGTTTGTAGTCTTCTTTTCTTGTGATATCTTTGTACGGTTTTGGTATTATGGTAATGTAGCTTCACAGAATGCACTAAGAAGTATTCCCTCTGCTTTTATCCTCTGAAAAAAGTTATAGAGAATTAATTTAATTTCTTCCTTAAATGTTGGCAGTATTCACTAGTAAAGATATCTGGGCCTGGTGCTTTCTGTTTTAGTAGGTTACTAATTATTGATTCAATTTCTTTAGTAGATTCAGACCTATTCATATTGTCTATTTTCTCTTGGCTGTGTTTTTCAGATAGCGTCTTTCAAGGAATTGGCCCATTTCATCTAGGTAATCTAACTAGTCATTCAGAATTTTCCTTGGTTATGTGTAATGTCCATGGGGCCTGTAGTAATTTCCCCTTTCTGATTTCTGATATTAATAATATTTTTTGTCTCACTTTTTTTCCTTAATTAGTCTGCCTAGAATTTATTGATCTTTTTCACAGAATCAGTTTTCCATTTGTTGTTTTACTTCTTTTGTTTGCCATTTGATTGAGTTTTGTTCAGATTTTTATTTCTTTCCTTTTGCTTAATTTGGTTTTGATTTGCTCCTCCCTTTCTAGTTGCCTAAGATGGAAACTTAAATGACTGATTTTAGGTCTTTATTTTTAATGTATACATTCAATGCTATAACTTCCCTCCAAGCACTGCTTTTGTTGCATTCCACAAATTTTGATAAGTTATGTTTTAATTTTTATTTAGTTGAAAATAGTTTTAAATTTTCTCTTGATACATTTTTTGACCCATGTGTTATTTAGAAGTGTAATCTCCAACTATTTGGGGATTTTTCCACCCTCTTTCTGTTATTATTTCTCTAATTCCTAGTGGTCTAAGAGGCTGTATAATTATTATTCTTTTAAATTTGTTAAGGCGTGTTCTGTGGTTTGGAATATGGACTATTTTGGTGAATGTTCTGTGTGAGCTAGAAAAGATTGTGTATTCTGTTGTGATTGGATGAAATAGTTTATGCATAATGATTATATCCAGTTGATTGGTAAAGTAATTGAGTTCAGCTATGTTCTTACTGATTTTCTGCCCACTCAAAGAGTAACTAAAGAGCCTCTTGGTGAAAGTGAAAGAGGAGAGTGAAAAAGCTGGCTTAAAATTCAACATTCAAAAAACTAAGATCATGGCATCTGGTCCTATCATTTCATGGCAAATAGATGGGGAAACAGGGGAAACAGTGACAGATTTTATCTTCCTGGGCTCCAAAACCACTGCAGATTGTGACTGCAGTCATGAAATTAAAAGACTCTTCCTCCTTGGAAGAAAAGTTATGACCAAACTAGACAGCATATTAAAAAGCAGAGATATTACTTTGCCAACAAAGATCTGTCTATGGTTTTTCCAATAGTAGTAGTTTTTCCAGTAGTCATGTATGGATGTGAGAATTGGACTATAAAGAAAGCTGAGCGCCAAAGAATTGATGCTTTTGAACTGTGGTGTTGGAGGAGACTCTTGAGAGTCCCTTGGACTGCAAGGAGATCAAGCAAGTCAATCCTCAAGAAACTGAGGATTCCTTGGAATCTTTAGTATTCTTTGGAAGGACTGATGCTGAAGCTGAAACTTCAATACTTTGGGCACCTAATGCAAAGAACTGGCTAATTGGAAAAGACCCTGATGCTGGGAAAAATTGAAGGCTGGAGGAGAAGGGGACAACAGAGGATGAGATGATGGATGGCATCACGGACATGATGGACATGAGTTTGTGCAAGCTCCGGGTTTTGGTGATGGACAGGGAAGCCTGGCAAGCTACAAGTCCATGGGATCACAAAGAGTTGGACATGACTGAGCCACTGAAGAAACTGAACTGAATTAGATCTATCCATTCATTTCTAATAGGGAATTGAAATCTCCAGTTATAATAGTGGATTTAACTACTTCTCCTTGCAATTCCATCAGATTTTGCCTGACATAGTTTGACACTCTCTCATTGGGTCCATACCCAATATGAATTATCACCAAATTAATAATTCTTGTCTTCTTTGAAAATTGACCCCTTTATTGTTATGTGTGGATTGGTTTTATCCCTTATATATTTCCTTAACCTGAACATTACTTGCCTTTATTTGAAGAACAGCAGGACCCAAAACAGCCTATTCATGTTTTACATTTTACGGGATTTCATAATTCCTGGAGAGAAGATTTTATGGCCACAGTGTTCCAAAAACAAAGAGTTTCAAGGACAAACTAAAATCCTAATTTTGAAGACTGCCAAGAATATGACAAAGTCATGAAACCCAAACAGCAGGAGCAGCCATGTACATCCTTTTTCCCAGTGGTGTCAAACTTGACACAATCCTTCTGTTTTCCTGTGAAGATTCTGAGCTGGCTCTTCTGGATCCTTCAATGATAAAAATGAAAAACTGATAAAAAATGAAAAACTGGAACTACCTGAGCACCAGACTTGAAAACTATTAGATGTTTGCTGCTAATCATCAAGTTTACTTTAATAAAGATAAATCATTGAAAACTTTGGAATGTAAAACTTCACTAATAATATCAGACTTTACTTCCATAGTCTGAGTTGAGAGTCTCCTCAAATGTGTTTAGTGGCATGACATAGCTTTAAAAAAAAAAATGTAATGTGTCAGAATTGGTTCATCAATTGTAACAAAACGTCACTCTGGTCTGGGAAGTTTTGCATGTGTGGGGATAGGGAGTATATGGGAACTCTGTACTTTCCACCCAATTTTGCTCTGAACCTAAAACTGCTCTAAGAAATAAATACCACTAAAAAATAAAGAAAAATAAAAAAGTCCTAGTACAGACAGTTGATTTGCTATTTACACAATGCATAAAAGTGAAAGAATATATTCTACAACTAACCCAAAAGGTGAGGTGGTGGTATTTGCCATTTTTCCTCAAATGGAGAACACCATTATGGGAGTTGTATGCATAAGATGTCATCTTGACTATTTTCACAGGTAATCTTTCAAGAATGAAGCAGGTACATTCTTTACCTCACCCTAGAATACGATTTAAAGCAAGCCTCATCATTTCTTTGTTTTTATTATTTAAAATGGAGTTAAGATAAAAAGTATGAAACATTTGGAGAAAAGAAAAAAATAGAAACAAAACATTTTTGTTCAGAAAGAATGTCATCAAGGGTGATAGCCAGACTACCTGGAAACAACAATCTTCCTATTAAAGAGAAGTCCCAAAGACGGCACTGATCCAATGTACCTTTTACTAGTTGAAGGCAATATTATCTTGTCATGAACTGTACTTTTCAACCAAAGAGGGCTTCTCTTGTGACTCAGCTGGTAAAGAATCTGCCTGCAATACAGAAGACCTAGGTTTGATCCCTGGGTTGGGAAGACCCCCTGGAGAAGGGAAAGGCTACCCACTCCAGTATTCTGGACTAGAGAATTCCATGGACTGTATAGTCCTTGGGGTCACAAAGAGTCGGACATGACTGAGCGACTTTCACTTCACACTTCACTTCAATCGAAGACATATTCTAGGATGGACAAATTGAAAGATTCAAACTGACACATGTGCTAAGTGCTTCAGTCATGTCTGACTCTTTGTGACACTATGGACTTTAGCCCACCCGGCTCCTCTGTCCATGGGATTCTCTAGGCAAGAATACTGGAGTGGGTGGCCACGCTCTTCTCCAGGGGATCTTTCCAACCCAGGAACTGAACCAGTATCTTTTAAGTCTCCTGCATTAGCAGGCAGTTTCTTTACCACTAGCACCACCTGGGAATCCCAGGATTGACACATATGCACTACTATATCTAACATCAGTTCCATTCAGTTGCTCCATCTTGTCTGACTCTTTGCAACCTCATGGACTGCAGCACACCAGACTTCCCTGTCCATCACCAACTCCTGTAGCTTGCTCAAACTCATGTCCATCAAGTCCTTGACGCCATCCAACCATCTCATCCTCTGTCGTCCCCTTATCCTCCAGCCTTCAATCTTTCCCAGCATCAGGGTCTTTTCCAATGAGCCAGTTCTTCACATCAGGTGGCCAAAGTATTGGAGTTTCAGCTTCAGCATCGGTCCTTCCAATGAATATTCAGGACTGGTTCCCTTCAGGATTGACTTGCTTGATCTCCTTGCAGTCCCAGGGGCTCTTAAGAGTCTTCTCCAACACCACAGTTCAAAAGTATCAATTCTCTGGTGCTCAGCTTTCTTTATAGTCCAACTCTCATCACTTCCATACATGACTACTGGAAAAACCATAGTTTTGACTAAACGGATCTTTGTTGGCAAAGTAATGTCTCTGCTTTCTAATACACTGTCTAGGTAGGTCAGAGCTTTTCTTCCAAGGAGCAAGCGTCTTTTAATTTCATGGCTGCAGTCACCATCTACAGTGATTTTGGATCCCCCAAAAATAAAGTCTCTCACTGTTTCCATCTATTTGTCATGAAGTGATGGGACCAGATGCCATGATTTTAGTTTTCTGAATGTTGAGTTTTAATCCAGCTTTTTCAGCCTCATCAAGAGGCTTTTTAGTTCCTTTTCACTTTCTGCCATAAAAGTGGTGTCATCTGCATATCTGAGATTATTGATATTTCTCTGAGCAATCTTGATTCCAGCTTGTGTTTTATCCAGCCCAGCATTTTACATGATGTACTCTGCATATAAGTTAAGTAAGCAGGATGACAATATACAGCCTTGACGTACTCCTTTCCCAATTTGGAAACAGTCTGTTGTTCCATGTTTGGTTCTAACTGTTGCTTCTTGACCTGCATACAGATTTCTCAGGAGGCAGGTAAGGTGGTCTGGTATCCCCATCTCTTTAAGTAATTTTCTACAGTTATCTATATCTAACATAGATAACTAGTTAGTACCTACTGTATAGCACAGGGAACTACTCAATACTCTGTAATGGTTTATATGGGAAAATAATCTTAAAAAGTGGATATATGTATATGCATATCTGATTTACTTTGTTGTACATCTGAAACTGCTGCTGCTGCTGCTAAGTTGCTTCAGTTGTGTCTGACTCTGTGCAACCCCATAGACAGCAGCCCACCAGGCTCCCCTGTCCCTGGGATTCTCCAGGCAAGAACACTGGAGTGGGTTGCCATTTCCTTCTCCAACGTCTGAAACTAACACATTATAAGTCAACTATATGCCAATAATTAAAAAAAAAAAAAAGAATAGTGAATTATAAACCAAAGCTAGTAAAATGCTTTTTGTTAAGTCAAAAATAAAAAAATATTCAAATAATGCTTCTTGTTCTATCATATATTTAGACACTGGGGGAGTTGAGTTGGATTTACAAATAAATCTTTGTAAAAGCTCTGTGCAGTTACAGAAGTCCACAGCTTAAGAGAGATCACAATTACCTTTCTGATAGCTCTTTTTATACTTTATTTTCTCTCCCAAAGTTCAAAGGAGTTCCCTAATGCCTTACTCTGCTTAACAGATTTGTTCTGTTGGCTGTTGCCCAACCCTCAACTTGTATGCTCAGCAAAATCTGAATAAACTTCTCTACTCCCTTGTTCTAATTCTAGTTTACAGGCACTTTTGTTTTCTTAACAAAATAACTAGGTGGCTAACTAAAGACGGACATTTGGACTTACTGGTTTTGTCCCTGAAACCAGAGGAAACTGGAGATGTTAACCAAACATTCAATTTTCAGTGCTACAGACATAAATGTGGTCAATCTTTTGATTGCTTCCTCAACTCTTTGCAGTCATCACAGACTTTTATCTCATAATTTTCTGAAACGACCAATGCAACGTGGTAGCCACATCATACAAAAAATGACTTTGAGTCGTTCTTGTAGATGCCAAAGTACTCTGTACATTTTTCAGTTCTAGTTTTTTTTTGTTAGCAGTCTCACAGCTCAGAGATATGAAAACTATTGCTATCATTCTAAGGTTGCTTAATGGCTTCAGTTGAACAAGCTGTGCAAAAATTCTTCAAATCATACTCTCTCTCTACTACCCTCTCTTTTACTCCTCAACTCCCTATCTTTGGGGAATTGATAACCTCTATTATAAATAAATGTAAATTGGGTTTTATTACTTTTCATGTTATTTTGTATTTATTTAATTTGTGAATTGCCATCATTTCGTATGCTTTTGCATCATTTTGTTTCCTGGATTATTTTCCAGGTACTTAAATGGTATTCTTTATGCATCTACCATTGGATCATACAGTTCCTATGACAGTAAGAATACAGTAGACACATGTTTGGGCTTCCTGAGTGGCACTAGTGGTAAAGAACTCACCTGCCAAGTGAACTTGGTGAGGTGAGTTCACCTCACCAACTCACTCACCTCCTCCTTTTATGTAGGAGACATAAAAGACCTGGGTTTGATCCCTGGGTTGGGAAGATCCCCTGGAGAAGGGCAAGGAAACCCACTCCAGTACTCGTCCCTGGAGAATCTCATGGACAGAGGAGCCTGGCAGGTTACAGTCCATAGGATCACAAATTGTCAGACATGACTGCAGCAACTTAGCATGCGCACACAGAGACAGATATTTATTCTGAAGAAAAGATGGGAGACAAGGAAAGTTGTTCATATGGTGTTTGTCCTGGCATACCCAAGAGGGCTTAGACCTGTTCTCCCTAGCCCCATAGGATGTAAGTGGAGCCAGTGATGGAAAGATGCATAGATGTAGGTTTGGTGTAAAGAATAAAGTTTCTGATTGTTAGATCTGTCCAACAACATGCTGAGAACAGGAAGTTGTGCATATGAGTTCCCAGGAACTGGATGTGTAACAGCCAAGACCAAGGAAGAGTTGAACCCAGGAGGATCTAAGATCCAAATTGTGATATTCCACACTTTAATTCATCATGGGAACCACAGGCAGAATATGTGTGCATATACTATTCATAGACGTCATGAGGAAAATTGAGAAATTCTCACTAGAACTAATAAAACAGAGCAGGACCACATGGTCCTTCCCTACTAGGTTCTCTGTCTGCCTTTTGTCTGTGGAAAAACTTTAGCCTGGAAAAACTTTAGCCAAAGAATAAGTTTAATCAGAGAAGTGAAAAAATACAAAAGCAAAGGAAAAGCAGACAGACAGGACAAAACAATAATAGTTTAGTCAGTAAGAAAAGTCAATGACCTTTAGTTCCTTTTCAAGGGCTATAGATAATATTCTGAGCCATATCCTGTGAGCTGTTTCTTAGAGACTGAAACCCCCACCAGGTGCAAGAAGTTAACTACATGGTGACCAGACTATAACCATGATGTAAGCTGCCAAAATTCCAAGAATTGGCCTCTAGGAAATGGGAACAAGTTGACCCTGGAATGAAGCGGCGGGGGTAGGGGGAGGGCGGGGGGGTAGGCGGAGTGTCAGCCTTTGAACACAAGTCCACACTTCCATCCAAAATAAAGCAAACTTTCCTTTCCACCTGCCTTGCCTCTTCAATGGGTTTCAAGCAGAGAACAGCTGGAACCCACTTTTGGGTGCACCAGGACCTAATGTGCTATTTTTCCAGCCCTGGCTCTGTCCTGACTTGCAGCACAAGGGTTATGGGGTGAGGGATTTAATGCTTCAGTGTTTGTTATTAATTTGCAAGTGAAAAGGTGGGCCCTCCATGCCACAGTCACTGAAAGAGTGAGACCTGAATCCTAGCCTTGGCTTTGTCTCACCTGTGTAGGTGTCAGCTTTCACACAGGTAAAATAAGTTGGCTTAGGAAACCTTCCTAGCAAGATCTTCCTGCCTCAATATCCTAGAGGAAAAAAACACTCCAAGACTATTGATTTAAAAGCAACAAATGAATGTGATGCACTTGAACTTATGAAGTACAAAAGTATAGCTTTTTCATCAATATATAGGAATTGTAATAATGACAAGAGATGTCATTACCTTTCCTGTCTGACCTCAGGAAATATTTCGTGTCAGTAAATGAGCAGGGAAAAAAAAAAGTTATTTCCAGATTTTTAACACCCATTTAGGGGTAACTATCAATTTGTTCCTGCTAGCAGGAGAGGTTTTCAAATATTCACTCAGTCAGCAATTATTTAAGTACCTGTAGAGTTCCGAACACTAGGATGTTTAGTACTGGGGATAAGATGGCAGATCACATACAAGAAAATGCAAAATTTTTTACCTGAGAAGCTCACTGCTTGGTGGAAAGGACAAGGTCAGAGTAGTTGATAATAATAAGCTAGCATCCTGAAGCACAAAGTAAGATTCAGGACTAAATAGAAGACAAATGCTTTGAAGAATGTTTGACTTGTTCTGGGCACTCCAAAAGGCAGAAAAAGAAAAAGAAAAGAAACCCTCAATGCTGAGTCTTTCTCTTCACAGTTGCTAGGAATAAAGTTCAGCACACTGAGTCATCAGGGCTTAAAATTCAATGGCAATAATACCTTCCTTCTTGTGGGGCAGAAAGCTCACAGTTAACCGTCATGACTTGTTAGGAAAACAGATCCCTGCTTGGTAAGGTTAATCCACTTTGAACATGATAAGGCATGAAGAAGTGGCACCCGGAGACTTCTCTCAGCTCTGTTCAAATGCAGCCCAGAGCCCCACAGCCAGCCAGCATCTGTGCTGTTTCAACAAGAAATACTTCTGCCCGTGATTAATACTGGCTTTAGAGTTCAGTTTGGAGAATCAGATAAACAGATATCAGTTTTCTGCTTTCCCTGTCTCCTGTCTTCTGTTCCAATCCACTCCTCCAGTGGTAAATGGTCTCTGTTCTTTCTGTGGGTGGGTTGAGTTTTAGACAAACATTGAAAGGCTCCCTTATTCGAAGATTTCAGCTTGGGATTGGTGTTTTCTGTCCCTGGAGGACACTGGGGCAATGAATTGCCTCATTGTTTTTAGAGGAGAGAATTCAGGGAGAAGTGTGGGTGTCTAACTGAACGCCTGCAGTTCTCTGGAGCTGCCCGAATAGTGACGCTGCCCCAAGAAAAGAGGATCGGCTTGCCATCTAATTCAAAAAGGCTGTGAAAAATGCATAAAGAAAGCTGGTATTTCACATGTGCAAAAGGTCACTAGTAAAAGTCCCCATTGCATTCAGATTAATTTAGATTTGATAATTTTTTGTTTGAACACCAGTACTCTAAACCATTACTTTAAAATGAGTTAGGCATTAGAGAACTATTTAAAAGAGAAAAAAAAAAAAAAACAACAGTCCTATGCTTTTTTTTTAATCATGATACAGTCAGGCAGTTCTAGACTATCTGCACTGAAGGATGTATTTATTCATTCTATTTATAATGACTTTGTTTCAGAAATTAAATGGCCAGGCTCTCAGTAAGAAGTCTACCCTAATTACAAACTCAAAGCAGGTTTGGTTTCTACCTGAGAAACTTATCCTACCTAAACTTGTATTCCTCTTGCTGAAATATCAATGAAATGAAAACCCCAGGCAGTGCCAGGAGGGCTGCCACTGTGTTCATAAAAGAGAGGACTTAGTCGACATCTCAGCTGGACAGATGCTTCAGCAGCTGCCAGCTCTAAAGCTGACTGGCAAATAGTCTTGGCACAAAGTTGGAGCACCGTGGTACAGTTGGGGGTTAAGGCAGCACCCTCACAGACCCTCAGATTACGCAAGCGGTGAAATTGAACAGAAAGACAAACCCAATGTTTGTCCAGATTTTTCTCTGGTTAAACTGAGGAGAAATGAGCTCTACAAATTCAGCCTACTTCAGCACTATGAGTTGTGAGCCTTACTGAACTGACTGTAAGATTATCTCTTTTATAAGAACTTGGATTCTTTAATCCATGGCTGGTATTTCAAGCCATGAGAACAAATGTAAATACCAGGCAGGATTTTTTTTTAACAAGTAGCAGCATTTTTTCACTTTATTTCAATCAAAAAGCTCTCTTGATCCTAGAGCTCCCCCAAAATTCTTATCAAATTCATCAGTAGTCATTTTTAGAAAGTTATATTACTGGATGATGAGATTGGACAATTTTAACCTCTCTTTCTTTTCCCAAATGCTGTCTTTCCTTGGCGTTCAGGCACATTTATTCTACCCGTTTTGGCCTTTTCTTCCAAAAGTCTCCTTTTCATTGTAATCTTCTCCTTTACCCTTTCTTAAATGTCATGTTTGCTCAGGTCATGATTTTAGTCCTTTTCTGGTTTTATATTTATCTCCTATGTGGCTGTACCTGCTTCCAGTGCTTTAATTATCAAGTATATTAGATGGTTTCAACAACTGCTTCCAAATCAACCTTTTTTACTGGATACCAGTCCTGTGGTCAGTGGAGGAGCCTGGTAGGCTGCAGTCCATGGGGTCGCGAAGTCAGACATGACTAAGCGACTTCAATTTCACTTTTTACATTCATGCATTGGAGAAGGAAATGGCAACCCACTCCAGTGTTCTTGCCTGGAGAATCCCAGGGACAGGGGAGCCTGGTGGACTGCCGTCTATGGGATGGCACAGAGTCTGACACAACTGAAGCGACTTAGCAGCAGCAGCAGCAGAAGCAGTCCTGTGGTCAATTGTCTCTGAAAATAATCCTGTAGAGACCCCAGGTGCTCAGTTGCTCAGTGGTGTGCTACTCTTTTCGACCCCACAGACTGTAGCCTGCCAGGCTCCTCTGTCCATGGGATTTCCCAGGCAAGAATTTTGGAGTGGGTTGCCATGTCTTCCTCCAGGGGATCTTCCTGACCCAGGGATCGAACCAGCATCTCCTTTGTCTGCTGAATTGGCAGGCAGATTCTTTACCACTGAGCCACCTGGGAAGCCCCAGGGAAGTCCCCAATAGCTTTTAAACTACTGTTTGCTGCCAATACACTTAAACTCAATAAGGGTGAAATCAAATTTATCTTAACTTCCTCAAGTAACTGGGGACATAGTGAAGTCTCAGTAAATAAGTTAATGGATTTTCAATGCACTTTTTTATAAAAGTGATTATAATTATAAACAATTTTTAAATGCTTTCCAGGACTTTTTTGGGTAGGAAATAAAATGGACTTTTACATTTATTCGTAGAAGGAAATTCTACATTAAATGGCAACCCACTCCAGTGTTCTTGCCTGGAGAATCCCACCGATGATGGAGCCTGGTGGGCTGCCGTCTATGGGGTCACACAGAGTCGGACATAACTAAAGTGACTTAGCAGCAGCAGCAGCTATTTAAGGGAGCTAATAATAGGGTCATGTTTCTATCATCTGCTCAATATCATAGCTGTCTCTTCACTGTGAAATGCTTCTCTTGTGGGAAGAAAAAACTAACCCAAAGGAGCTGTGGTAATATGGGAGGCATGCGTGTTCAATCGTGTCCAACTCTTTGCAATCCTGTGGACTGTAGCCCACCAGGCTCCTCCATCCATGGAATTTTCCAGCCAAGAATACTGGAGTGGGTTGCCATTTCTTTCTCCAGTGGGTCTTCCTGATCCAGGGATTGAACCCACATTTCTTGGACCTCCTGCACTGGAAGGCAGATTCTTCACTACTGGTAAAATAATATTTGGAAATTTTATGTCCTTTTTTTTTAATTCCTCCAAATTATTTATGTTGTTGCACATTTTCTCTCTGCTGGATTTCCTCTCTGAGGAAAGGAGAGGATGCCACACATCAGCAGTAGACAGATGGGGAGCAGAGGCTGAGGCTTACAATGACAGCAGGATGTGATACCTCAGGAGAAGCAAGAGAGGGCAAAAGAACAGTTGCAGGGACACCTCTTCCCTCAGCCTCGCTCCTATAAAGTTTCTCTTCTCACCAGCTACTGCCTTGCGAGAAGGAAAGCTGAAAACAAGACTAAGAACGATGTAGGGTCAGAAGGAAGCCCAGTCAACCTCCCAAAAGAAAAGGTCCACATGTTTCTCTTTTGATATGAGGCATCTAGTTTCCTCCATCTTTCCTCCTTTCAACACTTCCTACATCTCTGTCTTTCCATCACTCTACCTCCATTTCTAGCTATCTCTCACTTTTTATAAATAAAAAAAAAAAATTGGGAGCTTCAATCCTTTGATATTACCTTCTAGCCTCAAGTGAACTGTCTTGAAAAACATTGACTGGTCATAAAAATCAAGGATTGAAAAAAGAAAGAATTAAGATGAAATGTGGATAATGATGGATAGAATGCAATTTGACTAATAATTTTTCTCTGTGCCCACACAGAGCTGATGTAATTTTTTTTGTCAGCATGTAATATAACTTAATTACAACTATTGGTAAATAGATGGTAGCAGCATTTTGACTAATTTTACTCTATGAAACTCAGGGACTTTTGCATTCTAGATTAAAATTTCTCAGTGAGGTAACTTTACCACATGGTTAGTAAAGGAATAGCCCCCTCCCTATTAACTATACTAAATTTCCAAAGCCATCTGTGACCTTAGTATTTTGAAAAACTCTCATAGAATTGCTTAAAAACTTCTTAAAGAGGATCTGAAAACACTACATTGATACAAATGCATAAGAAAAACTAAATATCACTCTGATCACCATGTCTGGGAAAATATACATATTTATGGAATGTCTTTTTTTTCATTTTTATTGCTGTATTCCATCCCATTGCATGGATGTTCATGTATAATATACAATCATGTAACTAAACAAAATTATGAAATTGCATATCTTCAGGGACAGACATGAGGCCTCAGCATGTGTACAACTCCTCAGCATCCATGTATATATTGGCTCTGTAGTAAATGAAATGGGCCTCTGATGGCATCAGGTTTATAACAGCAACAGACACAGGTCCTTGAGAATTCAACCACCCAGGCCTGCCTAGAGGAGTCTCATGGGGCTGAACTCTAGAAGGGCCCACAGAGGACGATAATACAAATGATGCCAGAACAACAAGAGTAATGTTGTATTGTGGATTTAAAATCCTGATTTACCAATGAAACATGGCTTTTGCCTGTAGCAGTAAAGATGGGAGTTATGATTCAGGGGAGTTCATGCTGTCTGAAAATTAGATAATAATGGGGAAATGTAAGCTTTTGTAGTTAATCTCTTTCTAATACCTTTTTTATCTTTCAAATATTATCTTCTTTATTTTGTTATTGAAACAGAGTTTATGTACAATGTTGTATTAGTTTCAGGTATACATATACACGCACACACACACACACACACACGCACGCACGCATATATATACATATATTCTTTTTCAGACTTTTCCCCTTATAGGTTATTACAAAGTATTGAATATAGTTCCCTGTGCTATAAAGTAGGCCCTTGTTGGTTATTTTGTATATAGTAGTGTGTATATGTATCCTAAACTCCCTCTTTCCCCTCTGGTACATTTGTTTTCTGTGTCTGTGAATATATTTTGTTTTGTAAATAAGTTGACTTGTAAGTACTGACACATTTTTGACGTAGGACTCTAAAGCTTTCAGCTCATCTTGGAGAGGAAAGTTAGTCCCGTGGTCACCATCACTTCCAAACAAATCTCTTTCATCTGTAAAGCTCGATTTGGAAGGTTTACAAAAGGCTGACTTCCTTGGGCTGTTCCCAGAACCTCCACTTCCGGAGGGCTGAAAAACGCAACAGCCCGTCTTTTGATACTCTAGCTCCTTCACTCTGACCAGCAGCCAGAAACTGGGGGTGGAAAAATTAATTAACATCAACAGAAACATTTCCAATGCTTATAAAATGCAAGGTTCAAGCTAACCAAAAATGTGGGGCTCAGATGAGATGTCAGAAGTAAGCGTTACAAATATCTTGCATAGTGACAGCAGAATCTGTTTCTAGAGGTTAAGTTCCATGAAAGCAGTGACCACGTCTGCTACTACTTCTCTTTTCTCTCCAGAATCTGGTATTGGACTTGTACACTTGCACTACTAGGTGGTCAGGAAATATCTGTGGAATGAATGAATGAACACAAAGAGTAAACTCTTTGTCGTATGACTGAAGGACAGAGACTTCAGTCAGCTAAATGGCATCTTCCTGTTTACTTTTCTTCAGGCAAAAACACATTACATGCTAACACTCTACTGTGTATAAAATGGATAAAAAACAAGGACCTATTGTGTAGCACAGGAAACTGTATTCACCATCTTGTAATGACCTATGCAGAAAAGAATTGGAATTAAATATATGTATATATAACTGAATATATATGTATATATAACTGAATATATTATATTGGTTGGGGCTTCTCTTGTGGCTCAGATGGCAAAGAATCTGCCTGCAATGTGGGACACCTGGGTTCAATCCCTGAGTTGGAAAGATCCCCTGGAGAAGGGAATGGCTACCCATTCCAGTATTCTGGCCTGGAGAATTCCATAGACAGAGGAGTCTGGCAGGCTACAGTCCATGGGGTGGCAAAAAATCAGACAGATGTGTATATATATATATATATATATCTGAGTCATTGTGCTATACATGTGAAACTAACACAACATTGTAAATAAATTCTACTTCAATTAAAAAAAATTCATGCTAGATTTAATTAAAATAGGCTTAGTGCAATTATTACTAACAAGCAGTATCATTAATGCATGATATTAATAGATGCATAAGAAGCAAAAGCAAAGAGCCTTTAGTAACAATATTTTTACCCATAGCATCCTGACCTACATTTTTACTAAGCAACACCAAGAGGAACATGCTGTCTTGGGGCTCAGCAACATCGCTGATCTTGCTGTGCGAGATGCAGAGCTTAGAACATTCACCTACAACTGACATAGTGAAAGAAGCTGGGAGAGGATATATGAAAGATCCTGTAAGAGGTGGTTGCAGGTTAAAGGGGTCCAGAGTTGGAATGAGTCTTGCAGAACTTCATCCATTCATTCGTAGACATTTTGAGTACTGCTTTGTGCAAGGAGAAGTTACAGAGAAAAAAGGAGACACCTGCTCTTATACATAAAAATCAAATACCTGGCCAACTCCTTTACCAGCTGTCTGTCTCTTGCTGTAAACTCTTCTATTCAAAAAATATTTTACTAAGATGCTTAACAATTCTGCTTTATATATTGACATATTGATATAACGTTTAATTGTATTACAGTTCCTATCTTTTAATGACTAACATCTATTTTTATTAGGTCTTCCCTGATGGCTTAGTCAGTGAAGAGTCTACCTGCAATGCTGGAGACCTGGGTTCAATCCCTGGGTCGGAAAGATCCCCTAGAGAGGGAAATGGCAACCCACTCCAGTGTTCTTGCCTGGAGAACTCCATAGACAGAGGAGCGTGGCGGGCTACAGTCCATGGGGTCACAAAGAGTCGGACATGACTGAGTTACTAACACTTTCACTTTCTATTTTTATTAATCTGTTTTCTATCCTAACTTACTTTGATTGCTACTTTTATGTTCAAGTATTTTAAAATAGATTACACATATGGAAGTGTTAAGTGTTAGTTGCTCAAGTGAATAAAAAATGAGAACTAAAGAACTAGTACATTTCTTTAAAATAGACTATTTCTGCATGTGCAAAATAATATTACCACATTTAACAAATGTCACAATGCTCTTATATTAGCCAATATAAAATCTATATTCAAATTTCCTCATTTGACAGTAAAATGTTCTTTGCAGCCAACTGTCTTTTTAAATCTATACCTTAAAACTCCCAGCAGATCAACACCTCCCATCACACACACACACACACACACACACACACACACACACACACACTTACGAATGTTTAAGTCCTTGTCGTTCTTCAGACTGTAGACATGTGTTGATACTCTGAACTTCGTCCCTCCCTTGTCATCCTTTCCTGGGTCATCCTCCCTCTGACCCAGCACTTCCTGCTCAGCCTCCCCAGAACAGCATAGAAGATGCAGGTGGTCAGTCTTATAATTAAAAACACGTTTCTGAACACACTGTTCCAGAGAAGCTTTTTCTGCTCCAAACCCGTTTTAGGACTTGGACCACTTTAGCTATTCTAACAGCTCTCAAAGAAGCGCTTGTACAATTCGGAAGAAAACTTCCCTTGATTTTTGGCCGAAATTCTGTTCTCAAGGAAGCACACAGGAAGGACAAACAGCTCCCACTAGTATTGGCACAGACGAACAGAGCAGGGCAAGTGTCCCCAGAGAGCCTGGGCCTGCTTTCAGTCCTGACCCTCTGTGATCCCTTCTGGTTTCTAGAACACACCACAGATAAAGTTGGCATACATGAATATTTTCAGCCATTGAGAATATCAATGTGAAAGCTGAAATCACGCAGTCGAGAAGGACACTCACACATACACACACACACACACACACACACTCATACTGACACTCTCAAGAACCAAAAATTTGATTGTTGGTGAGGACCGTGCAACATTTTCTCATTTTCTTTTTCCATGTACCAGAAGATGTCTTGTGGAACATTTTATCATAAAAAGCAGTCTTTATATCTTTATATTACCTAGCTCTATTTTTGTTACTGTTGTTTAGTCCCTTTGTCATGTTTGACTCTTTGGGACCCCATGAACTGTAGCCCACCGGGCTCCTCTGTCCATGGGATTCTCTAGGCAAGAATACTGGAGTGGACCATGGATTGAACCCGGGTCTCCTGCATTGGCAGATGGATTCTTTACCACTGAGCCACCAGGGAAGCCCACCTAGCACTATTAGCAACCACTTAATTCACAGGATCCAACCCGAACAGAGCCAGCTTCTCCAAGAACTCATTTGGTTGCAGTTATGCCCTATTAGGTGAGGTGGAGTGTTGGTAGATGTGGAGGTAAGGAGCGAGGAGAGAAGCAGGGAGTGGTTATAATGCCAAAAGGAAATCCTTCACTGACTCAGGGCTATGTGATCATTAGAGCAGGATCCCTATGGAGACGTATTCCAAACAGTCTATGTTTTCAAGTCACGAGGCTTTCTAAATACTTCCTGAAGCAATACCATTTTTCAGAACTCCTTTTTCTTGTAGGTATGCTCTTTCATGTCAATGTCAGCCTCATTCTCCAAGGTGAGGTGCTGTCAGTGGTGTTCTATAGGATGGTAAGGGCTTTAGCATGTTAAGAACCCCCTCTAGCCTATAGGCCCAGCACATTTGTGCAAACTAGAAAGAGGCTCTTCCTTTGGCAAGATGAAGTAAAAAAAAAAAATGACCCCTCTGGGCATATGCAGCTCCTCCTGAGAAGTGGCTGGGCAACAGAAGCACCTGCACACAAAGGAAAAGGCCTCTCTTCTTGGTAGATGGACCCCACCTTGCAGGGCTGCTGAACCAAAGAGGGCAGGGTCTCAGCCCCAACCCTCCTCATGGCTTGAGGACTCTACATGGCCCACACAGCCTTGCCTGGCTGTCCTACCCCTCCCAGTTCCTAACCAAATCCCTGAAGGTGCTGGCCTCTGTATAAATTTGCATTTTAACATGCTGTTCAATTCTCTCTTTAGGTACTTTCTTAGCATCTTTAGAGCGTTTTCATTGCCAGGTGGTGCTAATGGTAAAGAATCAGCCTGCCAATGAAGGAGATGTAAGAAACACAGGTTTGATCCCTGGGTCAGGAAGATCTCCTGGAGAAGGACATGGCAACCCACTCCAGTATTCTCACCTGGAGAATCCCATGGATAGAGGATCCTGGTGGGCTACAGTTCATGGGATTGCAAAGAGTCAGACACACTGAAGCAACTTTGCACGCACATCCATGGCCGTATCTGCCTGAAGCTTCAAAAGTATTCACCAAAACAAGAAAGATGGAAAGAAAATGAGATCCTAGGTGGGGAAGCAAGAAGGTTGGAGGAGAGGAGCCCTCTGCACTCATTACAAGAGAAAGTGGAAAATGTTCCATTTCTGCTCCAGTCAAAGACCTTGAGACAGATGATACTTTATAGGTACAATTCACCTCAGAAACACAACTCTGCTAGTACATGTATTTCTGAGGTGAACATTAATAATACAAACACCACCTTTGAAGACCTGGCTAATAAAATGCACCTGTAAGCACTGCAGAGACCTGGCCTCACACCTGAAAACATCCCTTTCACACATTCTGTATCTAAAATATAAATGCATTGTTTGTTCCTGACTCATATGTTAACTTATCATGACTTTAAATAAGCAAGTGGATATTCATATAAAATAGATAACTGATGAGAACCTACTGTATAGCACAGGGAACTCAACTCAATTTTATGTGGTGACCTAAATGGGAAAGAAAGCCAAAAAAGAGGGGATATACGTATACATGGTTTGCTAGGTGCCTCTAGTCATAAAAAATCCACCTGACAAGGCAGGATTCCCCAGAGAAGGAAATGGCAACTCACTCCAGTGGTCTTGCCTGGAGAATTCCATGGATGGAGGAGCCTGGAAGGCTACAGTCCAAGGGGTTGCAAAGAGTTGGACATGACTGAGCATGCACACACACACACATACACACACACAAGTGTATACATATAGCTGATTCACTTTGTTGTACAATAGAAACTAAAACATCATTGAAAAGCAATACACCAACAAAAATTTTAAGAAAAAAAGAGTAAAACAAAAAGTAGATGTTAAGTCTTTCAGTCTTTTATTATACTAAATCTAGAAGATCCCTCTGATATGTTCAAATCTAATTCTCTGGTAGGTAGAAACAACCTAACTTTAAATCTCCTCTCTCTTATGTTTTAACGGAGATGATTATACAAGGATTATTTATATTCCAGGCTGTAAAATTATAACCAACATACTATAATCACTTCAAAGTGTGCAAATGTTTAAATCATTTGCACAATGACACGAGACAAGGAAATAATCCTTGTAGAAAAAAATGAAAGTGAAGTTGCTCAGTCGTGTTCAACTCTTTGCAACCCCATAGACTGTAGCCTACCAGGTTCCACCATCCGTGGGATTTTCCAGGCAAGAATACTGGAGTGGGTTGCTATTCCTTCTCCAGGAGATCTTCCAGACCCAGGGATTGAACCCGGGTCTCCCGCATTGTAGGCAGACTCTTTACTGTCTGAACCACCAGGGAATTCTCTGTAGAAAAAAAAATGTTAACAATTGAAATCGTGTATTATCCTGTACTTTTGGGAGATGTTCTGAGAAGTTTCACAGAAGGGAAGTTTTTTGGATAAAACTGTGTGCTAAATAGCTTCAGTAGTGTCTGACTCTTTGCAACCCCTTGGACTGTAGCCCACCAGTCACCTCTGTCCATGGGATTCTCCAAGCATACTATATTCTCCAAGAATACCAGAATGGTTTCCATGCCCTCCTCCAGGAGATCTTCCAATCCAGGGTTGAATCCATGTCTCTTAACATCTTCTGCATTGGCAAGCAGGTTCTTTATCACTAGAACCATCTGGGTAGCTCTTAATGAAATTGACCCCCACCAAAAATCTAACCTCAAACCTTTCTTAATACAGAAATGAAAAATCCTGTATCTTCATTCCTTTTTTACTTCTTAAATCTAGTGCCTGGTGCTAATGCTAAGGACACAAATACACAGTTACTGAGTCAGGGAAATAAAAGTTTATTTCCTAAGTCTAACTCAAGAATTTCACTGCTTGAAGCCTGCATTATTTGGACTCTTAAGTCCCAAGTCCATAACGTACTTTTCTGTAATTTGGAGTACAAGGGGCTGAGAATAACAGGAAGAAACTCAAAATCCATTAAAGGTCCCCAATTATTGGGTATGGCTTTCCCCTGTCTACAGTGATACCCTAAACCACCCTGATAACTTATCTGATGGTAATGATTCCAAGGAGCTGTGGACGTTTAAGGATAAAATGCCACCTATGACAAACCCTGCCTCAGGATTTAAGAAACTCCAATACTACAGGGACCAGATAGAAGTATGAGTGGAGCCAAGGGAGTATTTGCCTGTTAAATATGTACAACTCTTTTATATTTTCCCAAGGAAATACATTCTCCATTTTTCTCAAAACATGAAATGGTATCGGCATGGCCTGGCATTTGTCTCTCCATGATTGACAGTGACATGAACAGCTGAGAAATATATTTCTATAGCTGTGTGCTTAGTCACTCAGTCATGTCTGACTCTCTACAACCCTGGAGACTGTAGCCCGCCAGGCTCCTCTGTCCATGGGATTCTCCAGGCAAGAATACTGGAATTGTTTGCCATGCCATACTCCAGGGGATCTTTCCAACCCAGGGATCAAACCCAGGTCTCCTTCACTGCAGGTGGATTCTTCACTATCTGAGCCACCAGGGATGATGACAGTGACATGAACAGATGAGAGATATTTCCAATGCTAAAAGGGGGGAAAAACGTAGTGGTGTGATGATTGGCAGCTGTTACTCAGCCTCGGTGCTAGAGAGAAAGGGAGTGATGGAATCCATGCTGTCCTGGAAAGCTAATGTCTGCCTAACAGGAGCAGCTGCTTTTCAGCCCTGGACATTGTTACTGCATGAAAGTGAAAGTGAAAATCGCTCAGTAAAATCGCTCAGTAGTGTCCCACTCCGGAGAAGGCAATGGCACCCCACTCAAGTGCTCTTGCCTGGAAAATCCCATGGACGGAGGAGCCTGGAGGGCTGAAGTCCATGGGGTCGCTGAGGGTCGGACACGACTGAGCGACTTCACTTTCACTTTTCACTTTCCTGCATTGGAGAAGAAAATGGCAACCCACTCCAGTGTTCTTGCCTGGAGAATCCCAGGGACGGGGGAGCCTGATGGGCTGCCGTCAATTGGGTCGCACAGAGTCAAACACAACTGAAGCAACTTGGCAGCACTGTCCCACTCTTTGCGACCCCATGGACTATAGCCTGCCAGGCTCCTCTGTCCATGGAATTCTCCAGGCAAGAATACTGGAGTGGGGAGCTGTTCCCTTCTCTTTTCAAAAGAAGATGGTACCCCAGATTTTTAGGTAAAATCTCCCAATTTTAAAATGCTAGCTGAACCTTCTTAAATTGGGCAAGTCAAGAAAAACACCCAAGGCTTTTCTTTTTGAAACCTGTGGTCCATACCATGCATCTCAGATTAAAGGGATTCCAGATGGTCTTGGAATTTTTGAGGACCTAGAAATCGGTAAGCAATGTGCATCCCAATGTAGAAGAATTTGCTTTCATGGAAAAGGTCAGTTTTAATTCCAATCCCAAAGAAAGGCAATGCCAAAGAATGCTCAATTGCATACCGCACAATTGCACTCATTTCACACACTAGTAAAGTAATGCTCAAAATTCTCCAAGCCAGGCTTCAGAAACACGTGAACCATGAACTTCCAGATGTTCAAGCTTGTTTTACAAAAGGCAGAGGAACCAGAGATCAAATTGCCAACATCTGCTGGATCATGGAAAAAGCAAGAGAGTTCCAGAAAAACATCTATGTCTGCTTTATTGACTATGCCAAAGCCTTTGACTGTGTGGATCACAATAAACTGTGGGAAATTCTGAAAGAGATGGGAATACCAGACCATCTGACCTGCCTCTTGAGAAATTTGTATGTAGGTCAGGAAGCAACAGTTAGAACTGGACACGGAACAACAGACTGGTTCCAAATAGGGAAAGGAGTACGTCAAGGCTGTATATTGTCACCCTGTTTATTTAACTTCTATGTAGAGTACATCACGAGAAACCCTGGGCTGGATTAAGCACAAGCTGGAATCAAGATTGCTGGGAGAAATATCAATAACCTCAGATATGCAGATGACACCACCCTTATGGCAGAAAGTGAAGAGGAACTAAAGAGCCTCTTGATGAAAGTGAAAGAGGAGAGTGAAAAAGTTGTCTTAAAGCTCAACATTCAGAAAACGAAGATCATGGCATCTGGTCCCATCACTTCATGGGAAATAGTTGGGGAAACAGTGGAAATAGTGTCAGACTTTATTTTTTTGGGCTCCAAAATCACTGCAGATGGTGACTGCACCCATGAAATTAAAAGACACCTAATCCTTGGAAGAAAAGTTATGACCAACCTAGATAGCATATTGAAAAGCAGAGACATTCCTTTGCCAACAAAGGTCCATCTAGTCAAGGCTATGGTTTTTCCAGTGGTCATGTATGGATGTGAGAGTTGGACTGTGAAGAAAGCTGAGCACCTAAGAATTGATGCTTTTGAACTGTGGTGTTGGAGAAGACTCTTGAGAGTCTCTTGGACTTCAAGGAGATCCAACCAGTCCATTCTGAACAGATCAGCCCTGGGTGTTCTCTGGAAGGAATGATGCTAAAGCTGAAACACCAGTCCTTTGGCCACCTCATGCGAAGAGTTGACTCATTGGGAAAGACTCTGATGCTGGGAGGGATTTGGGGCAGGAGGAAAAGGGGACAACAGAGGGTGAGATGGCTGGATGGCATCACCGACTTGATGGACGTGAGTTCGGGTGAACTCCGGGAGATGGTGATGGACAGGGAGGCCTGGCGTGCTGTGATTCATGGGGTCACAAAGAGTCTGACACGACTGAGCGACTGAACTGAACTGAACTGATGATGCAAAGCAGATCACATTTTAATCTCCTGCCTATTTAAGGCATGGAGTTACCCCTCCCAAGTGTCTGTGATTATCTAAATTAGGATTTGCAGCTTTATTTCAGCATTTGACATCTATTCCCTGAACTTGGTGAGGACATGCCCTGTTTTGGCTGTGTACTTCCATGCTGGATATGTATTTCTATCTACAGATCACGTGGTAAGGAAATTCCTTAGTGTTTCTCCACTGGATCATGAATTCTGTATTGCTACCTGAGCTCCTAGAAAACAGAGTAGGTGCACTTAAGGACTACATGCATTTTCAGGTGGGTTAGTTGCCCATTAAGATCTGGCTGAGGCCGAGAACCCAAACCATTGATTTCCGACATGCACCTTTATGCTGTTTCCAGTACATAAAATGCTCCAGACAAACATCCACAATTTTATTAGCTTAAGCTTCAGGCATAAATCCATTCTCTGTCTCCCACCTGTAAGAGATGGGCTAGATACCTTGGGAAAACCCTATGTCCCCTGAATAGGAGGCCTAGATTCTAGAGGAGGCTGCTCCAAGCATTCATGGATTCTCGTTGTTTCTTCCACAAAATAAACTCCTCTAGACTTCACTTAACTGCCCCAGGTGTGTTAGAGCAAAGAGAAATGAAATAGCTTAAATAGAAAATGTTTCTTCCTTAAATCTTGGTTTGGTCCAAGTTGGACATTGAATTCTTCTTCCTTTGAGGCACACTTCTTTGGCTCATTTGACCTTCCTAAGATGGGCATATCTCTAAAGCAGCATATCTCACAAATTGCAGTTTTGGAACATCTGCAAACTCTTCTTTATCTCTCTTACTTTTTCCCTCTACCTCCCCACTCCCTCTTTTGCTTCCATGTGGCATATCTCCGAATTGCCCATAATAAAATAGCAGTAATTCTTTTTTGTTTAAAAAAAAAAAGAGGTGGGGGGGAGTATGGTTGCTTTACAATGATGTGTTAGTTCCTGTTATACAATGAAATAAATCAGCTATATGTATACATACATCCCCTCCTTCTTGGACCTCCCTTCCAAGGGAGGTGTGACCTCCCTTCCAAGGGATGGGGGGAACCCCATCCCACTCGTCTAGGTCATTACAGAGCATCGAGCTGAGCTTCCTGTGCTTTATAGCAGGTTCCCACTAGCTGCCTATTTTACGCATGGTAGTGTGTATATGTCAATCCCAATCTACCAGTTTATCCCGACCCTCCCTCCCTTCCACTGTGTCCACACATCCATCCTCTGTGTCTGCGCCTCTATTGCTGCCCTGTAAATAGGTCCATCTGTACCATTTTTCTAGATTTCACAAACATGTGTTAATCTAATGTCACTGATTTATCCTAAATCATACAACAAGCTCACAGATGAAACTAATAGTGTCCAACTTTCTGTCACCTTTAGCCAATATAAGATTTCTCTGTCCTTACCAAGGTAGACATCACTTTCAGTTAAAAACTGATCCCAAAGTTTCAACCTTTTAAGCCACAAATTCAATATAGACAATTTAAATCTGAACTCTTTCTCTTTCAGTGACCTATTTCCCATTTCCTTTAAGGATTAATCTCCAAGTTCCAAAGGGAATTCTTAATTGTATAAGCTGATCCTGGGGAAGACAAACCAAAGTAACACAGAAATAAGCCTCACCATGTTATGCCTTTATTGAAAGTGCTGGCATTGGACATCAGTGCTGCACATATTGGACTTTTGATAAGTCTTAAAGATACTCTTTACACATATGATTCCTATCTAGAAAGGAAGGGGCTCATAGGCCTGATTCAGAGCCATTGTTTACGCGCAGGTCCAGAGATTTCCTAAGGGTTGTCAGGCGACAACATTTAGCTCTCTGCAGAAGGAGGGGCCCACATGCTTGTCTGAGTGAGAACATCTGGGCTGGAGGCAGGAACAAGCTACTCCAGGGGTGCTGCCCAATCTGTCACTGGAGAGGAAGTGAAGGCAGGTGCAACAATGCAGCACTTACTGTTTGATACACAGATGCTGGTCTCTCGCCTGTGTGAAGCTGCTCCCTGGTGTCAAAGGAAGAGGAACAGCTCCTGCAGAACTCAACCTTTAAGTGATTCTCCAACACAACTCATCAGCAAGTCTTCCTCTGCCAGATAGACCTGGTTTCATGGTGACCACGTAGGTCAATCCTTTGGTTAATCAGAAAACAGTTAAGCCATTTGTACTGATGGAGCAGGCATTGTGCCAGCTGAAACATTCTTACACAACCCAACCACTTGGGATGATTTGTACATCTTGGAAGCAAGCACAATAAGCAGCTTAAGATACTTGGAGCTGAGAAATGAAAACAAAGGATGTGGTCTCTCTGTGGCTCCCTGACCTCAGGGATCTGTGTGGTTTCCACGATTATAAATTATCCTAAAAGAAATTGAGTTTTTAGGTGGGGAGAAATGATTCTCGGCAGCAGGATTCCAGTGAGTAAATTGCCAGGTCCAAAGGTCAGAGAGTCATTCTGGTCATGTTCCTTTTTAAATGTCGTTGTTGTTATGGTTCTTCTTCCTTCTGTAAGTCACCTTTTGGTTTGGCAAAGATGAGCTGCAGACTGTTGACTCTCAAGGAAGTAAGATCTGGGTCTCCCAGCTGTGTTGCTGTAAACGATTCAAGAAGAGCACACATGACCTCCACGGGCGACTTCGCCTTAGCGAAGTTCACTCTCTTCTCCCCACAGGGTGGGTCCAGCTGAATGGACTCTTTCTGCTTCGGCTGATAAGAAAGTATGCTTCCTGTTTAAAGTTTCGGCAAGAAACTTTAGTTCGGCAGCATCTGAGAACTGTGGTGCTTCCCCCACTGATCTGAATCTCCTGCTCTGCTCTTTTTGAAGTCTGTCTTTGGCTAAAGAGCTCCTCTTGACCTCCTCAGTCTCACCATGTGTGTGCATGCTAAGTCTCTCAGTTGTGTCTGACTCTTTGCAACTCCACAGATTGTAGCCCACCAGGCTCTTCTGTCCATGGGATTCTCCAGGCAAGAATACTGGAGTGTGTTGCCATGCCCTCCTTCAGGAGATCTTCCCAACCCAGGGATTGAACCCAGGTTTCCTGCATTGCAGGCAGATTCTTTACCATCTGAGCCACCAGGGAAGATCCAGTCTCACCACGGAGGAAAGGAAGGGACCTGCCTGAGTAGGACCCTCTGTCCTTTCTCTCCAACACCAAGCTAAATATCCCTTGAAAACATCAGAACTAAGAAGTATGTTGCTTTCTCCACCTAACTGTAGATTATTATC
This sequence comes from Bison bison bison, assembly GCF_000754665.1. NCBI lineage: Eukaryota > Metazoa > Chordata > Mammalia > Artiodactyla > Bovidae > Bison > Bison bison. The sequence goes on along the minus strand of NW_011494614.1, from coordinate 2,872,604 downwards.
TTAACTATTTTTACAGCAACACACATTTGCCACAAAGCTATTGTATCACTACATATAATCTATTCTTCTTGTAATGATCATGTCACTTTTTTCCTATGTCCAGTATTGAATTTCTTTCTCATGTGTAGAGAATCCTCCTGATGAGTGTGGGTGGGAGGCAGAGACCTACTTTCAGAAAAGAACCTGGAAAATGATTTCTTCAGTGTTTGTTGAAGCCAGGGCACAGGTGTGTGCCAATGAGATGCTGACTGGGGGAATAAAACAATATATTCATCAGGCTAGGGTAGCAAGCCCTGAAGTCAGCATCCAACATGCTGAACATCAGTGGTATAGCCTCTGAGTATGTGCCTCGAAATGGCTGCATCAGTGTTTACCTGAGACCTGGTCTGCTTGGCTTGATGTTGGAGAGTGGATAGTAGAGTCTTCTTAGTGAAAGCCTTCAAGCCCATGCCCATGTATGCTCAGTCGCTTAGTCATGTCTGACTCTTTGTGACCCTATAGACTATAGCCCACAGGCTCCTCTGTCCATGGAATTTTTCAGGCAAGAATCCTGAAGCCAGTGGCCATTTCCTTCTCCAGGGGATCTTCCCAGCCTAGGGATTGAACCTGCATCTCCTTCATTAGCAGGCAGATTCTTTACCATTGAGCTACCTGGGAAGCCCACTTGGGGATAAGTCTATCTCTGCTTAAATAAACTAAAAATCCTGAGTCACAGTATTAGCCCTTTCCCAGCTTTTCTTTTTCTCTCTCATCTCCCTTCCTCTCCTCTCCTCTTTCACTCCCTCACCTTCTCTGGCCTCTCTTTTTTCCTCATTTCATTCCTCTTTTCTCCCCTGCCCCCTCCTCTTCTCCTCCAGGCCTTCCCTGCCCCATTTCCCTCCCTCTCCCCTTCCACTCTGTAAATGGGAAGAGCACACTTTGACTCCAAGTTGGATCTGTTTCTTTAACTTTTGCCTTCAGTAGCTTTTGTTATTATAATCGCTAAGAGGATGCTGTCTATAGCTGTAAGCATACGTAATGGCCTGGCACAAGGAACCCTGCGCCTCGGTCTGAACCTTAAACTAAAGTGCTTTTGTTCAGCCCACAGGGAGACATTCTGACCCTGCCCACCTGTGAATGGCTGCAGAAGAGAAGAAATTAACACACCCCACCCCACCTGCTCAAGGCCAAATGAGGAGATGTTTTGCAAGATTTATGGCTCTTTTACTTTACTTCCTCATCTCCTCCCCCTCTCTGTTTT
>NW_011494614.1:2865852-2870948 GCF_000754665.1 Bison bison bison | reverse complement strand
TGTCTTTTAAAAGAAACAGGCATCCAGACCCTGAAAGAATGATACTCTAGGGCACTATCCCACTATCTTCTCAGTCTGCCAGTTTTCAGAATAAAGTCACCATTCCTTGCCTCAACACCTCATCTCTCTGATTATTGGCCTCTCATGTAGCCAGTGAATAGAGCTCAGATTTGGTAGCATCGCCCCTTCTTTCCCCTTCCCTCACTTCTTCTCACCTCTCATCCCCTCTCTCTTATCTTCTCCTGTGCCTATCTCTTTTCCGCCTCACCCTCCTCCTCCTTCTCTCCCATCCCTTACTTCCACTGCTTTCTCCTTTGTCATTATTTTGGCTCTGATCTTCAAGTCATTGTGAACAGTCCTATCTTGAAACTAACAGAACTGAAAAGAAATGCTCCTTTCCCATTTTGGAGCTGCTAAAACCAAGACCTAACAGGTTTAGACAAACCATTCCAGTCAAACAGCTAAAATTTAGAATGTGTATGCATGCTAAGTCACTTCAGTCATGTCCAACTCTGTACAACCTATAAACTGTAGCCTGCCAGGCTCCTCTGACCAGGGGATTCTCCAGGCAAGAATACTGGAGTGGGTCACCATGCCCTCCTCCAGAGGATCTTCCCAACCCACATCTGTTACATCTAACCTGCATTGGCAGGCAGGTTCTTTACCACTAGCCCCACCTGGGAAGCCCTTCTACTGATCAAATGCTCCCAGCACTGTGCTATCACATTCTAAGAAGTACACTTGATATGTTTCCTAAGGATGAATGGGCATTTAATTCCACAGATACAAGGGAACAAAGAAAAACATTTGGTAAAAAAGAAGCTCACAAAATAATATGTATTTCTGCATCATTTCCATCGTCTTTGAGTCAGAATACAGTAGATGGATGTGTATTTGCTTCTAGTTCATGTTTATTTACTGCAGAAGGAAATGGCAACCCACTCCAGTGTTCTTGCCTGGAGAGTCCCAGAGACGGAGGAGCATGGTAGACTGCCGTCTATGGGGTCACACAGAGTTGGACACGACTGATGCGACTTAGCAGCAGCAACAGCAGCATGTTTATTTGGTAACTTACGTGGTTATGTGGTCATGTGAAAAAAGTTGGGGTGCAGACCAGGAAAATCACCTCTGCAGGTCCAGGAAATTAAGGGTATCCATTATCTCTATTAGTATTATAAACTGGGAAAAACCATTTGATAGTTTGCATAAACACTCACAGTGCTCTTTCCAAAGGTTAGTTTTGTCATTCTCTGCTTTAAAATCACCTTGTGGTTTCCTGTTGCACTTGCAATAGAATCCAAACTCTAAGTGGAATGACCATGTAACTGGGACACCACTCTGGGACACTTGTGAGATGAAAGGGGTCCCAGTCGCATTAGTCACTGGAACAGGACAGCAGTCACAAACTGAGACCATATGCCAGCAAACCAAGATGCGTGATTACTCTACCCACAGGCACATTACTTTCTTCCGAACCTCATTGTGGTACCACTAGTCTCCTAATCTCACAGCTCAGTTTGCTTCTGGCATACTGGCTTCCTTTCTTTTTCTTCCTTTGCTATTGGCTTTTTAAAAGTCTGCTAAAACCTTTGACTGTGTAGGTCACAACAAACTGTGGACAATTCTTAAAGAGATGAGGATACCAGAACACCTTACCTGTCTTCTAAGAAACCTGTATACAAGTCAAGAAGCCACAGTGAGAACTTTACATGGAACAACTGACTGGTTCAGAATTGGGAAAGAAGTATGTCAAGCCAGTATATTATCACCCTGTTTATTTAATTTATATGCAGCATGTGTGTGTGCCAAGTCACTTCAGTCATGTTGGACTCTCTGCAACCCTGTGAACTGTAGCCCACCAGGTTCCTCTGTCCATGGGATTCTCCAGGCAAGAACACTGGAGTGGGTTGCCATGCCCTTCTCCAGGGGATTTTCCTGACCCAGGGATTGAACCCAGGTCTACTGCACTATGGGAAGATTCTTTACCATCTCTGCCACATTGTGAAATGCCAGGCTAGATGAAGTACAAGCTGGAATCTAGATTGCCAGGAGAAATGTCAACAGCCACAGATATGAAGATGATACCACTCTAATGGCAGAAAGTGAATAGGAACTAAACAGCCTCTTGATGAGGGTGAGAGGACAGTGAAAAAGCTGGCTTAAAAGTCAACATTCAAAAAATGAAGATTGTGGCATCCTGTCCCATCACTTCATGGCAAATAGAAGGGGAAAACATGGAGGCGGTGACAGATTTTATTTTCTTGGGATCCAAAATCACTGTGGACAGTGACTGCAGCCATGAAATTAAAAGATGCTTGATCCTTGGAAGGAAAGCTATGACAAACCTGGATAGCATATTAAAAAGCAAAGACATCACTTTGCCAGCCAACATCCATATAGTCAAATCTTTGATTTTTCCAGTAGTCTTGTATGGATGTGATAGTTGGATCACAAAGAAGGCTAAGCACCAAAGAACTGATGCTTTCAAATTGTGGTGCTGGAGAACACTCTTGAGAGTCCCTTAGACTTCAAGGAGATCAAACCAGTCAATCTTAAAGGAAATCAACCCTGAATATTCATTGGAAGGACTGATACTGAAGCTGAAGTTCTAATATTTTGGCCACCTGATGTGAAGAGCCAACTCATTGGAAAAGATCCTGATGCTGGGAAAGATAGAAGGCAAGAGAAGAGGGCAGCAGAGGATGAGATAGTCAGGTAGCATCACTGACTCAGTAGACATGAATTTGAGCAAACTGGTTATCTTTTATTTGAAATTATTGTGTTTATTTATTGGTATAATGTCCACAGAGGCAACAACCTGGTCTCTCAAGTCCACTTCTTTATCTGCAGAGCCAAGGACAGTAACCAGCACACAATAGGTACTCAAAATGATTTGTCCAATGAGTGAGTATGTGGCAGCAGAACTGAAAAGGACATTATACAGCTTTCCTGATGGTGATCGTCAAGGCAGGTTGAATTCCTATAGTCACACATATGCAACACAGCAAAAACACAATTCCTGTGAAAGCTTATCTTTATTTGCTCTATGTACAGCAACACTGTAGAAAAGTACCTTCATTTTAATGGCCCAAAGACACCAACTTATATCAGAGTTTCATACACTGTAGAAGATGAGATTCAATGAATTCGTATGCCTCCTCAACAAACTTATAGCTATTCACTTTCTGCTATTCTTGTTTCATCTTTCCCAGTGCAAACCTAAACTTTTATGTCTCCAGAAAAATTTAAATCCCAGGTAACACATCATTTTATCTATAGGTTTTTCAGTATGTCGCTCTTATAGGCAATCCTTGTTTATTATCATAACTGTGGTACTACTCCCCTGGAGAAGGAAATGGCAACCCACTTCAATATTCTTGCCTGAGAATCCCATGGACAGAGAAACCTCACAGGTTACGATCCATAGGGTCACATAGAGTTGAACAGGACTGAAGCAACCTAGCACGAAGAGCACTACTATCATATCAAGTGAAAGTGAGAGTGTTAGTCACTCAGTCTCGTCTGACTTTAAGACCCCACGGACAGTAGCTCACCAGGCTCCTCTCTGTCAATGGTATTTTCCAAGTAAGAATACTAGAGTGGGTTGCCATTCACTTCTCCAGGGGATCTTCTCGACCCGGGGATGAAACCTGGGTCTCCCGCACGGCAGGCAGATTCTTTACCATCTGAATGATAAAGAATAGCCACCAGGAAAGCCACTATCACATCAAACAAGATTAATTAATACCTCATTAATATCTACTGTACAGGCTGTGTCCAATTTTCTCCAGTTTCCCAAAAAATGCATTTATTTAACTGGTTTATTTAAATCAGGAAAAAAACATAGGAATAAATACAGCTTCTCACTTATAGGTGGCAATCTTCTTTTAATCTATAATACTGCCCCACCCCTACTTTCTATGCCATTTACTCATTGAAGAAACTGGGTCATTTTTCTTACAATTTATCACATTCTGGATTTGACTGACACTGTCTTCATGATGTCTTCAAGATGTATCTTTATCGTCCATATTTCTCATAAGTTCATAGTTAATGATTCATAACCTGTTTTTCTTAGTGCTGCATAGTTCCAGGTATAGAAAAGCATACTGTCTGGATGCCACACCTTGAGTAATGCTCAGATAGATCACTGGATTTATGAGCTGTCAGTTTCATCTATCTACTATAACCCCACCTCCACACTCATCATCTTTTCACCTAATGGTGTTTACAGTCATTAATGATCATTCCTAAACCTATTACTTCACTAGAAATTTCAAAATGAGATTTTTTTTAAAGCTGATAGTTTCTTCTTCTATTAAGGAAAACTTGTTCATCAACTATTTGGTTGCATTAAATGTTGGTCCTTATAGGAAAAGCAAGATAAATGTTTCAGTCTTTCTTATCAATTTTCAGAGTAATGAGTTAGTATTCCAGGAAACTCTAAGAGTAGCCTTGAAGTTTCATTTTCATCTTAAATTCATTGATTTTAAAATATTTTAATCATGTTCAATTCTTAGCAATTATTATCATTTGGGGTTTCTTTGTACCTGAGTTCTCCCAATGCTAACTAATGGAAGCTCCTTCAAGTTTGTTCCTTATCAGATGGCTCAGTGGGTAAAGAATCTGTCTGCAATGCAGGAGACACAGGAGGCATGGGTTTAATCCCTGGGTCAAGAAAATCCCCTGGAGGAGGAAATGGCAGCCCACTCCCGTGTCCTTGCCTGGAGAATTCCATGGACGGAGAAGCCTTGCAGGCTACAGTCTCACATCAGATCAGATTGGATCAGTCGCTCAGTCGTGTCCAACTCTTTGCAACCCCATGAATCGCAGCACACCAGGCCTCCCTGTCCATCACCAACTCCCAGAGTTCACTGAGACTCACGTCCATCGAGTCGGTGATGCCATCCAGCCATCTCATCCTCTGTTGTCCCCTTCTCCTCTTGCCCCCAATCCCTCCCAGCATCAGAGTCTTTTCCAATGAGTCAACTCTTCACATGAGGTGGCCAAAGTACTGGAGTTTCAGCTTTAGCATCATTCCTTCCAAAGAAATCCCAGGGCTGATCTCCTTCAGAATGGACTGGTTGGATCTTTTC
>NW_011494614.1:2853715-2865752 GCF_000754665.1 Bison bison bison | reverse complement strand
TGGAGTTTCAGCTTTAGCATCATTCCTTCCAAAGAAATCCCAGGGCTGATCTCCTTCAGAATGGACTGGTTGGATCTCCTTGCAGTCCAAGGGACTCTCAAGAGTCTTCTCCAACACCACAGTTCAAAAGCATCAGTTCTTTGGCGCTCAGCCTTCTTCACAGTCCAACTCTCATATCCATACATGACCACAGGAAAAACCATAACCTTGACTAGACAAACCTTTGTTGGCAAAGTAATGTCTCTGCTTTTGAATATGCTATCTAGGTTGGTCATAACTTTCCTTCCAAGAAGTAAGCGTCTTTTAATTTCATGGCTGCAGTCACTATCTGCAGTGATAGGGTCACAAAGAGTCAGACACAACAGAAGAGACTGAGCACAGCATAGCACCGTTTGACATCATCCAGTTTTCTTTGATAATTTCTTTGCTTTCAGGCACAATAGTATGCTCAAAATTCATCTTGTACATTTCCTGCTCCAGACCTGGAATCAGCAGTTTTCCATGGAGTCTTAGTCCTTTTAATGGGAAATACATATTTTTAAACCACAGTCTGGGCACCGGGAATGTTCATTTCTTCCAAGATGTCCAGTGTTTCTAGGATTTTTTTAGGGGAACAAGTGAGAAAATACATATTTTTAAGAAAAGTAAACATCATTCCTGAATTCACACTGATATTTTCACCAATTCAAATAAAAGAGTCCAGTATTTTTACTTGAATTCCTTGGTTTTATATTTATATCTCTTCTTCTCTGAAAATGTTTTGGCTTGTGTGAACACTAATATAATTTATTATTTGTTCTGCTTCAATATATAATAGTTTAAAAATAACAATAACAATTCCTAGTAATAACAAACTTACTGAATACATTTAAAATTTTATTCATGGTTTTCTTTTTTATCACTGTACAGTCAAAATACTATGGTTTAAAACCACTTGGAATGAATCTTCCCCATGTAATTGCTGCCTACTTGATATATAGTTTGGTCACTTGTTTCTGGTTTTGATAATCATTATTTATAGGAACTGGTTTTGATTTTACTTTTTTAAATTGTGTGAAATACAAGTGTGTTTTCAAAATCAAAGCCACAAAACAAAGCATATTCAGTTTTAGAGAAGTCTAGTTTCCATCCTTAGCCTGTTTTCTCCTTCCCTCATAGGTAACATACTTATCAGATTTTTCTTTAATCATATATATATTAAATCATATACATAATATATATAGAAACACATTGGTTGCACAAAATGTAGCATAATATCTACACCTTTGTACAGCTTGCTTTCTATTTTTTTTAAAAATTAACTAACAATGTATCTTGGCAATATCTCCATAAAAATATAGAAACATAATCCTAATTTCCTCAAGTCTGGAATTGTTGTTTAGTTGCTCAGTCGTGTCTGACTCTTTTGTGACCCCATGGACATTTGCGTTGTTTGCAATGGTCATTTGCATCATTCACAGTTTTGTTTTTTTTCTATTACATCTAGTGCCAGCCTGATTTTCAGGTTTTCTCTCTCTAGTACAGTCATGCTGTGTCATAGTCCATTCAATGACCTTCACTGGTGCCTGCTACCCTAAACATCCTGAGGAGACTTTTCACGCATTGTGATCTTGCCCTACAGGCCCGCTATCCTAAACATCCTGAGGAGATTTTTCACACACCGTGATCTTGCCCTAGAGGAATACACAGTCCAGTCACAGCAGATGTTCTAGATGCTGTCATATGTGGCTCTACCACTATATAGCTGTGTGACTTCATGGTGTGTGATTTGGGGCAATTTAATTGATTTTTATCAGTCAGTTTCCTCACCTGTGAAAAATGATAGTGAGGTCTACCTGCTAGATGTGTCATGAGCATAGAATGAGGCAACATTTTTAAGTGAATTTATTTATATTTATTCTCTGGCCTTACTGCAGGGCATGTGGAACTTCCCTGATCAGGGATCAAATCCATGTACCCCGCAATGAAAGCATGGAGTTGTAACCACTGGGCCACTAAGGAAGTCCAGAGGCAATATTTTTAAAGCACAATGCCTACCACATAGCAAGAACTCAATAAATGTCATTTATAAATGGCTATAGTTTTTGGATAAAACATATCACCAGCAACAATGAATATCATCAGTATTTTGAAAGTAGCATGGTGGAGTAGGAAGAGCAAGGACTTTGGCACCAGTCAACCTCAGTTTCAATATTAAATCCACCATTTCCTCTGACCTCCTTTGAGAAATTCACTTATTGATACTGAGGCTTCAGTACCCTCACCTGTAAAATGGAGGGAGAAAAAAAAAAAAACACTCTTCTGGTTTTCATTTGGGATTGCACCAAAGACAGAATAAGGCAGGATAAGCAGATAACAAGCACTGCTTTACATCTCTATTCTGTGCTGTCTACAATACAAAAACTGAAGTTGGCAGTTGGGATCCAGGAGCTCCTGGGCAAATGTCTTTCACTTATGGTAAAGCAGAGGGCACAGACAACTTCCCTTTAGGACTCCCTCTCACCCACATGGAGCCATTTTCTTGAAACCAAAGTATTTCTCAGTTTATCTGAGGATCCATAGCTCTCCTCAGAGATGTTCTCTTTTAGTCCCTGCCTTTTGACCTCAACTCTGCCTGGTAATCTAATGTAACATTTATACTGCTTTACTAGAAACTGTAGTCGGCTTCAGATGACAATCAAACTCTAAAGGCAAGGTGGGCTTCACTCAGCCCTGAGTATATTTGACATTAAGACAACACAGGGAAGAGCAAAGCACGCACGGCCGCAGCAGGGAGGTCTCGATGCCGCAGTCATTTTACATGTGGGGCATATGTGTGGTCATGAGAGGCAGACTAAGTAAAAAAGAACCACTTCAACAGGGACGACAACAGTTGAATGGTTCCTTCACTATTCATACCTTGTAAACTATGACCCTTGTCCCTCATTCAGGGGCAAATGACTAGCCTGATTCTCACCATCTAAGGTCACTCATCACACAGTCTCAATGATGAGGTAAGTGCTTGGTTCAGAACATAGTCATTGGATAGATTCTCATTTATCTTAGAGATAATACAGATAAACTCTTAAGCAAGCCCTTGAGTTAATCATGAAGGGAGCATTGACCAATGATCAAATCCTGAGGTGTTTCCAAAACTAGAGGAAAGATTTCAGAACCAGCTGTGAACTCCTGTCACTCTATAGAAGGTAGTATACTTTAATACCATATAGTGTACTAGGTACTTTGTGAAATACTTTATATAAATCATCTTCTTTAACCCCTCTTGACAATCCTAGGAGGTAAATATAATTGTATTCCAATTTTAAAGATAAAAAGATAAATTATAAGTTTGAAATCTAATAGCACTAAGTCACTGCAGTTGTGTTTGACTCTTTGACACCCAGTGGACTGTAGACCATCAGGCTCCTCTGTCCATGGGATTCTCCAGGCAAGAATTCTGGAGTGGTTGCAGTGCCTTTCTCCAGGTGATCTTCCCAACCCAGAAATCAAACCCACGTCTCTTATGTCTCTTGCATTGACAGGCACGTTCTTTACCATTAGTCCCACCTGGGAAACCCTGAAATCTAATAAATCAAGATTCAAATCCTGATTGTCCCACTTGCTTGCTATCTGCCCTCAGGAAGAATACCTAGTCCTGAATCTCTACTTTCTTGTTGTGGTATACCTATTTCTAGAGCGTTGTGAGCAATGCAAAGCTTGTGTACCAGACAAAGTTATGAGTTGACACAAAAATCCAGCCTCCCACTTAGCCATGTGCCTTATGACATTTTCTTTCCAGATTTCCAGGGGTCATTTCCCAATTGCACAGAAACATTCTATAGGCTAGTGGCATCCAGCTCTGCAACCTTGTACAGTTCATAGTTTTGTTTTGTTTTTTTTTTAATAAAGATTAAGAGAGATAATGGAGAAGGCAATGGCACCCCACTCCAGTACTCTTGCCTGGAAAATCTCATGGACGGAGGAGCCTGGTAGGCTGCAGTCCATGGGGTCGCTAAGAGTCGGGCACAACTGAATAACTTCACTTTCACTTTTCACTTTCATGCATTGGAGAAGAAAATGGCAACCCACTCCAGTATTCTTGCCTGGAGAATCCCAGGGACAGAGGATCCTGGTGGGCTGCCGTCTGTGGGGTCGCACAGAGTTGGACACGACTGAAGTGACTTAGCAGCAGCAGCAAGAGAGATAAATGTAGAGTGGCTTATACATAGAAAACATGTAATGTCTTTTCTTCTTTCCCTACAATAGTTCCATGGGGGATTTTTCCCTCCACAGAAATTGGAGATGGCTAATGACATACTATGCTCAAACTGACTCTGGCTGTGCCCTCTCAGCAGAGATATTCAAATTGAGAGTTTGGTCTCCAACAGTGGAATTTAAGGCATATGTTGTTAGCAGAAGAAAATCTCAGAGATGTGGGTTGCCTCATCCTCTAACCACATCACAGAGATCATCACCTACTCTGCTTTTTTACAAGGGCAGCACTTCCTGAGTAAAGTGATATATTCACTTAAAGCTGAAAACCACTGTCGAGCTTTTCTCAAAACTCCAGTAATATCTCTATCTATGTATATATCTATAAGTATATAGACACATTATTTTGTGTATATATATGTATGTATTAATAGATATAAATGTATAAATCTGCTTTGCCAAATAAAAATTTCCAAGTACACAAAATTTCATGTGAGCTAAACTATCTGCATTATCACAATCCATAGTCTGAATGTTACTATCCTTTTCTTTGACTACTTTTGTAGAGTCTATCAGTAGATATAGCAGACTCAAGCATATCCTCACATATGCCCTTGAATAATTCTTTTATCCAAAGATTCAGAGGGGAAATAAATCTGATCCCATGACAAAGGGCAGGCAAAAGAGAATTAATGTCTTTCCTTTTCAATTAGATGTGCTTCGGGTTGTTGATTGTTAACCTCTGGGAACTTAGGAATTGTTTTCATGGTCGTAGAAAGTAAGAATCTCTAACATAGCAGTAACCACCGTGCAAAATGTGTTACCATCTACACAACAGTGTGGCCAATAAAGCCACAGAACGTTGAGCTGCATTTGTGCTGAGAGACATGGAGTACTTCCAGCAATGGCAGAAGCAACTGGGAAGTGAAAGGTCCCTTGCCGTGGGTAAGGCAGGATGAAGTCAGGAGCAGGTTTTCCTCAAGGGAATGTGGCAAGGGGCAGTAGTGGTTGTATCAAATGCCAGGGACTCCAAACCAGAAAGCCTGACTTGACTGTCCTCTGCCATGCCTTCTGGGAATTCCTGTTTTCTGCCCAAGAACCTCTTATTTGAGGTTCTCCTGAGTCAGCCCACAACTGCTTTCTCATTCTTTCTCTATGCCCTTTGTATTTACTTCATGTAATTGCAAAATTTCTCAGAAAAGATATTCGTTCTTTAGATATTCCACTTTCTTTGGTATTCCTCCCAAAGCAAAGGACAAAATCAGATAGGCTATTACCATTCTCAGATAGCAGTTCACCTTCATATTACTGCGATTTCCCTTCTAGCTGTGTGGACAGCACAGGTGCGCTAGGATTTGCAAATGATGTCTGTGGCATCTGTCCTCTAGGAGCTTGTACCGTCTCACACCATATTGGAAATAGTGGTCACCTTGTCTGAGTCTGGCCCCTAGGCCATGATGAGTCAAGGGAGGGGCAGAAACAAGACTCCTTCAGTCCTCCACCACTTACGGGTGTCTAATGCTAATAATGGACACAATGAATATTTATTGATTAGTTGAGTGAATGAATTGAACGGAATCAAGGACATAGCTTGATGGAGATAGAAAATGTTCTATGTGAAAAAATACAAAAATAAGACTTTGAAATGGGATGACGACCCATGGGAGATGGAAGGAGTCTCAAGTGACTAGATCCAGTGACTACACTGGAAAGCCGTGGGGGAGACAGCTGGACAGACAGGACTCAAGCCTTTAAGTAAAGGAGTTAGAACTAAATTCCATCTCTAAGAGGTTGTAGATGTTATGTCCTTAAACACAGGAACTTCACGAGAATGGAGATGGGTTATTTCCTTTAATTCATAGCATATGTACGTGTGTACATATGTAAAAAACAAAAATATAACACGTTTGGTGTTTACAGAGTAATGAGATTGATCTGCCCTACTAGTGGATGTGGTCAGGGTACATAATTTTATGTACCGTTGAGAATTTTTGTTATGTCTCTGTGAGAATTTTTGAAGTCTTAAGCCACTGCTAATTCCTGTAGTTGCTGTATCTTTGGTCAACAAACAGGGGCTGAATCAGGCCAAAGTACAATATTTCTGACCCTGTTACTAAGCTGAGTGATTCAACATCCTTTTCTAAGAGTAATTGTTGAAATTATGAGATATAAAAAGAGATGACTAAGGATTTGATTTTTAACTCATAAAGCCTTAGCTCTAAAACCTTCAGTGACAGGATGTATGATTGACCCAAAACAGCTGTTCTGTGTAGAATCAGTTTACGGTAAGCTAGATTTTAACAGAATTAGTAGATTTAAGGTGCGTGTATGCTAAGTGGCTTCAGTCGTGTCCGACTCCTTTCAACCCTATGGACTATAGCCTACCAGGCTCCTCTGTCCATGGGATTCTCCAGGCAAAAATATTGGAGTGAGTCGCCTTGCCCTTCTCCAGGGGATCTCCCCAGCCCAGGGATCGAACCTGCGTCTCTTGCAACTCCCGCATTGCAGGCAGATTCTTTACTGCTGAGCCACCGGCGAAGCCCAGATTTAAGGTATGTAAGTGCAATTGGTGGGTTCAGAGCCTATAACATTCCCTTTATTGAATTGTCTTTACTGGCCCTTTATTGTCTTTATTCTGTGTTGGGGTGCCCTAGAGATGGAATACCTCCTGACATAAGGCAGTTATTTCTCTTTGCCATAACACTTCCTCCCCCTTCTCCACTCCCCCCAGCCCTTGCCTTGTAACTGATGTTTTGCTTTCAGCTGGTTTTTGCTGCCTGCCTGGTCTCCTCGGATAAGGCATTACCTTCAAATGGGATTCCTTGATCTTTTACCCATCTTTACTTCCTACTTGAACCTAGGAAGCCAGTGCCTCTCAAACTTTAGTATGCATCAGAATCCCTAGGAGAGCTTTTTAAAACATGAATTTCTGAACTCCATCCCCCAAGTGTCTGATTCAGGCATTTGGAGACCAAGCCTGTGAACATGCATTTCTAACAAGCTCCCAGGTGGCTGGAGGTCACATTTTGAGAGTTACTACAGCAGACAAATTAGTCCGACCCAGGTTCAAAGCCTGGGTTCCAAAATAAGAAAGTAAATCGAGTCTCTCACTTACATAGGGAGTTCAGACATGAGAGAATGAAATAGTATTTTAATAATAACTAACTTTTATTGAGTGTCTGTATTTACTACTATAATACTACATTAACCATGTAGGTTAGGTATGATTAATGTAGTATTAATATTACCATTTTAAAGATAAGAAAACTGAGGTTTAGATAAATCATACAAATTTTCTGATGTCACATAGCTAGGTTTAGATTCAGAATTTGCTGATATCAGGAAAAAAATTCTGGTCACAAAATTGTGACTACTGGCTATCCTTTGGTGGCAGAAGGGAAAAGTCTCAGATTTACATGTTTGGGAGTGGCATGCTCCCTCCGTCCCCCAGTGAAAATGAAATAATAAAATGCTGGAAGGTGAATTATTTCCATCCACTCTTGAGCAATCTGGTGTGGGGAGACTATCTCAACACAAAAAAATTATAATCTGCAGCTTTGGAAAGTCATGTTACTCTCTGGTTCTTAATTTCTAGATCTGTTAAGAGAAAGGAATTCAAATGCTCTTAATGTTTCTTACCTTCTTTAAATATCTGTAACCTTCAGTTTAGAAGCCAAGATTCTCTTGCATTAACTGATGCTGATAAAGAACTGCCAAGGAGTTGGAATGTTTACTGTACTCTTTCCACAAGGACTATCTATTAGAAACGATGGATATTGGAAATCATTCTATCAGAAGGCTAACATTGAAGCAAAGAGAAATAGACTATTTTAATGGAAAATGTTATCAGACTAAGGTGTAGGCTGTTCTTCCCAGCTGTCCTGAAAAAACAGAGCTGAAAGTCATTATGCTACTTATATTGAGCATGGAGTTCTGCTCAAGGCACTAATACTTTTACAGTCATTATTTTTTTTTTCTACTGCCCTCAGCTTCACATCTTGTTTTTTCTTACATAAAAGTTACATTTTCCCCCTTGAAATTGGGAAGATATTACCCCATCATCAGCAAGCCTACATACAGACACAGTTAGGGGGGAACTGCTCTAAGCAATGAACTTCATTTAACATCAGCAGCAAAAGCTGACATTTTCCTGTACCTCGTTGCCAACTTCTGGGGTGACACCCTGTCTGGAAACTACAGACCATATGTACTGACAACAAGGAGACTTTGTATAAAGAATCAGACTTTTCCTCCCCAGCTGTCTGGGGAGAACAGAACAGGAAGTGTATCTTTCATGCATCGTGTTTATGAAGTGACCATTCATTGTAAAAACAAATTTGTAATTGGTGTAATGTGTGTGGGAGGTGTCTGCTGGCCATCATGGTGCTAATCATGAGTAAAATTAGAAGGCAGCATCATGAATTTGGCCTTGATGCCTAGTATTTCCTATTAGAAGAAACTTCTCCTTAGTTATCGGATTTTTATTTCTGCAATCTGATATTTTAATATCTAGGCATTTTTATCAGGGAAGCCAATACCAAAGTTAACCATGTGAGAAAGATTTTATGCAACAAGAATACAAAAATTTGTTGGGGAAGGGGAGAATGATACGACTTTCTAACTGAAAATGGTTTCCAACTGCACCCTGCTCAAAAGTCAATAAAGAGGCAAGGTTGGGGACAAGGAAAGTTTGCTGCCTCTCCCCTTTGACAACCTGTGGGCAAGAGCTTTTATAAGTGAAGGGAGGGGGCTGCATGCAGGACAGCACAGTCAGCTCTGACCATCATCTTGAAATTGGTCATCAGTGGCCTGACCAGCATCATCTTGATTGTTTTGAATACAGTTAATCTTCAGTTCTAGGGCTGGTTTGTTCCCATTTCCTTGAAGCCAGTTCTTGGAACTGTGGCAGCTTATATCTTGGCTACAGTCTGGTCATCATGTAGTTAACTTCTTCCACCTGATGGGCTACAGTCCAAGGGGTCGCAAAGAGTTGGACTAAAAAGTAAAATACATTTCTTGCCATAGATTAGGGTTGTTTTAAAGCCATTGCATTGTGGATAGCCTATCACTCTTCACCAAGGGTATAGAAAGAGGTTTCAGCCTAATTCCATGGTATAACTCCTCCACAGTGGTCTAGACGAACCAGACTAAGTAGTCACAAAAGCTTGAAGTGATCCTAGATTATAGAGAGAAGATTTGCATGGTATTTTATACCACAGTTTACATAAAATTTGTGCCCTAGATTCCAGAATGAGCAGTTCCATTTAAGATGGTTTCATTGGCCATTTGGGTTCTGAAGTATAAACAACTGGCTGAAAGAACTATCTTTGTAAATATTTTTTTTTTGTCAGCCAAGATCTCATGGACATAAAAAGATTAATGACAGAGCAAGTACAGGATAAATCCAGGCATTAATAGAAATAAGTCCCACAGGATCCGGAGAGTGAAATGACCAACTTATCCACAAGTGAAGAAAGACTTCCAAAGGAAAGAGTATTTGAGCCAGCTAGACAGAAGGGGATTGAGCTTGTTTGGGGGAAGGCAAGCAGATATGTGGATATTCTTTTCCATCTTATTTAATATGATAACAAAGAATGAAAAATATGCCATAAATGCCAAAAAGATGCTATTCATTCTTAAATAATTCTTAAAGAATATATTTATTTTTCTTTGAGTACAGTTGGTTTACAATGTCATGTTAGTTTCAGGTGTGCAGCAGAGTGACCCAGTTTTCTGTGTGTGTGTGTGTGTGTGTGTGTGTGCTAAGTCACCTCAGTCGTGTCTGAGTCTTTTGTGACCCCATAGACTTTAGCCCACCAGCCCCCTCTGGGATTTCCCAGGTGAGAATACTGGAGTGGGTTGCCATGCCCTCCTCGTCCTGACACAAGGATCGAACCCACATCTCTTATGTCTCCTGCACTGGCAGGCAAGGTCTTTACCACTAGTGCTACCTGGGAAGCCTATATATACAGAGAGAGAAAAAGATATCCTTTTCATTATAAGGGACTGGAATGCAAAAGTAGGAAGTCAAGAAACACCTGGAGTAACAGGCAAATTTGGCCTTGGAGTACAGAATGAAGCAAGGCAAAGGCTAATAGAGTTTTGACAACAGAATGCACTGATTATAGCAAACACCCTCTTCCAACAACAGAAGAGAAGACTCTACACATAGACATCATCAGATGGTCAATACCAAAATCAGATTGATTATATTCTTTATAGCCAAAGATAGAGAAGCTCTATACAATGAACAAAAACAAGACTGGGAGCTGACTGTGGCTCAGATCATGAACTCCTTATTGCCAAATTCAGACTTAAATTGAAGAAAGTAGGGAAAACCAGTAGACCATTCAGGTATGACCTAAATCAAATCCCTTACATTTATACAGTGGAAGTGGGAAATAGATTTAAGGGACTAGATCTGATAGAGTGCCTGAGGAACTATGGACAGAGGTTCATGACATTTTACAGGAGATAGGGATCAAGATCATCCCCAAAAAAAGAAATGCAAAAAGCAAAATGGCTGTCTGAGGAGGCCTTACAAATAGCTGTGAAAAGAAGAGAAGCGAAAGGCAAAGAAGAAAAGGAAAGATATACCCATTTCAATGCAGAATTCCAAAGAATAGCAAGGAGAGATAAGAAAGCCTTCCTCAGTGATCAGTATAAAGAAATAGAGGAAAACAATGGAATGGGAAAGACTAGAGATCTCTTCAAGAAAATTAGAGATACCAAGGGAACATTCCATGCAAAGATGGGCTCCATAAAGGATAGAAATGGGAGGGACCTAACAGAAGCAGAAGATACGAAGAAGAGTTGGCAAGAATACACAGGAGAACTGTATAAAAAAGAGCTTCACTACCCAGATGATCACGATAGTGTGATCACCCACCTAGAGCCAGATATCCTGGAATGTGAAGTCAAGTGGGCCTTAGAAAGCATCACTATGAACAAAGCTAGTGGAGGTGATGGAATTCCAGTGGAGTTATTTCAAATCCTGGAAGATGATGCTGTGAAAGTGCTGCACTCAATATGCCAGCAAATTTGGAAAGTTCAGCAGTAGCCACATGACTGGAAAAGGTCAGTTTTCATTCCAATCCCAAAGAAAGGCAATGCCAAAGAATGTTTAAACTACCACATAATTGCACTCATCTCACACACTAGTAAAGTAATGCTCAAAATTCTCCAAGCCAGGCTTCAACAATACATAAACTGTGAACTTCCAGATGTTCAAGCTGGTTTTAGAAAAAGCAGAGGAACCAGAAATCAGATTGCCAACATCTGCTGGATCATCAAAAAAGCAAGAGAGTTCTAGAAAAACATCTATTTCTGCTTTGTTGACTATGCCAAAGCCTTTGACTGTGTGGATCACAACAAACTGTGGAAAATTCTTCAAGAGATGGGATTACCAGACCACCTGACCTACCTCTTGAGAAACCTGTATGCAGGTCAGGAAGCAACAGTTAGGACTGTAAATGGAACAACAGACTGGTTCCAAATAGGAAAAGGAGTACGTCAAGGCTGTATATTGTCACCCTGTTTATTTAACTTCTATGCAGAGTACATCATGAGAAACGCTGGGCTGGAGGCAGCACAAGCTGGAATCAAGATTGCTGGGAGAAATATCAATAACCTCAGATATGCAAAGACACCACTCTTATGGGAGAAAGTGCAGAAGAACTAAAGAGTTTCTTGATGAAAGTGAAAGAGGAGAGTGAAAATGTTGGCTTAAAGCTCAACATTCAGAAAACTAAGATCATGGCATCCAGTTCCATCACTTCATGGGAAATAGATGGGGAAACAATGGAAACAGTGTCAGACTTTATTTTTTTGGGGCTCCAAAATCACT
>NW_011494614.1:2803493-2853615 GCF_000754665.1 Bison bison bison | reverse complement strand
ACTGAAAAGCAGAGACATTACTTTGCCACCAAAGGTCCGTCTAGTCAAGGCTATGGTTTTTCCAGTAGTCATGTACGGATGTGAGAGTTGGACTATAAAGAAAGCAAAGTGCTGAAGAACTGATGCTTTTGAACTGTGGTGTTGGAGAAGACTCTTGCGAGTCCCTTGGACTGCAAGGAGATCCAACCAGTCCATCCTAAAGGAGATCAGTCCTGGGTGTTCATTGGAAGGACTGATGTTGAAGCTGAAACTCCAATACTTTGTCCATCTGATATGAAGAACTGACTCATTTGAAAAGACCCTGATTCTGGGAAAGATTGAGGGAGGGAGAAGGGGATGACAGAAGATGAGATGGTTGGATGGCATCACCAACGCAATGGACATGAGTCTGGGTAAACTCTGGGAGTTAGTAATGGACAAGGGAAGCTTGGCATACTGCAGTCCATGGGGTCGCAAAGAGTTGGACACAACTGAGCGACTGAACTGAACTGAACTGAAAGGAAAAGAATGTTTTTATATTCTTTTCCTTTATAGGTTATTACAAAATATTGAGTATACTTCCCTGTGCTATACAGTAGATCCTAGTTGGTTAACTATTTATATGGTAGCATGTATCTATTAAACCCAACTCCCAATTTATCTGCCCCTTTTCCACTTTAGTAACCATAAGTTTGTATTTTTACTTTGGATGTAAAGGGAGTCAAGTAAATAAAAATTACCCATGTCCTCTGTTTTGAGTGTTGAATATGATATATCCTTTCACTCTGAGTTACCCTATGGTTTGCTTGCACCAGTGACCCACTGTTTCTAAGAAGAAAGTTTTTCTGACAATTTTATCATTTCATCAAATCTTAGCTAAGGTAGCTAATGTTTATTGAGTATTCTGTGCTAGATGTTCTTTGGAGTGAAGTTTAAAATTTAAACTCTCACACAAAAATCTATGAGATAGATACTTTTAATATTCTTTTTTTTTTTTTTTTGTATCAGGAAACTGAGCCACACAGGATTATGTGATTCATAGCTATAAATTTGGGTTTGTACCCAGGCAGTCTTATTTTGGCACCACAGCTTTAAAGTGAGTATCTTCAATAGTATTTTTCAAACTAGATTCTGGAGAATAATAGTTCTACAAGATAATAACAGTTATTTTTCAAAATCAGTTTCCAAAGTCTAAGAGGTTCACCAATGCATGAAAACTTATGGTACAATTTTTCAGAATCTTCAATACAGTGATAGGCATTGTGAATCTTCAAGAAGGAACATGATATGCAGTGTTTTCCCAAACATCTATGTGTGCACACAGGTACATAAATGTATATAGCTATATAAACACATGTAATAGTATATAAATTATGAATAATTATATTTATAATCTGCCTGCAATGCAGGAGATGGGGCTTCTATCCCTGAGTCAGGAAGATCCCATGGAGAATGGAATGGCTAACCACTCCAGTATTCCAGCCTGGAGAATTCCATGGACAGAGGAGCCTGGTAGACAACAGTCCATGGAGCAGCAAAGAGTTGGACACAACTGAATGACTAACACTTGCACTTCACTTTCACATACACATATATGTATTTTACTACTAATGAGGAAACATAGTGTTCTAATTAGTGAAGTCTTTTTTTTGTTTGTTTTTTTTAGTCCTAGCACATCTACCTCTAAATATAATGTAACTCAGCAATGAATAGCAAGCCCTTAACTTTTATATAGTTAGGCATAAAACAGAGCTTTTTGATACTTCTCCAAATGTAACATGAAAATAATAGTAAAATCATAGATATTTTAGAGTACAGCCCCAAAAGAATGGGCTTCCCAGGTGGCTCAGTGGTAAAGAATCTGCCTGCAGGAGCCGCAGGAGACACGAGAGCTCAATCCCTGGGTCAGGAAAATGCCCTGGAGGAGGAAATGGCAACCCACTCCAGTATTCTTGCCTGGGAAATCCCATGGACAGAGGAGTCTGGTGGGCTACAGTCCATGGGGATGCAAAGAATCAGAAATGACTGAGCTGAGCGACTGAGCACACCCACATCAAAAAGAATGTCAGCATCCGAAGTTTGCATCCCTTTCAGAGAATCAGATAACCAAAGGTGTTAACAAACATTGACCGAATAGTTATCTACTTTAAAGCATTCGAATTCTAATAGCACTTAACACGTCTTCTAGCCAGCCCTTTTACTATAAGAAGAGTTATATGGAAATTTTTAAGACACACTGTGGATTTTTCAGAAATCTTAGGTAACAAATATTATGTTCGTTCAAATTTTTAAACTGTCTTCTGAATTGTATTGACCTTGACACAAAAAAGTGGCTCTTAGTTGTAAAATTAATGTCCTGCTTCTTTTCCTTCAGTGCTGTTTTCAGAAAGATATTTTGGAGTCCTGTCTTTGGGATTGGAGAGGAGTTAGTCCTAGTTCCATCAGAAGTCATCTTTATAATGGTAACAATGCTGAAGTTTGAGCATAGTATCATGAAATGTACTTTATGCTAATAGGAGTAATTAGTGTATCAGATTACATAATCTACACAGCATAGCCACAATGCATGTACATAGGTATACACCCCCACACACACAAAGGCATACAGATATACAGTTGCAATTTTCCTTAGTATTTTTGCCCTGTGACTGATACAGGAAAATTTATCACAGTCCACTAACATCCACAGCAGACTCCTTTAATTGAGATTCCTGGCATTACCAACTTTAAAACATTAAGGAATCAGAAGACTTAGGTTCTAGTTTTCCTTTAAAAAAAAAAAGTTAAGCCTTTGTTCTAGGACCAATTCATTTACTATAACTGTGACTTTGTTTTCTTATCTATAAAATGGGGTAAATAAAACTGTGCCATGCCTAAATTGATTGATATAAGTATCTAAGTAAAATATGTGTGTGAAGTTGTCAGGGGTCTATTTTTTTATTTTCAACTTTTCTCCACATTATGCTTAGATTGTCTTTTTAAATACTGTTTTTCATAGTTATAGGTCATATTTTCCTACTCGTCATGTCCAGTGATTTTTGATTGAATGTTGGGCATTGTGATTCCCACATTATTAAATGTTTGGATATTTTGTGTGTTTTTTAAAGAGTATTTTAGCACACAGTTAAGTTGAGGATGAGTTTAATCAATTTGAGACTTGCTTTTAAGACTTGTTATGGAAGGTTTTGAGCAACTTTCCCTCCAGAGATAATTTAGCTCTACTACTAAGTCATGATCCTTTGGGGTCTCCACTGAATGCCCCTGGGTGAGAACTAATGACTCTTTACCCTGATTAGTTGGTGCTCAGAGGACGTTCTCACTTCTGTGAGCTCTAGGGATTATTATGCTTACAAATCCCAGACTGCTCTTTGCCTGACATCAAGAGTTTTATTCTCACATGCACTGGCTACTACTCAACCAAGACTCAAAGTGGTCTCAATACAGATAGCTGCCATTATTTTGGTTTGTTTTTCATGGCTCTGTGCATTGTGTAACTCTTCCCTGCAACTTTCAGACACCTCAGCCTCTCTGAACTTCCATTTCTGGATCCTCAAGTCCCTAAGACCATTGAACTCTGTTTAGTTTTCCTCTTCATATGGGCAATGTACAGAAAGTGCCTGGAGACTGGGACCAAGGGAAAGTAAGTCTCGTGACAACTTTTCCCTTCTCTTAACGATCACAATCTTGGATTATCTGTTTCAGAAAGTCTAAAAGTAGTTATTTTATGTATTTCATCTAGTTCTGTTTGCAAATGTCTGAATCTGGTCTTTGTTATTCCATTATGGCCAGAAATGGGAGCTTCTATCTGAGGGTTCTTTGACATCTTAAAGTATTTTATTTTTCACATTCCCCCATCTTTCAGTTATTTTATTCCTAATTTTTTAGAACAATATATTCACAGAGGTAGATTGGCATTGTGTGTGTGTGTGTGTGTGTGTGTGTATGAGAGAGAGAAAGAGAGTGACCAATCGAGAAAAGAGAAAGAAGGAAGAGAGAGAGATACCTAGCATATTGTGGAAAACTATTTTTATTTTCTTATCTGTTACTTCCAGGTTTTGGCTTTTGAGTGGTAACCTTTTAATAGTTGTATGTTTACTTTTTAAAGAATTATAAATGTTAACACCAAAATTATCATTCCATACATTATAGTGCTTAGAAGGTGGCTAAATAAAAAAATAAATTTAAAGAAAATTATTACGTAAATAATGGTAGACATTAAAAACAGATTTGTGAAGGTGATATATGGCTAACTGATTTGCAGGCCTCCCTTTCTATATAGAAGTACTAAATAAGGTAAGAAGGTAGAAGGGTATAATATTCAGATACTGTGACTGATTCAACACTACCTTTCTTCTATCTGGAAATCTTATCTTCCCCAAATGCATTCATATTACTGCCCCTTTGGTATTGGTATGAGGGGGTCCTCCTATACTCGAATTGCTAATGGAAGACACTTACAGTTCTGGAAATCAGCAATACAATGTTATGGGTAGAACCTACTTCAATCAGGAATATGCCGATGAGAGCCTAATCATGTACATCTACACCTTTCCTTCATTTTGACAACTACACACTTTTTCTATTTATTAAAGGGTGGAGGGGAAGAGGCCCATGAAGAACTCTTTAAACAGAGCTACTAAAATTATACAGCTTCCCCGGTGGCTCAGCAGTAAAGAATCTGCCTGCAATGCAGGAGCCTCAGGAGACACGGGTTTCATCCTTGGCTTGGGAAGATCCCCTGAAAGAGGGCATGGCAACCCACTCCAGTATTATTGTCTGGAGAATTCCATGGACAGAGGAGCCTGGTGGGCTACAGTCTGGACGATTGCAAAGAATTGGACATGAATGAAGCAACCTAGCATGAACACACATTAAAATTATAAAGGGAAATGAAGACATTTCTGACAAAAGAGGGTGGACAGTTACATTAAAAACTCACATTTCTTTTACATTTGCTTGTGCTGTGATTGTGTTAGGTAGAGTTCATGAAGCAGACACCATCATTATGAATTAGTTGGATGAGCCAGTTATCAGAAAGGAAAATAACTGAGTGTGAATTCAGAACCTGTGACTACATTAGTCTAAGTCAGGTCTGTACATCTACCTCCTATTGCTTTAAGAATAAAACATAGGGTTGGTTATTTCAAGATTATTTCACTAAACATGATGATTTTACCCAATAACACTGGGAAGGCAGATTTTCTGCAATATGGTTAACAATGGTGGAGAAACCTAAAGGAGACAATTCCTTATAAATATAATCAATAGCTCTATAAATCCATGGGAGTATGGAGTTCCAGGGCTTTGAGGTCAAATCAACCCTGGTGGCTCACAGGTTAAAGCGTCTGCCTTCAATGAGGGAGACCCAGGTTCGATCCCTGAGTCGGGAAGATCCCTTAGAGAAGGAAATGGCAACCCACTCCCGTATTCTTGCCTGGAGAATCTCATGGACTGAGGAGCCTGGTAGGCTGCAGTCCACGGGGTCGCAGAGAGTCGGACACGACTGAGCGACTTCACTTTCACTTTCAAGCAGCAAGAAGCTCTTTTAGTCTTTTTTCTCTACATCCTCTTTCCATCCCTCTGAACCACTTTCTTCAGAGCTTTGGACTACAGAGTCACTTGACTGATACTTTTAGCACAGAGCAGTTGTGGGAAAACATCTCATCAAATTATGCTGTGAGCTATAAAAAAATGAAATCTTGCTGAATGATTGTTGAAAGTCTTATGAGAAAAAATGAGTAACTTTCCATGTAAGGAGTCCCAATCAAATATGCAAATTAAAAAATTAACGATAAACAAATCTATCTAAACATGAAAAATACCATGACACATAACTAAAAGTACAAAATACAGTCCTTAAGAGTGATGTTCTGCTCTCATCTGTAAGAGATAAGTACCCACTGAGATAAGCACAGGCTCCTACAATAGAGGAACCTTGGAAGAGAGCGCAACCTAGAGGCTGGAGAGGAAGGAATAGCAGTGACTGTCTTTAAGAAAGCATTTGGGAGAATGACATTGAAACATGTAAAATATCATGTAAGAAACGAGCTGCCAGTCCAGGTTTGATGCACGATACTGGATGCTTGGGGCTAGTGCACTGGGACGACCCAGAGGGATGGTATGGGGAGGGAGGAGGGAGGAGGGTTCAGGATGGGGAGCAAATGTATACCTATGATGGATTCATTTTGATATTTGGCAAAACTAATACAATTATGTAAAGTTTAAAAATAAAATTAAAAAAAAAAAAAAAAGAAAGCATTGGAACCCTCTCCAGAAACAGGAAGCAGCTAGAATTAAAGTTGATGTTGGCCACCAGGTGGCAGCAGTGCCTCAGTAACCTTACTTGAAGGATCAGGACAGTTTGCCCTGGTTTCTCCACCTTCTCACCTCCAGATTCATAAGCGTCACTTCTCCGTATCTATAGCTATTGCTAGTGGACTCCAATGTTCTTGCCTGGAGGATCCCAGGGACGGGGGAGCCTGGTGGGCTGCTGTCTATGGGGTCACACAGAGTCGGACACGACTGAAGTGACTTAGCAGCAGCAGCAGTGGACTTATGGGTTCCGTTTATAGCTTTGTTCATTTTATTCCTTCCCTCCCAAGAGGAAAACATAATCTTTACTTAACCAACTTTAATGTCTCTTAGGCTCTTCACACTTCCTGTAATTTCTAAGGCTTTTTGTTAAATTTTCTGTTTATTTTTTTTTCTTCCTTTCATTCCATTTTCAACTTCTTTCTTTCCTCTTACATCCTGTCTTCCATCTGCAAACATGCCCAAAAATATTCCTAGAATTCCGCGCAGCCAGACATGAAGATCAACGGTGGATGTTTCTTTTGGCTTTTCCGCTTCACCTCATCTTTCTTCCTACACCATTGGGAGACTTTCTTCAGAAGAGCAAGATGAACTCTGTACTTTAAGTCCCCTGTCCCTGGCTCAGCTAAATATGCCTTCTGCCTCACAGAAGCAGAAAAAGAAAGCAAAGCTATTGAGCATGAATAAATCTCTTGTGATTTTGTCTTTTCTTAACAGACATTTCTGCAAATTTGCCTTTAGGGATGTTGAGCTTTGAAGAATTTCTTCATCCTATTCTCTTGTTTTGTTTCTTCAGCTGGGGCTAAATGAAGTCCTCACAGAAGAATACTTTTAATGAGATGTTACTGCCGACATCCACTTCAAATGTAAACTACCTCAATGAAAGCAACTGTGCCTCTATAGACAAGCATCAGGCCAAAAATAAAGCTAGAGGTTAAATTGGAAATGACCCTGACCGAGAATCTGAAACCTATTTAGAGGTAGGATCCTTGTATACATTCTCCAAAGCCTATGGATTAAGAGAGTGGGTTTTGGAAGGGCTTTACCAAAATCAGAATCTGACACTGGGGTTGGGATGGGAGGAGATATAACAGCCAGTTATGCGTCTTTCCCAGCAGAGAATCTGCACAAGACATAGGGGATGGATTATGAAGAAGAGTGTTACATGCAACGGCAGCCACTGCTGGGCAGTGATTTCTAAGGCAATCCCTTAGAAAATTTGTTTCATGAGTGGAGACTATATCACTAGTTAGGGAATCTGAAGGGGCTACCTGTGTTTCCCAAGGTTGTATACCTACCATGAAAGGAGAATTCAGATTTTGGAAACACAAATTTCCCCATCTGTACAACAGAGTTATTAAACGCTCATCTTAGGTAGCACTTGGTGAGGAGTAAGTAACATGCATTCCATTCTGCATAATAAGTGATACTAAAGTAGGGAGTTGATACATGTAACTTCTCTATGTAATAAATAACAAGCAGTTATTAGCATGGGCTTGTAGGAAGACTGCTGCTGCTGCTGCTGCTGCTGCTGCTAAGTCGCTTCAGTTGTGTCCGACTCTGTGCGACCCCATTGATGGCAGCCCACGAGGCCCCCGTCCCTGGGATTCTCCAGGCAAGAACACCGGAGTAGGAAGACAGATTCATGTTAAAATTCTGCTTACTTCTCCTACCAACTCTGTGTTTTGGTTTTTAAGTTTAGCTTTATTCTCTATTAAATGGAAATATAATAGCTTCTACCTTCTAGGATATATTGGTTATATCTGCTTCACGAGTGCTCAATAAATTGTATCTATTAATATTATGACAAGTGCTTTGAAGTAGAATTGATGAAACATATCTTAACAACTGGAAAGAGAATTAAGCTGTTAAAACTGAATATTAAGCTGAGCATACAGAGAATTGTTTATTAAACGCTATAGGGCATATTGCATGCTCAGTCACTCAGCTATATCTGACTCTTCTCAACCCCATGGACTGTAGCCTGCACGGCTCCTCTGTCCATGGAATTCTACAGGCAAAAATATCGGAGTTGGTTGCCATTGCCTCCTCCAGGGTATCTTCCTGACCCAGGGACTGAACCAGCATCTCTTGCCTCTCCTGAACTGGCAGGCAGATTCTTTACTGCTGAGCCATCCTATATATTATTTTTCTCTCTAGAACAAGTTTCTCTGTAGAAAAATTTTCTCTTGTTTTGGAAAAAGCAAAATTACTCAAAATGGTTAGGTGATACAAGTTTCTAGATTTAATTAATTTAATACATTAATTATTTAGTGTGTAGCCTATAAATCATTTTACTCTATTATTATTTTAAAATACACTTAATTCCACTCAAGAGCTTTATTTTTATTTTTTAAAAAATCATAACTCAGAACATTTAAAAGTAAGAACATTTCTTTTTTTTTTAATTAGGAAAAACTCAAAGTCAGGGTTTAGGTTTGATTTTTTATGTTTTAGCATTTAATAGATATATATTTTAAGTTTATCCCTGAAAAATGACTGAATTTGGCAGTAATTAATATTCAATTAGTGTAGCAGCACCCAAAGAGGATCACCAAACATCCAATCTGTCAAGTTATAATGAAATACTTTGGTTGTGAAGATAAATAATGTCCTTATAGAAATGACAAGCAATAAAAATTGATTTGGAGACATAAGTGGCCAGGACATTATCAACACATCCACATATCAAAAATTCAAAGGATGTAATTTTCTCATTTAGAAAGAAAACATTAAAATAGCATTGAACTCTAAACATTAATAATGCATTTGTGCACATCTGCAAACTCAATTTATCTTTCGTGTTTTGTTCATGCTCAGAATTCAATTACAATTCACTTCATTCTTATCATCCCTTCTAGAGAAATCAGAAATTAAATTTTGCCCTTAGCTGCCCTCATGGTCATGAATCACTAAGGAAATAAAAATTGATTTCAACCACGATATCTCAAAATACAGTCCTGTGAATCAATTTGGGGAGGTCTTACTGAACAGATATATGGAATTTAAATTATAGGAATTAAAATATATGTCTGTGACACTAGCTTAACTCTGAGGAAGAAAAAAATATAAATTATCTGTTAGTTCTTTGCTCAGCTTTTGACAGCTTATACATTTAAGATAATGTATGCAAAGTTATGGAACAAAGAACATGCTTGAACATGGAATACACATTTCATTTTATAAGGAAACTAATTTATTGTGTGTATGTATATCCATACCTTGGCTCTGAATGAGACAAGGTGCTGAGGGCTGGTGCACTGGGATTACCCAGAGGGGTGGGATGGGCAGTGAGTTGGGAGGGGGGTTCAGGATGGGAAACACGTGTACACCCATGGGTGATTCATGTCAATGTGTGAAAAACCAGTACAATGTTGTAAAGTAATTAGCCTTCAATTAAAATTATTAAATTAAAAAAAAAGTGTAAATCTATTCTAGTATTGCAAATGACCTTTTTCTTTCTCTCTCCCTCTCTGTATCTATAAAGGAAAGTTGAAAACCCTGAGTCAGTGCAGTGAAAATAGAACAGCAAGTCAGAACTTAGCTATCTTGTTCATAAAAACACAACAGATATGGATCATAAGTTGCTTATAATGGTAGGCATATTTTTGGCTTCACAATAATAATAATAAAGAAAACACAATTTTCAAAGTTGTTGAAGTGAATAGCAATGTGCCATCACCACATTCTATCTTTCAAGATCTTATTCTTGGCCAGCTGATCATTCCTTTTCCCTGAACAAAAATATGAGGTCTCAAGTATCAGATTAGATTGCTATAGATCTATCCTGTTAAGCATTTTCTATATTGAAAGTTAAAAGCCATTATATGAAAACTATATTAAAAATGAGCACACAAAAATAATTTTCTATTAAATAAATTGGGGTTTCTAGCGCTTATCAAAACATGTCCGTGGTTCTGTTTCCTTTTAAGGAGATGGTATGCGTTTAACTTCATGATTATAATGCCTAAAGCTTTTCAGAGAGGAAACAGAAAGTAAATTGAAGAAAACACAGAAGTAAATAAAAATTGCTGGGTAAACTTGAAAACTAATGTAGTGATGAGAGCATAATTTCAGATTCATGACTTCCTGGGCTAACCCAAATCCTGGGTTGTGTCTTCAGTCTCTTCTTCTGAAGTGTTCTCCTGAAGTTTCCATTCACTGATCTTAATATGCTTCCCTATTCAGACACGACTGAGTGACTTCACTTTCACTTTTCACTTTCATGCAATGGAGAAGGAAATGGCAACCCACTCCAGTGTTCTTGCCTGGAGAATCCCAGGGACAGAGGAGCCTGGTGGGCTGCCATCTATGGGGTCGCACAGAGTCGGACACGACTGAAGTGACGCAGCACATTTATTACTTATTAAAGCAATAAAGCCATTCTATTGTTCACTTTGGTTGTTTGAAGTAAAAAAGAAAATAGGTCTTGCTGATGTGATTTAACAATTCATTAAACCAGTCTTTTGAGATTCTACTCTGTGCCTGTGCTAGGACATAGTTCTGGGGAAAACATCATAAAGCCTGTGTTCCCACTGTTTCAGTTCTCATAGGGGCAGGAAGACAACAAACAAAGACTGCATCATATGCAAGGCGGTGTGTTAAGGGGTATAAAGGAAAATAATACAAGGGGACTTAAGAAAGTGACTAGAGGAGAGAAGAGCCTATTTTAACTGTATATTCTAGGGACTTCCCTGGTGATCCAATGGCTAAGACTCCACATTGCCTACACAGGGAACTAGTTTGAACTAGATCCCACATGCTGCAACTAAAGATTCCGCATGTCACAGTTAAAACAAATAAAATAAAATAAACTGTCTATTCTAGAATGACCTCGCTAACAAGATAACATGAACAGAAAACTGGGGGCATGTAAGACAACTGAGGAGCTGTATCTGAGGAAAAGGAAAAGGATTCCAGGCACAGGACAGAACAGATGCGAAGCCATCGAGACTGCAGAACGACTGGGGTGCTTGAGTGGGGTGAGAGCCGGTAAGGGCTGGGGGACCAGAGAACAGGAGGCCTGAGAAGATGCAAAACAAGCAGGACGTGGTTTTCTTTTCTATTAATAATTTAATGGGCTTCATGTTCCAATTTACATTTTTTAAGGGAGAATGATTAGGTTTTGGACTTTTTCTTTCCCCACAGGCAGCAATCGAGGAGATACAGAATCAGCCTTGTTCTGATTTTCATACCCAAGTTCTCCATCTTTACCTGGGCAGGTGTGGAGGGAAGCGCCCTTGGGGCAGTATGTAGGTCCTGTGTCCTCATTATCACCTGGCTGTCAAGGAGGCAGACTGTGCCATTTTATTTGCCTTCAAAAATATTTTCTGACATTTCCCAGTGGTTTTATGACTGGTGCCTTTCTTTGCATCCCAGGACCCAAACCTAACCAAATACAACCATTCAGTGATACAGCTGACATTTTAGTTACAGATACATTTTCATCACAATAAATAGGATCATCTGAGCTCTTTTTGGATGGATTTTAAGGAGGCTATCAACAAAAAGCATAAATGAAATCTTTGTTATAACAAAATAAACCAAAATACTGTTACCAGTTATTCTTTATTTTGTTGGCCTATTTCTTGAAAGAATCTTTTGTTTCACCAATGGCCGAAGTCAGTGAGACGCTGTTGAAATTATAACACAAACAATGACTTAGAGAAAGATTTTCTTTTAATTGTAGAAGGATCCCTAAACATGGAGTGAGAAGAATTTCACATCTATTTCTCTCCATCAAAACAGTGAAATGAGTGTTTCTCCCAAGACAGCAGTCTATAAGATGTATGTCCTTTGAATATTATCCTAAAAGCACTTGTTCACGTATTAAATTGACTAAACAGTTAAAAGGGAAAACCATCTCTCAATGTTCCACAGAGAAAATACACGTGTAATGAGACTTATGAATCACACCTTTCTTCAACTTTTTCCAATGATAAAATTTTATAGTGATTTTAGAACTAAAATGTAGCCACACTGACTATGTTTGGTTAACTTTTAGTGTAAATGCAGTGGCTCTTACAAGCATTAGTTTTTGAACTTAAAATATGGGATGGTAGAATGGAACAGTGAAAGACACTTGTTGGAGAGATTAGGATGAATCCTTCCTGTGATCCTGAATAGATTTCTAGTTCCCTTTGAACCTACATTTCTTCTTCTAAAATACATGAACAATAATATGTGTGTGTGTGTGTGTATAGTATTTTTATGAGACTTTAGGGAGTAATTTTTTACCAGTTAATCATTACTTAATATAGGCAGTCAAAAAATATTTGTCCCTTCAGCTGTGACCCTTAGATACTGGTTGTAATTCTTACTTAAAGTATAGAAGAAAAGCACAAATCCCCTTTTAATGGAAAACCAACCCATTTGCTCTTTTCTCTCTGTCTTTATTTTCCTGTGTGTCTCCTTTATGGTCACAGGGAACCCTTCAATTCTGATACTTATGGTCACCAAATGTGAGAAGGTTTGTCCCCACAAAAGCATTTCTCTGTGACACCAGCTGGGTGTCCTACAACTTAACTCAATTCTGACACTATCTGCCTGTGTCAAGAAAGAACTCAAAGACAAACATTAGGACAAGAGATACTCTAGTGTTCATATCTCACAAGAAATTACAACAGTGTTAGGAGTTCTGTGCCAGGAACCAGGGGTAGAGACTTATATAATAAAATAAAAACAATTATTC
This sequence comes from Bison bison bison, assembly GCF_000754665.1. Lineage (NCBI taxonomy): Eukaryota > Metazoa > Chordata > Mammalia > Artiodactyla > Bovidae > Bison > Bison bison. Next base: position 2,840,633 of record NW_011494614.1, on the reverse strand, counting down.
AGATTTAAAATATTCCTATTAGTTAAAATATTCATATATAGTTAAAATATTCATATGGAAGAAAGGGTAAAGTGGGATCTTTTGTATTTTCTTGATAGGGCCAGAGATACGGGAGGATATCTTCCATCTACAACTGGGAGTCAAAATACCAGAAAAAGTCTGGTGAATGATATCAAGCCTATCTATTGCTGCAATTTTGATCCACAGACTTTTATGTCTCTGCTAAACTTCACTGTAACAACTCTAACAGATGCTATTTATATGTTTGGGTTATACAGTAGCTTTGCATTTTTTTATTTCAATTTCCCTGATGATTGATGATGTCAAGCATCTTTTCTTATGCTTATTATTAGCTATTCATATATCTTCTTTGGAGCAATGTGTAGTCAAATCCTTTGCTTATTTTTTAATCAAGTCATTTTTTTGTGGCTGAGTTGTAGAAATCTTCTACAACTCTGCCTAATTTTTAAAAAATCTTCTTATAATTAAATTTTAAGAGTTCTTTTTATATTCTGGATATAAGATCTTTATCAGATATATAATTTACAAATATTTTCTTCTATTTTGTGACCTGTCTTTTCATTTTCTTAATGATTTTAGCTTGTGCATCTATGATTTATTTTGAATTAATTTTTGTATGTGAAGTAGAGTAATGGCTTAGTCCATTTTTAAAAAACATGAATATCAAATTGCCCCAGTACCACAGATGAAATGACTACCTTATCACTCTTATATTTTCTTAATACATTTGTCAAAAAGCATTTAATCATGAATGTAAGGGATTATTGCTGAACTCTCAAGTCTGTTCCACTGATCTATATGCCTACCTTTACACCAACATCACACTGTATTCTATATTATAGCTTTATAATATGCTTTGAAATTAGATAGTGGAAGTCATTCAACTTTATTCTTCCTTTTTCTAAGTTGTTTTGGTTATTCTAAGTTCTTACTGTTTCCATATACATTTTAGGAGCAAATCATCAATTTCTACACAAAAGCTTGGTGAGATTTTGATAAAGATCGTGATAAGTCTACATATTTTTGAAGAAAATTTCCCTCATATTAATATTGAGTCTTCTAATCCATGGTCATGGAATGTCTCCCTATTTTTCTCTAGTTTCTCTCAGAAATTTTTTAATATGCAGTGTACAATTAGTGCACTTATTTTGTCCAGTTGTTTGTAGATGCATGTACTCATGCTCACTCAGTCGTGTCCACCTCTTTCAACCTCTTTCATAGATGGTAATCCACCAGGTTGCTCTATCCATGGAATTTGCCAGGCAAGAATCCTGGAGTGGGTTGCCATTTCCTCCTGCAGGGGATCTTTCTGCCCCAGGGATCAAACCTGGGTCTCCTGTGTCTCCTGCACTGGCAGATTCTTTACCACTGAGTCACCTGAGAAGCCCTATTAGTAGGTACTCTTTTTCTAAATGAAGTATTTGCTTTCTGTTTCTAGTTCATTGAAAGTTTTCGTCACAAATGAGTGCTAGATTTTGCTGAATGCTTGTATCTTTTGAGATAATCATGTGGGTTCTTCATTGCATTAATAAGATGTCATCACATTAAATGACTTTCAGATGTTAAGTCAACTTTGGATTTTCAGGGATAAATCCCACTTAATCATGATATATAATCTTTTTATGTGTTTTATATGTTGCTGAAATGAACTGGCTAGAAATTTGTTGAGATTTTACATCTATGTTCATGAAGAATATCTTTCTTTTTTGTGATATCATTGGTACCAGTAAATTGTGATATTGTGATTTATAATAAGAAATATATATTTGGTCTTTGTCTCCATTTCTGGCATCAAGCTCCTGAAGCCCTTGGAATTTCCTAAGTGGTAAGAACAAGATATTGTCTTGATATTCATAACAAGTCACTTTCAGCCACACCTAAGTTTATATTAACAAGGTGATTTTGGGAAAGTACAGTAAGGAAGAGGATTAGTTGCCAAGAAAACAAACCGCGTGATTACAGGGTTAACAATTTCAGTCCCACCCCCAGCCTCCAGGAAGAGGAGAGTGAGTGAAGATGCAATAGCTTGTGGTGTAATCAACCGTGCCTCTGTAATGAAGCCTCCATAAAAACCTGAAAGGACAGGGTTCAGAGAGCTTCTGGGTTAGTGAACAAGAGTTTTGGGAGAGTGATCTATCGAACCCCTCACCCTTTCTCTGTATTCTATGCATCTATTTCATCTGGCTCTTCCTGAGTCATATCTTTTTATTAATAAACTGATATCCAGTAAGTAAAATGTTTCTCTGAGTTCTTTGAGTTGGTCTAGCAAACTAATAGAATGCAAAGAGGAAGAAGTCATTGTAACCTCCAATCTATACCTTCCCCAGGTGGCACAGTTGATAAAGGATCTGCTTGCCAATGCAAGAGATGTCAGAGACACGGTTTGATCCCTGGGTTGGGAAGATCCCCTAGAGTAGGAAATGGCAATCCACTCCAGTATTCTTGCCTGGGAAATCCCATGCATAGAGGGCTATAGTCCATGGGGTCGCAGAAGAATCAGACAGGACTGAGCATGCATGTTGAGTTGAATCTATAGCTTGTTGGTCAGAAGCACTCAGGTTTGCAACTAGCTTCTGGAGTGGAAGCAGGCACAGTCTTTTGAGACAGAGTCTTTAACAGAGACTTTAACAGAGACAGGAGAGAAATATCTCCTCATAGTGTTAGAATGGAGTTGAATCATAGGACATCCATCTGGTTTTGAAGAACACCACCCCCACTCCCTATTAGAATTGGGTGCAGGATTAGAGTAATACTGACTTCATAGAATACTCTGGAAAATGTTTCCTTCTCTATATTCTGAAAGAGTTTGGTATTATCTCTATTTTAACTGCTTAATAGGATTCACCAATGAATCTTTCTGGGACTGACCTTTTCATTGGATTACTCTATTGTTTTCTTATTTTCTATTTTGTTGATTTCTAGTCTAATCTTTATTACTTCTTTCTGCTTGGCTTGGGTTTAGTTTACTGCTCTTTTTCTAACTTCTTTTTTAAGTGATATATAGTTGTTTTATGATATTAAGATAATTTCAGAATTATTGTATAGTAAGCTGACATTTGCATACATTATGAAGTGATTGCCATAAGTCTAGTAAGCATCTGTCCCCATACAAATTAAATACAATATTATTGACCATATTCTTTATGCTGTGTATTACATCCCTTGGTTTACTTATTTTATAACTGGAGATTTGAACCTCTTAATTCATTTCATTTATTTTTTTCCCACTTCACCCCTTTCTTCTCTGGCAACCACCTGTTTGTTCTCTGTGTCTACGAGTCTGTTTTTGTTCTGTTTGTTTTTGTTTTTTAGACTTCACACATAAGTGAAATCATATGGTGTTTATCTTTCTCTGTCTGATTTCTTTCAGCTAGCATAATACCCTCTATGTTGTTGCAAATAGAAAGACTTCATTTTCTTTATGAATGAGATATATGCCATGGTTTATATATACTACATCTTCTTTATTCATTCATCTATTGATGGACCCTTAGATTGCCTCCATATCCTGGCTACTGTAAATAATGTTGCAATGAATACTGGAGTGCATATAATTTTTTCAAATCAGTGTTTTTGTTTTCTTCAGACAAATATTCATGAGTGAAATTTCTGGATTATATGAAAGTTCTATTTTAGTTTTTTGAGAAGCCTCCATAATGTTTTCCATAGTGGCTGCATCCATTTACAATGCCGTCAACGTGTGCGAGGTAGCCAGCAGAGCACAGGTAGCTCACCAAGGCTTGTTTCAGTAGACTCACACCACACTGGAGTTCAGTGAACATTTAATTTATATTAGAATCAACCAACCAACTGTCAGTTCTGGTATATATGTTTATGTGCTCTTTATTCATATTTTTCTTTTTTCTCTGATTTCCTTAGTATTTTAGTTGGACATTAGGAAAAGTCGTGCCATAATATGCTAATAAGATGCTGTTTAAATCCCAAAATAAAATCTAATTTTTGGATTTTGAGGGGCATGGATTTCAAAAGTTCAGAAAATATATAGATATTATAGCATAACCTGAGACTCTGAAAAAGGTGGCAATTTATGAAGGTTGACATCCATGTGAAAATTAAATTTTACTTACGTAGACTCAAATTCCCCCCAATCCAGAGGAAAACAACCCATAATGAATGTGAAATTACTATAAAAGCAGTTATATAATGAGATCAGCCACTAAATAAATATAACAATGGTACATATCATTTTACTTCTGATCATGATTTTCTTTGATGTTTGATATAAATGGTTCTGAAAATTCATCTGAAAGGAAAATATGTAAAAGTATACAGAAAACTCAAAAAAAAAAAAAAAAAGGAAATTGCTCTACAAGCTGTATTTTAAAAGTATGATCATGAAAATGTGTGGTATAGGTGGTGAAGTGGTTAAGTGTGGTGGTCCATTTGTTGAGCCACCACGCTTCCACTGCAAGGGCATAGATTCCATTTCTGGGTCAGGGAACTAAGATCCTGCATTCTGTGCCACATGGGCAAACATGCATGGCATAGGTGTTAGAACAGATAGATGAACAGAACAAATAAAAGTTCAGTTGAACTTTCCTCTGCATTGTAATAAACATTTTCATCATTATCACTTACATTAGTTGAATGTTTACTATGGACCAATTGCTACTCTAAGTTCTTTCATGCATTAACATATTTAATTCTCATGATGATCCTGAATCATGGCCCTTCCAATTTTCAGTTAGACTATTTAACTCCATGACATACTGCCAGTGTGAGTCTAATAAAAGACATGAAGGAAAGGCTGGAATTAAAGTGTTGAATCAAACAAATTAAATAAACAAAAAGAACTGGACTGGGTAAGCAGTAGAGAAACAGACATGGAGAATAGACTTGTGGACATGGACATGGGGAGAAGGGAGCAGAGGATGAGATGTATGGGAAGAGTAACATGGAAACTTACATTCTCATATGTAAAATAGATAACCAATGGGACTTTGCTGTATGGCTCAGGAAACTCAAACAGGGGCTCTGCATCAACCTAGAGGGGTAGGATGTGGAGGGAGAGGTAGGGAGGTTCAAAAGGGAGGGGATTTATGTATACCTATGGCTGATTCATGTTGAGGTTTGACAGAAAACAACAAAATTCTGTAAAGCAATTATCCTTTAATAAAAAAAATTAAAAATTAAATTAAAAAAAAAGAATGGAGAACATTATGAGAGCTGGGGAGTAGGGAAGTTATATGCCCCCTTCACATCAGCCCTACTCGACTAGCACAGGATTTCTGGTCATTTGCACAGGAAAATGGGCCAATCTGGGTTCTTTCTCAAAGCGAGTTTATTGCTAATCACCCAGAGCCACTCCTAGGATGCTCAGAGATGGTCAATGTTGCACATAAGTAAAAGGTCTTGCTATATGGGATAGGCATGTCTAGGTGATGCAGGGATCCTGGATGGGGAAGGCATCTCAGTCTAGTGGCAAAATCAGCAAAGTATTAAGTAATGCAAGAAACAACACCTGGGACCAATCTTCATAGGCCTATTCCAGGGGTGGGTGTCTTCAAAGTGTCTTAATTTGTGGAGAGAAGACCAGTGGGAATCATAGTTTGGGAGTCACAGATTATGGAATACAATCATCTTTCTCTTGTTCTTACATCTAGTGATGTGTTTCTTCTATCCTGTTTTTTGAGTGCTCATAAACTTAAGGCCATTCTTTGGTCATTAGCATCCACTGAGACTCAACTCCCTGTTGGAGTTCATGTACCAGATGGCTAGTGCAATGAAGGACTGAGAGAAAGGATTGAAGCATTGAATAGCTTGTGAGTAGGAAGTCTGGCGGAGAAGGCAACGGCACCCCACTCCAGTACTCTTGCCTGGAAAATCCCATGGATGGAGGAGCCTGGTAGGCTGCAGTCCATGGGGTCGCTAAGAGTCAGACACGACTGAGCGACTTCGCTTTCACTTTTCACTTTCATGCATTGGAGAAGGAAATGGCAACCCACCCCAGTGTTCTTGCCTGGAGAATCCCAGGGACGGGGGAGCCTAGTGGGCTGCCGTCTATGGGGTCGCACAGAGTCGGACACGACTGAAGTGACTTAGCAGCAGTAGCAGCAGCAGGAAGTCTGGTTTCCTAAGACTGAGTTTTTAGGTTTCTTTTTTTACCCAAAAAGTGGTTCAGGGAAATGCCAAAAAGTGAATCTCTAGCTCAGATCTCTCTTCCTCCAGTGCTAATCCACACCTCGAAGCTGCACTTAGTCTTGAGTCATGATTGCCTCTGATAGGTTACTCATTAATTAGGGCTTTGGTTTAACGGCCAATCCCCAACTTCTGCCTTGAGAGCTAACATCCTTCCTAGAAAGTGGCCACCTATTTTTGCTTGCTAACATCAAGGCATTACATCTCCCCTCATCTATTCCAGCCCCCAGCCCAATGTGCCTGATCAGGACTTGGCTTTCTGGGAGAAGACTGGAGCTGACATCAATGGAGAGCAGATGCTGGTCAGAACCTGTCAGGTTTCTCTCCCTGGTTCCCCAAGCTGACTAGTTTCTATACCACTGCCTATGAAATTGGCACCTTTTCTAAACTCTTAATGGCTGTTGTCGTGGTTCAGTTGCCCAACCATGTCCGACTCTTTGCAACCCGATGGACTGCAGCACACCAGGCCTCCCTGTCCCTCACCATCTCCCAGAATTTGTCCAAGTTCGTATCCATTATATCAGTGAGGCCATCCAGCCATCTCATCCTCTGATGCCCTCTTCTCCTTCTGGCCTCAATCTCTCCCAGCATCAGGGACTTTTCCAAGGAGTTGGCTGATTCCCTCTCAAAAGCACGGCAGTGCCACACAAAGACCCGTATATAAACAATCACAGCAGCATTATTCATAAAAGCCCAGACCAGAAGCAATCCGAATATCCATCAACTAGGCGAAAGTGTTTTTTTTTTTTAATTTAGTATATCCAGTCAGTAGAAAATTAGTAATAAAAGGCAAAAACTACCAAGACACGAATGAATATTCAGAATGAATCACCTTCAAAAGCATCACACTAAGTGAAAGATGTCAGATTCAAAGGGCTGAAATGGAGCAGGATGCTGTGGTCCTTGCCTCTGTCCCCCCATGTCCTCAACCTGTCTTTTGTCTATGGAAAGCTTTAGTCAAAGAATAAGTTTAATCAGAAAAAATGAGAACATGTGAAAACAAAGGAAAATAGTCAAAGGAGATCAAATAATAATAATGTACTCATTAAGCATAGTCAAGGACCTTTAGTTCTTTCTTAAGGGCTATGGACAATATTCTGAACCATATCCTCGGAGTTCTCTTACAGATACTGAAACCCCCACCTAGGTGGAAGAAGTTAGCTACATGATGACCAGACTGTATCCATGACAGAAGTGGCCACAATTCTGAAAATTGGCCTCAAAGAAATGGGAACAAACAGACCCTGGAAATGAAGACTAACTGTACCTAAAACAATCAAGATGACACTGGTCCAAACCACTGATGAAATGGTCTGTTGGAGATGACTGCTATTTCTCTATGTAGCACCCCCCACCCCGACTCCGCTGTCTAAAAAAGCTCTTGCCCTACTGGTTGCCAGTGGGGTGGAGTCAGCCTTTTGACAGACATCCACTCTCCTCTCCCTCAGTTTTGGGCATCTGAAATAAAGCAAACTTTCCACCAACCTGGCCTGTTTTACTGGCTTTTGGGTGGTGAGCAGCTGGACCCCATACCTATGAGTAACAGGACTACATCTTCAGTAGTTCTATTTATTTAAAAGTCCAGACAAGGAAAGTATAGTAGAGACAGAAAGCAGATCAGTGCTTGTCCAGGACTAGGGTTAGGAAGGAGGATTTATTGTGAAAAGACACAAGGGAACTTTCTACAGTGATGTTCTAAAAGTGAGTTGTGGGAATGGTTACACAACTCTACAAATTTACCAGAATCCTTGAGTTGCATAATTATAGTAAGTAAATTGTATCTTATGTAAATCTAACCTCAATAAACCTGCTAAAAAATAATAATAAAAAAAAACATGGCGGTGATCTCTGTAGATTCTATATGGAACAGGTTCCCCTTCCCCAAAACAGAGTTCAGAACGTAATCCCCAGGTCACATGATAGTCTGAAGTTTAAGAGAATATAGGAATATCTATGCTGGAGGTGACTGTGTGCACACCCAGGAATTGTTAGCAATACCTGCCAAGTCCTTGGGAAGAGTAAATAGAAATCTAAGTCTACAAAAACTTGTGTTCAAGAATTATCACATCACTTTTCTCCATAACCTGAATTGACTTCTGTTTTCTATCTTCAACTTCCTAGCTTATGAAGCAGTTATCCTCATTGCTTACTGAAATTCCCACTTCTTGCTCACACCATTGAGGTAAGCCATGGAGCCAAAACACTGATGCTGGCGGTGTCTTCCTGTCCTTGCTCATCCATTTGCATGCAGTCACGGTCCTATTTGCATGACCCCTTCTGACCAATATTCCTTTGTTGTTTTAGTCCCACTCTCTGGCACTGAATTCCCTGGTGGCTCAGTGGTAAAGAATCCACTTGCCAATGCTGGAGACATTGGTTTGATCCCCGGGTCAGGAAGATCCCCTGGAGAAGGAAATGGCAACCCACACCAGAATTCCTGCCTAGAATATCCCATGGACAAAGAAGTCTGGCAAGCTGCAGTCCATGGGGTCACAAAAGAGACAGCCATGATTTAGTGACTAAACAACTAAACAACAGGCACAGGAATCCTTGCTGAGAGGCCCACGGGGCCTGTATAGTGACAGGTTGCAAGTCAGTGGCATGGAAGCTACATCTGGTCTGCAGCTGTGCTTTGTTTGGCCTAAGCTCTATTTTAAAAGCATTGTAGCCAACTTTCAAAAGTCAGAAGGGTTCATGAAAAAAATTACAATTTCTGGCTTCTCTGGAACATCAGGAAAGCTAGAAATTATGGGCACTTCTCCATGAGGCCATGATCACAGGAGTTGAGAAGCAATTGCCCATCTGATATTTGACATAGACACATCCAACCTCAATTATCCCCAACACTGAGGTAGGGTGTCAGTTGATGTTTTGATAATATTTGCAAGATTTTTTTTTTGTTTTTTGTTTTTTTTTTTTACACTAGGCCCTTTGAAACCACTTGTCTGACCTGCCTTTGCCATAGCAGGTGTTTGAAATCCCTGGTATGGCTTTCCCCTAGGCCATCCTCTTACCCCCTCCCCAGTAGACTAGACATACTTTCTTCTGCTTTTCTCTCCCTTGCCAGTGGTATTCTCTTGCTAGTCTGTGAAAGAACCTTCTCTATCAATTTTTTAAAAGTCATTTTCCTTTGACAAGCCAAACTCAATTTGAGCTGTAGGGTTTAGCTTTTTAAAAACCAAAACTAGAATTTTTTTTTTTTTTTTTATCCAGGCAGCAGGAGCTTTTGTCCTTTCACAGACCTCTCTTGAAATAAGGGGAGAACAACCAAAAATTCTTGCTTAAAAGGAGAAGAGAGAAGAGAAAATATTATGGAAAGAGGGAACATGGGTCAATATCTCAAGATTTTAACAATTAGGCATAGCTTTGTCTTCAGATATCTAATTAAAAGACGTATTCAGTTCAGTACATGCCCAACTCTTTGCCACCGCATGGACTGCAGCACGCCAGGCTTCCCTGTCCATCACCAACTCCTGGAGCTTGCTCAAACTCATGTTCATTGAGTCAGTGATGCCATCCCACCATCTTATCCTCTGCCGTCCCCTTGTCCTCCTGCCTTCAATCTTCCCCAGCATCAGGGTCTTTTCCAATGAATCAGTTATTCGCGTCAGGTGGCCAAAGTTTTGGAGCTTCAGCTTCAGCGTCAGTCCTTCCAATGAATATTCAGGATTGATTGCCTTTCTCCTTCTGTCCAAGGGACACTCAAGACATAGTAGTTGAGTCAAATGACTCATCAATTAATATAAACACATTCCATCTTTTACTTGGAGTCAAAGTACCATCTGTTCAGTGAGTTGTTATTCCCTTTACTAGTAATATTGCTGGGCTGTTAATACTGGAAGAATCTATGATTATGCAGCTAAGTGCCAGGGCTCCCCTGGAATGGAAAGGATGCTTCAGTTCCAACCATGGTCAGAAACTAACCCCTCTACAAACACAAGCTGTCACTAGGTACCCCTTCCTGTCTCGGGCATGGGTACTGAACAGCAAACCTAGCAGGTAGAACAGAACTCTGAGGAGGTCAAAACCCAGGCAGCAAAGGGCAATGCCCTGTGAATGCTCAAGTCAAAGAGAACTGCAGGGAGTCAACGAAAGAAATTCCAATCCTGGGGTCTGTAAGGAAAAAGCAGACGGTCTGTAGGCATTTAGCCAAGCACACTGGAGGGGAACAGAGGAGTGCTCTGTAGGTTGCACTTGGAGTGAACTCTGAGCATTTACAGATGAGAAGGCTGAGGGCTCTGTGTAAACAGTTATGAAGGAGAAGAAACAAAGAAGCTCCATCCCAGTACAGAATGTCATCAGACCACACAAAAGGATCCGCTGGCTCGAGACCATGCAAAACAAGGTTTCCAGGCAGAGTGGACACAATCACTTAGCCACTGACAAGACTTACTACCAGATCTCAAGAGGCCAGGCACTGGAAGTTGTTTAAAGCTCATTAAATGATGGTAATAGTTTTTCCCCTTTTTTGAGGTAAAGTTGATTTACAATGCTCTATAAATTTCAGATGCATAAATAACCACCAGTAATTCACAATTCTTAAGACTATACTCCATTTCTAGTTATTAAAAAATATTGGTTATATTTCCTGTGCTGTATAATATATGCTTGTAGCTTGTTTATGTAGGTTGTACCTCTTAATCCCCTATGGCTATCTTGCTAAGACCAATGACATTGGGAAGTAGTATAAATTAAACAATCAACTAATCAATAAAAATACCAGCATCAGTCAGTCAGTTCTGTCACTCAGTTGTGTCCGACTCTTTGCAACCCCGTGATCTGCAGCCAGGCCTCTCTGTCCATCATCAAATCCCAGAGTTTACTCAAACTCATGTCCATTGACTCGGTGATGCCATCCAACCATCTCATCCTCTGTCATTCCCTTCTCCTTCTGCCTTGAATCTTTCCCAGCATCAGAGTCTTTTCAAATGAGTCAACTCTTTGCATTAGGTGGCCAAAGTATTGGAGCTTCATTTTCAGCATCAGTCCTTCCAATGAATATTCAGGACTGATTTCCTTTAGGATAGACATCTTAGGATGCAAGGTTGGATCTCCTTGCAGTCCAAAGGACTCTCAAGAGTCTTCTCCAACACCACAGTTCAAAAGCATCAATTCTTTGGTGCTCAGCTTTCTTTATAGTCCAACTCTCACATCCATAGATTATTACTGGAAAAACCATAGCTTTGACTAGATGGACCTTTATTGGAAAAGTAATGTCTCTGCTTTTTAATATGCTGTCTAGGTTGGTCATAACTTTTCTTCCAAGGATCAAGCGTCCTTTAATTTCATGGCTGCAATCACCATCTGCAGTGCTTTTGGAGCTCAAAAAAATAGTCTGTCACTGTTTCCACTATTTCCCCACCTATTTGCCATGAAGTGATGGGACCAGATGTCATGATCTTCGTTTTCTGAATGTTGAGCTTTAAGCCAATTTTTTCACTCTCCTCTTTCACTTTCATCAAGAGGCTCTTTAGTTTTTCTTCACTTTCTGCCATAAGGGTGGTGTCATCTGCATATCTGAGGTGATTGATATTTCTCCCTGTGATCTTGATTTCAGCTTGTGCTTCATCCAGCCAAGCATTTCCCATGATGTACTCTGCACATAAGTTCATTAAGCAGGGTGACAATATACAGCTTTGACGTACTCCTTTCCCTATTTGGAACCAGTCTGTTGTTCCATATCCAGTTCTAACTGTTCCTTCCTGACCTGCATACAGATTTCTCAAGAGGGAGGTCAGGTGGTCTAGTATTCCCATCCCTTTCAGAATTTTCCACAGTTTATTGTGATCCACACAGTCAAAGGCTTTGGCATAGTCAATAAAGCAGAAATGGATGTTTTTCTGGAACTTTCTTGCTTTTTCGATGATCCAACGGATGTTGGCAATTTGATCTCTGGTTCCTCTGCCTTTTCTAAATCCAGCTTGAACATCTGGAAGTTCATAGCTCATGTATTGTTGAAGCCTGGCTTGGAGAATTTTGAGCATCACTTTTCTAGCATTTGAGATGAATGCAATTGTGTGGTAGTTTGAGCATTCTTTTGCATTGCCTTTCTTTGGGATTGGAATGAAAACTGACCTTTTCCAGTCCTGTGCCCACTGCTGAGTTTTCCAAATTTCCTGGCATATTGAGTGTATCAACTAATCAATAAAAATATCAGCATGCACATTGCAATTCCAAGACATGTTTTCCCTTTGAATATTGAAGCTGAGTTGGGGTGAAGTGGCCACATGTAAATCTCCTGTTGTTTATTACCAAAGTTGGGGGGCAGGGGGAGCACAGCTTAACTGAAGACCTAGTCTACCCCTGAAGAGATACCTCATTGCCCAAGAGGCAACATGTGTTTCTTCCAACTCAGATATAATTAGGAAGGCAGCCAGTGATCAAGGACATAAAGAGATGATTGGATGGGATGTAATTCCTACATAGTGTGTACTTTCCTTCATGTTGGTTTGGAAACTTCTGTTTTACTGGACAATTTAACCCCTGCTAGAGCACATAAATCACCTTAGACTGGGGGGACCTATAGGTACGTGTGTCCATCCCAGAAACTCTAGTTAACATTCAGAAAAGTAAACTATCAAGCAAGTGACATCACATATGTCCCCTTCTGACCCACCCTCATGATTGACTCCTGGGAATAAAAAACTCACAGGAGGCTGCCCATCCTCCTCGGTGCCCACCTGCTCTGGCACTTGTCAGGGCGAACTGAGACCTTATCCATCCTGGTTTCATACTTTCTATTTTTTTCCTTATTTTCTCCCTTCTATTCTTCTCCATTTCTACCTTTGTTCCATATACTAACTGGACTGGAATCAACTGTGTCCTTGCCTTTGTACTGGGTGAAAACAGTTCCTGGCCAGGCCCTGGCAATTAGGATGAGTTAAATCTAACCCATCTCATCCCCACCCTTATGCTACCGTGACCACCCCCCACCTCCCTGACCCTGTCTCACTTGTCCTCCGGTTCAAGTGCTCCCAGCTCCTGGCATATGAACAGCATCTGGACATATAGTCAGTATCATGGTTCATGGTGAAAGGGTCACAGAGAGACCATGAGGGGAGGAAAGGAAAACAGAAAGCTGAGGAGGGCAGCATGCAAACTCGACCCGTTAGGTACATGGCAGGATTCCCAGTAACTAATGACTATAAATTAGATGAAGAAATCACTGGAAAAGATACAGTCAAAACATAGCTCAGATAGAAGCATCATTTAGCTAGTTGGAGCCACATCTAATAATAGTTGGAAACTAGTAGAATAATTTGATCAATGACTTTTTTTGCAACTTGTATCACTTGTTTTATAGTTTTAAAATACATATGATTTAGACCAGTGCTATTCAGTAGCAGAATGTGGCTATTTAAAGTAATTAAAAGTAACTAAAATTAGAGACTTTCCTGGTGGTTCAGTGGTTAAGACTTCACCTTCCAGTTCAAGGGGTGTGGGTTAAGTGTCTGGTTGGGGGGCTAAGATCATGCTGGCCAAAAAATAAAACAAGAACAATATTATAACAAATTCAGTAAAAACTTTAAAAAGTGGTCCACATCACAAAATATCTTTAAAAAACAATAAAATTAACGACATTTAAAAATTAAATTCCTCAGTTGCACAAGTCATGTTTCAAATGCTTGATTTCCCCGTGTGGCCAGGGGCTACCATATTGAACAGCAGAGGTATAGAACATTTCCAGCATCTCACAAAGGTTCAGTGTGTTTGCATTTATCAGGTTACTTTTTCCTCCATATCAAGTGAATAAGTGTATTGTGTATTGCTTGTAGCTCTGACTACTGTGAAATTTTCCTTCAGCACTATGGAGGTAGCTGACATGACACTCTGGATCACCTATTTATGCAATCAACTTGTGATTTCTGTTCCCACTTTGCACGCATCAGTGTACTATCTCCATCTTACAACAGACTGATGATACTCCCGTGCCACTTTATGACTCTGTAGATTTGATAGCATTCAATTTAGGATAAGCAATTCACATTCCATAGTCACTTTTATTCCTACGATTAAGAGATGTCTTAATCCCCGTCAATGTCCATTGTTACCTGAGGAGCTGTTACTTTCAGCAGAGATGCGCTCTAGATGCCGAGAGGTTTGCCCACACTACCACTCTCCTACTGGAGCCGGTGACTCCCCTGTACCTCTAGCATCATCAGATCTGCAGGATGACAACCACATGGCAGGAAAGATTGCACCACAGCCTGAATCTTCTACAGTATTCTCCAGTCTGAGCTCTAATAAAATGTACAACCTTATCCCATAATCTGATACATTTATTGGAGGTGGTACCCCCAAGCATGGCATAAATTGCCTCAAAAAAAAAAAAACAAAAAACAGTGGGAGGGTGGTGGAGGAGGGATAGATTGGGAACTCGGGGTTAATAAACTATTATATGTAGAATGGATAAACAACAGGGTCCTACTGTATAGCACAGGAAATAACATCCAATATCCTCTAATAAACTGTAATGGGAAAATATGAAAATGAATATACAAATATAGTCTTATAACTGAATCACTTTGCTGTACAACAGAAATTAACAGAACATTATAAACTGTTCATTATTAAAAAAAAAAAAAAAAAAAACCAAGTAGACCAAAGCAAACTCTTTCTCTTTCTTAATAGAGGTCCACGATGCAAAAATGTGTTCTTTACATTAAAGAAGAATTTCCTGGAATGCCCCAGATCATTGGTTCACTACAAAACTTTAAAATGTTTCAGGACCTTTGGTATACATGTATGTGACTAGAGCACCTAGGGTAAATGCTACTTCCTGATTACCAAGTCTATTTAGCAAAATGGAATCAAAATAGTAGAGCAGTATGATATTTCTGGGGCTTCTCAGGTGGCACAGCGGTAAAGAATCTGCCTGTCAATGCAGGCGACACAAGAGACGCAGGTTCAATCCCTGGTTCAGGAAGATGTCTTAAAGTAGGAAATGACAACCCACTCAAGTATTCTTGTCTGGAAAATTCTATGGAATGAGGAGCCTGGCAGGTTACAGTCCATGGGATCGCAAAGAGTCGGACACAACTGGAATATACACACAGAGGATCATGGTGACAATGACAGCCCATATCTAACATCCTTAAAACACATAGCTATTCTTCTTTCTGGAGTCTACTATTATCCTGCAAAATCCAAGGGAACAGTGCAAAGTATTGGAAACAAGGCAAGTGCACTGAATCTGTACTTTTTTTTTTCTTTTGAGCTTTTTGTCTTTTATTGGGGTACAGCTGATTAACAATGTTGTGATAGTTTCAGGTGAACAGCAAAGAGATTCAGTCATACATATATATGTACCCATTCTCTCCCTGAATCTGTATATTCAGTAAGTTGTTTCAAAACTCTCTTATTCTGTGGGTCTATTTATATGTCTATCTGCAATACCACAGTGTCTTAATTGCTATAGTTTAATTAAAATTTTGTTATCTGTTAGAACAGTTTTCTTCTTCAGAAATATCTTGAGTCTTCTAGACTTTCTGCTCTTTCATTTAAGTTTCAAAATCAGCTTTTTAAGTTCCATGAAAAAAACTGGATTTGTCTTCAAGAGAGCCATCTTTATGCTTGGGATAGCAGTTTAAGATTATTGGTAGTTACAGAATAAAGATTTCATGGGAATGAGTGTGAATAAAAATTAAAGTGATTAACTGAGTGCTTTTCTGATAAGTGGTATTTGTCCCCCCAATGTTTTATTTTTGCTGTTATATAATAAACTTTAAACTCTTGTAAATGCAGATCAAGGAAAGGAATGAGTAGAGAATGTAGCTTGGAAATAAAGCTTAAAGTTTGAAGGAACATATTTTGGTTTTCTTTGCTATTCAACTAGCAAAATTTGGAGGTACTTACAGATGAAAGTAAAGAAACCAACAGAAAGGTGGAGAATAAAAACTGAAGAAATCAGAAGATAATTGAGGCAGCAAGAGTTTGGTAAACATAGAGTGGAAATCTCCCTCTCTATCTATCTTGTGTGTGTATGTGTGCACTCGAATATACCCTGCATACATGCATGCAGTTGGTGGCATTTCAAGAGTTCACAATATTAAAGAGGGAAATTTTCCACAAAGCATTATCCCCAAAGAATGTCTTTATGTATTCTAATAGAATGGAGGGAAATCATCAGATTTGAGACACTGAGGAACTGTACGAACAAAGAATTACTGTAGGCAATATGACCCATTTTCAGAGTTTTTCTTAAAAAGGAAATTAGATATGACTTGACAATTAGTAGGTTTCACTGTAGAGAGCATCCCAAGTTAATATTCCCAACCAGTTGTATGACTTTTTATATAATGTCATAAGAACTACTTAAATTTCTCTGTATAGATATAATTCACCCATCTTATTTAGAAAGAAAATTTCTCCTCTTCATAACTTAAGGAGAACATTTTTATAAATTAGAGATTGAATTTCCTTTTAGGAAAACATATTAAGAATCCCATGGACAGAGGAGCCTTGTCGGGCTACAGTTCATAGGGTCTCAGAGTCGGACACAACTAAAGTGACTTAGTAAACATGCATTAAGAACCGAAAAAAATATAATAAGAGTAAATCGCTTCTCCTTCAAATGCACAAATACTTTAAATTTAATAATATGATAAAGCAAATTTTCAGATCAAATGATGACATAGAAATTCAACAAGGAAAAACATGCTAAAAGTTGAATGGTAGTTTTAGTTTTCTTTCCAGGAGAGTGAAATTTCACCAGTATAGTCTTAGGAAGTTTATAATTTACACTCAGTTGTTTTAAAGTATGATTTAATCTAATTGTAATTTGTTTTATCTGAGAAAGTGTGTATATGATTCTATGGCTTATAAAATTATTTTAATAATCAAAGTAAAAATGATTAAAGTACAAATAGAAGAGGTTGTGATTTCTCTTACATTACTAAAAAGTTGCCAGTGAAAATGATGTATTAATAATTTTATTGGTGTTACACATGACTGCAGGAATAGCAGTTCTTAATACTATCTTTTCAATCATCTTTATTTTTAAATGACCACATGTGGTTCTTGCTTTTGTTCTATCTTGTGTTTGGGGGGTGTTTCACCCTCCCATTTCTCCCCTCATACACATCTTAATAATTTTATGGTTATTGGAATAATTACTAAATAAGTTATAAATAATCTTTACTTAAAACATAACTAGTTCCTTCACTGTATCCCAGATAGATAAAAATCATTTTTCTTTAAGTCATTAGGGCTCTACTTCAAAATTATGGTCCCAGGACTAAGTAAGACTTTGATGACTTGAGAGAGTAACAAATTGTAACACATACTGCATCTTGCTCACTCAGTGAGAGCTAATTAGGTTGACTAAATCTCACAAATGTGTTTAAAGAGAAATGGATGCTGATTCATCTTGCTCACTCAGTGAGAGCTAATTCGGTAGTTGACTAAATCTCACAAAGGGAAATGGATGCTGATTCCTAGATTCTATCATTTAATGTGTAAATGGGGAGTTTCAGATGCCGTTATTTGCCATAATAAGTCTGATGTCATTCAGTAACAAAGTTCTGGACCTGAAATCAGTGTCATCAGCTTTTAAATCAACCTATCATATTCTAATGAACCAGTTGTATTTGTCTGGATTAAAATGGAATCATTCATAGGACTTCCAGAATGGTGATATGAGGACCCTCTTCCCAGTAGAACAACTACAAATGATTAAAACTGATTACAAAAACAGTGACTTGGAAATTGTTCTAAAGAAATAGAGAAAATGTAAAACGTTTATTCCAGAAAATGCACTCAGTTTTTTTAAGAACAGCAGAGTCTGTGGTAACTGATCCCTAATCCACTTCCTCTGGGACTCCCTTAGGTGGCTCAGTGGGTAAAGAAGCCACCAATGCAGAAGATATAAGAGATGTGGGTTTGATCCCTCAGTCAGGAAGATCCCCTGGTTGAGGGCATAGCAATCCACTCCAGTATTCTTGCCTGGAGAATCCCATGGACAGAGGAGTCCGTAGGGTCACAAAGAGTAGGACATGACTGAAGTGACTTAGCATGCATGCATGCACCATTTCCTGGCACCTCCTCAGCTCAGCATCATGGAAACTATTCCTGTTGGGTTGCAACTAAGAACACAGAGCCCCTCTTCATCTTGCTCTGAGTCTATATCTATGGAATCTTCCCTGGAGGAGCATCCTCCATCAATACTCATCCCTCCAGCTCCTTGTCCAGAAACTCTATTCTAGCAAAGGGCAATTAAGGGACCTGGGGCTCCCTTTCTCCACCCAGAAAAGAGAGAAAGTGGAAACACAACACTAGTCCCCAGTCACTCTGTCCCAGCTTGCTCATAGGGAGGATATTTCAAGCTGAGACGGTGGAGATGCAAAGATCAGAACTTATCAACATCACCCAGCATTTCACTTGAATGACAGAATTATCCCCACCTCTAAACTCTTAATAGTGACACAGAGGTTTTACACAAGGGTAGTAAAACAGATCATAGGAAGGAATAAGTCCATAGATCCATGAATCCAATATACAGGCACCCTAATTGAATTAAATCAAACTGTGGAGCAATTTATGCCCCAGGACATTGTTGAAAACAATAGGATCATCAACTGGCAATTAATGGAGGTAACAGAGGGGTATTATCAACAAAGGCAAAAAACTTAACAGGGAGCACAGAGAAAGAGATTAAAGAAAGCCCTGATGTAACCACTGCCTCCTTGAGAGACTGTGTGCCTACCTGAGACTGGGTACCTCCCTATGGGAGTCACATCAGAAAATATACAGATTTCACTAAAATTGCCTATTTCAACAAAAATGATGAGACATACAGTAACAGCAAAGTATGACCTATATATAGAGAGACAGAGAGAACAACAACAACAAAAAATGCAGGCAACAGATGTTGCCTTTGAGGAGACTCAATGATCATACATAGCAGACAAATCTTTGAAGGCTATTATAAAATATTCAAAGAACTGAAGGAAACCATGTCTAAAGAAGTGAAGGCAGACATGATGACAATGTCTCAGCAAATAGACAATATCCAAAAAGAGATACATGCTATACAAGAAAACCAAATAGAAATTCTGGAGATGAAAAGTAAAACAACTCAAAAAATAAAATTCACTAGAGAGAATTGACAGTAGGTTTAAGCACATCTAAGAGAAAACCAGTAAACTTGAAGATAATTTCTATAAACTATGTAATATAAATACACAGAACAAGAATGAAAAAAATGGACAGAATCTCAGCGAACACAATATACCTAAACTTATGGAATGCAATTGAAGCAGTGCTTAGAGAGAAATTTATAGCACAAATACTTAAAAAGAATAAATAAATCAATAATCTGTGACTTTTCACCTTAAGACACTTGAAAAAGATGGGGACACTAACACTAAAGCAAATAGAAGAAAGCACATAGTAAAAGTGAGAATGGAGATAAAAGAAACAGAAAATAGAAAAACAATAGAGAAAATCAATGGAACAAAATGGAGGAAAGACCACAAAATTGACAAATCTTTAGCTAGATTAACTGGGGAATAAAGACGAAAGACTCAGATGAAGGAGGGAACATCACTACTGACCTTACAGGAATGAGAGGGATGTTAAAAGGGGACTTTTCTGGTGGTCTAGGGGTTAAGACTCCATGCTTCCCCTACAAGGGGAAAGTGATTTGATCCCTGGTCAGAGAACTAACTTCCCACAGGCCACATAGTGTGACCAAAAAAACCAGAACAAAACAAAAAGGCTGCTAAAGGGATAATATGCAACTGTGTGTAAACAAATTAGATAATTTAGATGAAAGGAACAAATTCTTAGAAAGAAATTGACAAAAGAAGAAACATGTAAATAGACCTATAATAAGTAGAAATAATAAATTTGCTAATTTAAAACTTCCCACAAAGAAGAGCCCAACACCAGATGCATTTGTTGTTAATTCTACAGAATATTAAATATGAATAAACATTAATTCTTCATAAACTCTTTCAAAAATAGAAGCTAATCATTTTTGACTATTTTATGAGGCCATTGTTACCATTATATCAAAATGAGACAAATACAAGAAAAGCAGAGACCAGTATCTCTTGTGAATGTAGATACAAAGATTTTAAACAAGATATAGCAAATTAATATAACAGTAATATATAAAAGGGACTATGCACCATATCCAAGTGGGATTTACTTCAGGAATGTAGAGTTGATTTATCATACAAAAATTATTTACAGAATTACACTATATCAATAAATTAAGAAGTGAAAAATATATGATTATCTCAGATGCAGAGAAAGCATCTTCATGATAGAAACCTAATAAACTAGAAATTAAAAAAAACCTCCTCAACCTGAAAGGCAATTTATATGAAAAAATACCCACAGTTAGCATCACACTTAACAGTGAAAAATCAAATGCTTTTCCCCTACAAAATGAGACAAGGATGTCCACTCTTACCTCATCTATTCAACATTATTCTTGAGGTTCTAGCTAGGGCATTTAGACAAGAAAAATAAATAAAAGCATTGACATTGGAAAGAAAGGATCAAAAATATTTCTATTTTCAAATGATATTATCTTATATGGAAATATATTAAAGTTAAAATCCACTAAAGTTTATTAGAATATTAGTAATAGTAAATGAGTTAATATATAATCAATATCAGATCAGAATATAAGATCAACATACAATCAATTGTATTCTTGTGTACTAAAAATGAATGTTTCAGAAATAAAATTACTAAAATAATTCAATTTTCACTAAAATAAAAGACAATAGAATACTTGGGTATAAATTAAACATAAAAATTTTCTGTTAATTACTCTTTAATGATTCTATATTATAGTATTTACAGAAAGCACATGTAAAAGTATACATATTAAAATATATCATATTTTGAAATCCTCAAATAAAAAAATGCAGTGTATTTCTTAGAGCAGCATTAGATAAGCCTTCAGTTAATTAAGTTATACCTTTAAAAATATTGCCTCCAGATGGTAAATTAAATCTGTTTTTGTAATATTTTAATAAATTACTCACCTTGGAGTTCTAAGAGTATAGGCTTTAAGATTTCAGACTTAAACTGTCCCTTAAATTCTTTTACCAGGATTACTAATATACCCTAAAGAACTATTTATTTTCTAACTTGTTCATTTTCATTACTTAATATACTGTTGGGAATACTTTATCTTGAGCCATGTCTAGACATCCAGATGGTTTTGATAAATTCATTTGAAAAAGAGGCTGAGTTCAGGGAAATGGCTAATTATTTTTTTTTAACTAAGCATATTTTTTCTAAAGAATGCCACAAAATCATCTTGACTGAATTACTCACCTTTCAACTGATTATTTTGGCAGCGGGTCGATCAGAAACATCATTTTCTATGATGAGAGTTTAATATTTAGCACAGAGATACTAAAGAGGGACTTTTATTCTTTGGCGGGGTACAGGGTGGTAGGAAGGACACTTGCTTTTAATGACCATCAGATTAAATATTGCCAAGTAAAAATATGCCTATCATTTTCACAAGGAAAATCACATCTGAAACCTAAGCAGCATTTTACTTCTAAGGAAAATAGATGTTGCTGAGGTGGCCAACTAAGATTTACTCTTTGAACTATATACTGAATACTATCTTTAAATCAGGACAAATAATAGACATGTTGACCAAATGTGCAGCTTTCTCAGGCTGCAGAATGTAACGCTCTATTTGCTGCAGCCAAAAGAGAAAGATCAGAAAATGACAAGACTCACTGAACACCTCTTGGCAGATACAGAAATGATTATCTCTTGTTTACTCTATCAGATATATCCTGGATCGAATGCAGGAATGACGCTCATTATTCACTCCTTACAATTCTAGAGCCCAAGATCATGACTGTGCCTTCATTCATTTATTCAACAAATGAGGAAATAAGTATTTGTTAAGCGTCTATCATATGGCAGTTCTAAAAGAGGTGAACCGTGTAAATACAAGCCTTATATAATTCTCAGAATAATTCTATGATAAAGAAACCCATGTACGATGAAATTATATAATTTTTCCCCACAGTCTCCTAAGTGGAAAATTCAGGATGAAACAATTCCCTCAGACAGTAAGGATGTTGTTTTTTACTTTGCTGATTCATTTCTTTAAAGATATTCTTTTCATTTTAACTGCAACATATTTTATATATTTTAAAAAGGATGAAAATAGCTCAGCATTCAACAACCAGATTTAAGAGAAGTTAACATTTCACAGCATTTGCTTCAGGTTTTAAAGAAAAAGTGCTACAGACCCAGCTCCAACAATAACTCCATTTTCCTCCTTCCTGATTTCCTAGAAGTATCAACTACCCTGAAGATGCATCATATCATTTCCATGCATGTCATGTTAGACAGTGCCTATGTATTTCTACGTAGCAATGTTGTTTTATGTGTTTAAATGTACATTAATGATATCACTTTATGAATCTACAACTTCCTTTTTCATTTTACATATTTATCAGAAGTCTATTTTGGTATATGGATATATGATTATTTCTTTCTTTAACCAAAAAGTTATATAAAATGCATTCTTAAATGTCCAAGTGCCTCTGTTTTTGCTAATAATTTCTAATTTTGTTATTTAATTTGCTGACTTTTCTTCGTGGCCAAATCACCCTCATTTTTACAGAGGTTTCTTATACTTGAAAATAATGTGTTGTCTTTTACTTGAAAATAATAATAATTGTTTTACACATATTCTGTGTATAGCTACTATACCAAGTTGTAAACTGTTTTGTTTAAATCCTCTATATTGACACTAATTTTTGTTTGCTCAAGCAATTAATGTTTTAAAATTATATTAGGTAGAATGACAAATCTTTCTGTGGTTGCATGTCTATAAATTTTTATCTATCATTTTTGCTTCATGTATGTAAGTATGTGTTTTACAAAAATCATAATATCTTCCTTTTATTATATAACACCCTCTTCTCTATAATAATGTATTTAATTTACAATCTATTTTGCTTGATAACCATCTTTCTGAATACTGTTATAGCATGTTTCTTATAAACAAACTGAATTTTGCAGTTTAAACAAACTAAGAATTTCTCTTTTATCTTGTGATTTCCTTTGTATTATGTGTAGTTTCTGATGGTAGATATATTCTATCATATTATTGTCTATTAACAATGCTTTTCCTT
Source organism: Bison bison bison (assembly GCF_000754665.1). Taxonomy (NCBI): domain Eukaryota; kingdom Metazoa; phylum Chordata; class Mammalia; order Artiodactyla; family Bovidae; genus Bison; species Bison bison. The sequence goes on along the minus strand of NW_011494614.1, from coordinate 2,817,321 downwards.
TTCTAATTACTTTTTCCACAATTCTATTAATATCAAATTGATGTGTCTCTAGTTCTATTTTTAAAGTTTTTTAAATATGCATATTTGACAAGCTCTAAATTAGATCAACAATTCTACAAAGCTACTGAAAAACAAGGATAATTTTAATTACTTTACATCAGTTGCAAAAAAAATGTAATTTTTCCAGTCACTAATATATGGAAGAAATTTTCCTATAGCTAATAATAAAGAAACTGCCATGTGATATGGTAAATTTTAAAATCAACAGCATCCTAGTAAATATCTCTGAGTTGTTACTTGATTATCCATATGTGAAGTTAGTGTGGTATGTGTGTTAAGGTGATTTGGATCAAGATAAATTTAGGATTTAGAGGAGTAGTTCAATTGCTCTCATATTGGAATTTTTGCTAAATTCCCAAATGTTCAAGTTTCTAATTGTAAAAACTTAAAATCATATTTATGATGTTGATAGCATTGAAAAGTTTGAGTTTTAACGATAAAAATATAAATAATCAAGACACACTCCTCAATAAAAGAATGCCAAGTTTTACCATTGTCTGCCTATACTAATGCATAGAAAAATATGATCAGCGTTCCTAACTTTTAGTCCACTGAATAATGTTTTACAGCATTTAAAAACAAAAGACTCTCTTTTAATATCTATCATCTACCTATCCATCTATGTATCTACCTATCTACCTATCATCAATTTGTATATGACAGAAGACTACACAGAGAAAAAAAGAGAAGTGATTCAAATGTTTTTAATATAAAAATAATTTAAAATTCTAATAAAAATATTAGAATCTGTACCAGATAGCTAAAATAATGTTAACAGAAAAATTTATAGCTTTAAATAATATTAGTACATATCAGGAAAGAATGAGATTAATTTAGTTACAACTTACATATTATTAAAGTTGTTTCCAAGCACAGAAAGGAATGAAAACATTTAGATTCTTTACTAAAAGCCACTGGAACATTTATTTCACACTGTCCCAAATAGCACTAAGACCAGAAAAATACAGACCAATCCCAAATACTAAATAAATATACATTATAATATTTAGAGTATATTAGCCTTATTATTGGAGAAGGCAATGGCACCCCACTCCAGTACTCTTGCCTGGAAAATTCCAAGGACAGAGGAGGCTGGTAGGCTGCAGTCTATGGGGTTGCTAAGAGTCAGACACAACTGAGCGACTTCACTTTCACTTTTCACTTTCATGCATTGGAGAAGGAAACGGCAACCCACTCCAGTGTTCTTGCCTGGAGAATCCCAGGGACCGGGGAGCCTGGTGGCCTGCCGTCTATGGGGTCGCACAGAGTTGAACACTACTGAAGCGACTTAGCAGCAGCAGCAGCAGCAGCCTTATTATGGGCTTCCCAGTTGGTGCTAGTGATAAAGAATCTGCCTGCCAATTCAGGAGATGCAGGAATTGTGGGTTTGATCCCTGGGTTGGGAAGATACTCTGGAGGAGGAAATGTCAACCCACTCCAGTAGTCTTGCCTGGGAAATCCCATGGACAGAGCAACCTGACGGGCTACAGTCAATGGGGTCGCAAAAGAGTTGGACACAACTGAGCACATACACACACACACACTCAGCCTTATTATACCATTGGGAACACAAAGTCTCTGTGATGGCGAGGAGAAAAATGTTGGAACCACATTGGCTTTTGATTTCCTCTATCTAGAAGAATATGTGTGACTTCCTAATAGTCCATTTGCTAAAGACTGGTCACATGGACCCACCCCAACTGAAAAAGGAAGTGGGAAATGAAGAGAAATCAGGTATTTGATGAACACTAATGTCTCTCCTATAGATATATTCTTAGTTTAAGAGATAAAACAATAAATTGGAATGCCTTTCCAGATTATGCTAAGCCACTTCAGTCGTGGCAGACTCTGTGACTTTATGAACCATATCCCACCAGGCTCCTCTGTTCATGGGATTCTTGAGGCAAGAATACTGGAGTGGATTGCAATTCCCTCCTCCAGGGGATCTTCCCAACCCAGGGATTGAACTAGGTCTCTTGAAACCCAATGGACTAAACCTGGCAGGCTACAGTCCATGGGGTCACAAAGAGTCAGACACGACTGGAGGAGCATGCAATCCTCAGTAAGAGGAGTCAGGACAGGACTTCGGGTTATAGCACCAAAAAATCATGGGGGTTTCTGACTCTAAATCCTAGTCTTTTACCAGCAACATAGCATAGTAGTTCAATGATCTCTCTATCCTCTTAACACTGTCCTCAGATTTTCCCCCTTCACTGGGGTTACCCTAGGAGTTCAGTGTCACAGAAGGAGAGGCCTTACACTGGCCACATCCTTCCATACTTGCTCCACCCTGCAGTACTCCACAGTTAAGGCTACCATTCTTCTCTGTCTACTCATCAAAATTTGCTGTCCTGTGTTTTTCTTGCAAAAAGCACTAATGTCAGCCAGATGAACAAAAGCATAATCTAGTCAGTCATCTTAAAGAGTGCAGGGGCGCTCAGTTGCTCAGTCGTGTCTGACTCTGTGTAGCCCCATGGCCTGTAGCCCACCAGGCTCCTCTGTCCATGGGATTTTTCAGGTAAGAATACTGCAGTGGGTTTCCATTTCCTTCTTGAGGGGATCTTCCCAACCCAGGGACTGAACCCACATCTCCTGCATCAGTAGGCAGATTCTTTACCAATAAGACACCTGGGAAGTCCCCATCTTAAAGAGTAACTTTCATTTTAAATGGGAAAACAATGACTTGGCATTCTTACACAGTAGAATTTGGCAACATGACACTGCAATAATTTGAGACACCTACATATTCCACTAGGTAGGCAACTTTCTATGCTGTCTCTTTAGAGGGTATATTCTGAATATTAATGATTAACACATCCCTATTAAATCATTATACTGACTGATTGCCTAACTTTGGAAATGTGGTAATTCATCCTAAATCATACAATAAATATTAGTTTTAACTAAACATTTTAGATATATTTCCAGAGAGAAAATGAAATTCGTGGAATATTTAAATACATGAACAAAAAATAATTGCAAGCCATTATCAAGTATTCAGATTTTATTTCATAGCAAACCTGAATTGTATTCAGTAGTTTTCCAATGTAATTTTAAAACCTAGGAAAAAACCATAAAAATAATTTTCTCCTGTTATATTATGCTTTTGTCTTAATAGAAGTAGCAACATGAAAACATTTATTAGAACTGTTTAATGTCAGTTAAGATGAGGCATAAGGTTTTTCCAAGTCTAGTAATTACATAAAAGTACATTACTGATAATATATGTCCCCATATTTATCACTACTAAATCTGTCATTTTAATGTTATTTGCATACTACACTGATACCGTTTTTATGTAGTCCAATGTGCTGTAAAAGTTGCAGATGCTTCTTTAAGAAATAACCAATTGCAGGTTGCATTGCTACCATTAGATGGCAATAGTTGTTTCTCTGTAATTTACAAAAGAATACGAAGTTACTTTAACATTTTTATTTCTGTGGTGTACCAGTTCACCTCAAAGTTCCTTCTGCTTTAATGGAAACCTACGAAAAGAAACAAAGGTGTTAAATAGCTGATACAAAATAAGACCAACTGTGTTAGGGTTTTTAGAAATCCCAAATCACTGGAAACATTATGGTACACTTGATTTTCACCATATATATTTATATATGCTAAGGAATACTAAGTCGCTTCAGTCATGTACAACTCTTTGCAATCCCATGAACTGTAGCCCACCAGGCTCCTCTGTCCATGGGATTCTCCAAGCAAGAATACTGGAGTGGCTTGCTGTTTCCTTCTCCTTCTCCAGGGAATCTTCCCAACCCAGGTATTGAACCCATGTCTCTTAGTTCTCCTGCATTGGCAGACAGATTCTTTACCACTAGCACCACCTGGAAATATGTGTGTGTGTATATATATATATATATATAGAGAGAGAGAGAGAGAGAATATATATATATATAGTGTATATATATAATAAAATAGTTAAATAAAATGTACATGTACATAGATAGTAAACCTTTTATTCCAAAGTTCTTGCTTTCAAAATTCTGGAAAAATTCTTTGAAGCTAAATCAACCTCAATTTCCATGTCTCTTTCTCCATCACTCTCTTGCTCTCACTCTCCCATATTTATTTATTTATTGGTTTTATGTCTAGTGCACCTATTTTTTCCTGCCCAGAGCACATGCTCAGTCTGGCAACTGATTACCACTGCTCAACTCAAAGATACTATGTCAGAACAATCCAAGTTTATAATTCAAACCTTACCATAGTTTTAAATTTTTTGATGACTAATGCTAATTTTTCCCTAATAGGTTATTTTTTCTCAAGGCAAACTGCACATGCACACACAGAATTTTTTACTCCTTTTAAACAGTGACTGCAAGAAATATTTTATAGTTTTCTACTATAGTTAGAAAATTTTATTTAGATTCATTGTCACTACATCAGAAACTCAAACACACATTATATATTATTATATATATTATACTTAATGCTGCTAATCACTTCAGTCATGTCCAACTCTGTGCAACCCCATAAATGACAGCCCACCAGGCTCTGCCGTCCCTGGGATTCTCCAAGCAAGAATACTGGGGTGGGTTGCCATTTCCTTCTCCAATGCATGAAAGAGAAAAGTGAAAGTGAAGTTGCTCAGTCGTGTCCAACTCTTAGCGACCCCATGGACTGCAGCATGGATTTCCAGGCAAGAGTACTGGAGTGGGGTGCCATTGCCTTCTCCGACTATACTCAATATAGAACAGAATTACTACCATTACGAATTAGTATTATTAATAGCATAGATAAGCTCCTTATTTGCTGTAGGGAAAATTTATGATCTCAGACTCTAGTGGAAACTTGAGCTTTTATTCTTGTAGACAGAAACCATGTCAGTCTTGTTCACCATTGTGACTCCTGTGGTTAGCATGGTGCCTGGTACAGACCAAGCAAGCCTCTAACTGTGCACAAGCTAAGTGGTAATTTACCAGACTCTTAGTTTTGCTAAAAGTGTAGAATTTAGAGAATACAGTGTTTGAACTCAAATTTGAAACCTTAGCTCTGAGAGGTACTAGTTGTGGGTACCTCAAAATAAATTGACAGTAATTTTTAACATTTTAACATGTATTTATTATTAACATTAACTGAGTTTCAACTTCATAGGGAAGATTGGATGAAATAAGGTGTATAGGGCTCTTGAGATAAAGGGCATTCAACTGGAGACTTATTACTTCTCACTCACAATTGCTATAATTTGTTCATCTGAATCCTGATAAGAATAATTTATATACATAACTAGTTTGTTTGTTTTTTAAGCTTGAAAAGTAGCCTACTTGGACCCTTCAGCTTTATTTTATCCCCTATTTAAATTCATAGCATCTCTTGATTTCTGATTCTGCAAATAAAATTTGAAGACGTTTTACCACCATGGAAAAATCAAATGGCAAAAAAAAAAAAAAAATCAAATGGCAGTAGAAAAATTGGGGGGCAAAAACAGGTGGACACCACAGAATTTACACTGAGATTTGGCTTCGGCCCATCTGCAATGCAAGTCAAATTACAATCCTCTCTCCCCCTCACGATAACCAGTAAATAGTGTGGCAGGCAGAATTTTAAGATGGTTCCCAAGACTCCTACCCGTGGTGTGCAGTTCAGTATAATACCCACCCTTTAAGTTTGGGCAGGACCTATGAATATGAGAGGTAGCCAGTCCTTTTGTATTGCTCTTCTTCCTATTCCTGACGCCAATCGTTTTCGCTCTTGAAACTGTTAGCATTGTTCGCTGAACTCAAGAGTAGGCAAGCAGCAAGCTAAGAGGCTGGAAGGAGACTCTAGGATGACCCATAGGAACTTCAGACACATTTATTCTCTTCCAGCTCGCACAGCAGTCGTAGTAGCAGACATAACATAACACAGCTTAATCGCACACAACCTCTCTCCTGGCTGACACAGCAGCCGTATAACAATATTCTCTTCTGGCTGACACAGCAGCCGTAGCAGTATTCTCGCTATATCCTCTCATCTCATGGCTGACCCAAGGAACACAGCCATGATGCGGGAGTAATTCCCATAGCTTTTTGGGGTGGAGCCCATACAGGCATGAGCTTCTCTGGTGACTCAGACAGCAAAGAATCCGCCAGAAGCCGTGGGAGACCTGGGTTCTGTCCCTCAGTTAGAGAAGATCCCCTGAAGAAGGGAATGATTACTCACTCCAGTATTCCGGCCTGGAGAATTCCATGGACAGAGAAGCCTAGCAAGCTACCGTCCATGGGGTTCGCAAAGAGTGGGACGAGACTGAGCAACTATCACTTTCACATAGGCGGACCCTACACAGTAGGACCCCACACAGTAACCCGTGACCAAGTGAGTGCCTTGTGATGCGCATGCGCGGTGCTACAAATGATCTCAGCTGTTACATTGTCATTATTTACAAAATGTGGGGTGAGAGAGCCTGAACACGCCATCTTGGCTAATTGGCTCTCTCCCCACACCTTTGTTTAAATTAAGTTATATAAGGCTCTATTGTGACAGCTGGGGGAGAGCTATTCCAAGCCGCAGCAGATGCTCTCCTGCTGGTCTGAAAGAAACAAACTGCCGCATTGTGGGGAGAGCCACATGGCAGGGGATGGTGGGCAGCCTTCAGGAACTGAGGGCCTCAGTCACACAGTCGTAAGGAACTGCGTTCTGCCAACAACCAGTGAGCTTGGAAGAGGATCTGTCTAAGCCTCAGAAGAGATGGCAGCTCCAGCAGACACTCTGATTTCAACCTAGTGAAAATCTGAGCAGAAGTCCCTGCTCACCTGTACCTGACTTCCTGTAGCACAGGAACTGTGAGATAATAAATTTACATTGTTGTCAGTTAATAATGGGAATTTGTTACACAGCCATAGTTATGGCTGCAGATATCTAAGAAATGTTGAGAGTTGAAAAATCTATCTAGATAGAGTAATAATGGGAAGAAAAAATTTTAATGTTTTATTGGGAAGACTTTTAAAATTTTATTCTATTTCATTTTATTTTGGCAGCACTGGATCTCTGTTGTGGTGCTCTAGCTTAGTCATCCTGCAATGTGTAGGATCTTAGTTCCCCAATCAGGGAATCAAACCTGCACTGGAAGGTGGATTCTTAACTACTGTACCAACAGACAAGTCCCAAGAAGAAATAAAAAATTTTTTTTCAGAGTAATTATAAGAAATATCTGAAGGTATTAGCATGCCCAACATAGGGCAAGGTAAATATCATTAGCAAATAATTTATAATTGTTTAATTAAAACGAACAAACAATTTTTAAATAAGGCTAAATGGTGAAATAACAAATGCCCTACAATTAAACTTGATCTGTTGATCTCCAGGTCTGATGACAAGTTAAGGAAAGTCAGAGGATATTCTCCACTGAAGAGAGGTAGTCATGTGGTTAAAAGTTACCCCACTCCCTGGGTTCAGAAGATGTATTTTGCAAGCTGCACATTCTGTTAGGATTTGGCTTCAAATATAAATCAGTCTTCCGGGAAGAAATTGTGGTGATCAGTGAAGTCTGGTATTTTGGTCTATTTGGTAATTTGTCATATTTCTCATTGTAAAGTACCAAATGAGAATTCTTGGAAGCCAAGTCTTCTCCCTCAGCTGGTGTTACTGAACGATTTAATTCACTTATAATTTCAAATGAAGTAACAATATTTCATAAACAAAGTGCATGTTTTAGTTTCTTGTCCAGAGGACACACTTCCCAATACTCACATAAAATATTTGGCAAACTGTGAAATGAAATTTTCCTGTGCAGGTGTTCTTGTGTTAGTCCCTCAGTCGTGTCTGACTCTATGCGACCCCATCAACAATAGCCCAGCAGGCTTCTATGTCCATGGGATTCTCCAGGCAAGAATACTGGAGTGGATTGTCATGCCCTCCCTCCAAGAGATCTTCCCAACTCACGGGTTGAACCTGAGTCTCCTGCATTGCAGGTGGACTCTTTACCATTTGAGCCACAAGGGAAGGCTATCAGCTGGCAAAAAGCCTGAGGGTAAATGTTTCCATAAGGCAAAACATAGATCTGCTGATACTTTGGCATGGTTTTGGAGTTACCTTCAAATTATGTATGATAAATAAATGTTCTGAAGGTGAATGTATAAATAATTGTCAAATCCTTGTTGTTTAGTGGCTAAGTTGTGTCCAACTCTTTTGCAACCCTGTGGATTGTAGCCTGCCAGGCTCCTCTGTCCATGGGATTTCCCAGGCAAAAATAGTGGAGTGGGTTGCCATTTCCTTCTCAGGGGATCTTCCTGACCCACGGATCAAACCCACATTTCCTGCATTGGCAGGCAGATTCTTTACCACCGAGCCACCTTGTCTTACTATTAAAACTTTCTGTCCTCTTTAATTAGTGATTAGCTTTAAGGTTTCAAGTATATAAAGGTGTTTGAAATGTAGGAATTGAAAAATAATCATCAAGGTTGAAATCTCAACATTATTTAATATTACCTAAGTCTTTTCCATGATTCAGGTAGTATGTAAATAATTGTACATAGGTTATCGTATTTAATCCTCAAAACAACTTTACCATTAAATAGAAGAGGAAACCAAGGCATGGAGAGATAAAAGAACTTGCCCAAACTCATAAAGCTAAAGAATCATGGAACCAGGAGTTAAACTATACAAGCATCCTCCATCTACATAATGCACTAGATATGCTAAATATGATAGTCCCTAAATATATAAGTTGGAGGAGGAAGTGACAACCTACTCCAGTATTCTTGCCTAGAGAATCCCCATGGAAAGAGGAGCCTGGTGGGCTACAGTCCATGGGGTCGCAAAGAGTCGGACATGACTGAGCAACTAAGCACAAATAAGTAATGTAGAAAGATAGTATCTTGGTTAATGAAGGAATTTGTTTATTTTTTAATTGAGCAGTTTTATAAAATTGAAATAAAACATTCACATATGTTGTTCTCCATCTCCAGATCCCCCAAATTCACTTGCATCCTCCTTCAGACAATTATAATTTTTTACATATCCCTGCATGAATATTCTGTGCAAACATATTATATATTTATATATTTTATATGTATATATATTTTAGCATAAATGGGGCATTTACACAGTGTACCACATCTTGAGATTTTGAACCTAACTGTCCATCTTAGAGATCATTTCATATTAGCATTGCAGAGCTGGATTTGTATGTTTTCACTTGGAAACTTGTTGACTTACCACCATGAAAACTAGCAGAATTCTCAGAAGTAGCAATAGTTTCTTTTTCAAGCTTTCCAAAGAAAGCAAGAAAGGGGAAAAAACATATTCTCCCTTTCCCACAGTATGATCTGAAATTTTTGTTTTACAGACAGAAAAAAAATGAAGCCAGGCAAGTCCTGAGACTAGGTAGAAGTTTGCTATTTTGTATATTTATTTCTAAGTTTGCTATTTTGTATGTTAAAGTTAATATCATAATTTTCAGTTTCAAAGACTTCACTTTATTTCATGAACACTTTCCATTTTTCCTCCTCACCATGACATTATAAGAGCTTCCCAGGTGGTGCTAGTGATGAAGAATCCACTAATGGGAATCAATGAGATCTCTAATAACTGTGCATCTCTCCTGAGAGAATCCGCCAGTGCAGGAGATGCAAGTTCCATCCCTGGGTCAGAAAGATCTCCAGAGAAGGAAATGGCAACCCACTCCAGTATTGCCTGGGAAATTACATGGACAGAGGAGCATGGCGGACTACAGTCCATGGGGCCGCAAAGAGTCAGACACAACTAGATCATTGAGCACAGCACATGCCATTAAAAAGAAATGATATTTCAGTTAGTCACCAGAAAACTAAATGACCAAATCTTCTCTGTATCCTTTTGGCTACAGGTCAAAAGTTGGATTCTATGCTCGTCTTCTGAAGATCTTAAACACATTACATTATTTTCTATCAATTGTGTGTGTGTGTGATTCTACATCCAATAATTTGAATATGCAAGGCCTTGGGGATCAAATTTGATGGGTTTTTTTTTTTTTTGGTTTCACTAACTCTTGCTCATTGTGACTTTATTCTTCATGTGTTTATTAATTTTTGATTGTGGACTCAAAAATCCACAGTCAAATGACTGGGCTTTATAAAGTGGGAATTCAATGAGATTTCTAGTAACTAATCTCTCCTGAGAGTATTTGCCTTTACTTCTCCCACGTGTTTGGTTGCTACCAATCTGGAATCTTATACAGTTATTTACCTAGTTCAGAGTTCCCTGGACCATGCAGGGAAGTGAAAAATGAATCCCCATCTCCCAAATTATTTCTATCTAGATAAGTCTCTTTGCTACTAAACAGATTTTCATAAACCTATCATTCTCTGAGAATGTAGTCTCTCATGGTTCTCAAGTTTACATGGGATCTTAGTTCCAAATCGCTGTTTTGGGCATCCATAGACCTAATTTCCTGTCCCATGTATAGCTGAAAAATGTCAAGTTTTAAGATGTAGAGATTGGAAGATATACTCAGCAGAGATGGTTTCATGCGTTAGATCTCCTACTTTCTTTTTTATCCCCTAGTCTTGTTCTTCTTTGTCTTATGAGCCAAGCTTCGCATTGAAAAACAAGTTTATTATACTTTATATACAACATATGTAAAGGGTTTTAGAGTGGAAAATTTTTTAAGTAATATAGTTATATAACATGGATAGAAACAGAAGATTCAGAAAGAATTCAAACTGCTTTTTAAAATAAATCTGCTGAGTTCTGAGCATTGGATGAACTTCTGAGCATATAATCTTATTGTCCTCCTTAAAAGAGAGAAAGAATGATAAATAATAAATATTGTGTGCTAGGGAAAAATGGAGGAAAATGAGGGAGTTCATATGATTAAAGAAGAGCCTACGTGTGATGAAAAGTGAAAGTGTTAGTAGCTCGGTCCTTTCTGACTCTTTGCAACCCTATGGACTATAGCCCACCAATCTCCTCTGTTCATGGAATTCTCCAGGCAAGAATACTGGAAAGTGAAAGTGAAAGTCACTCAGTCATGTCCAGCTCTTTGCGACCCCATGGACTACACAGTCCATGGAATTCTCCAGGCCAGAATACTGGAAAGTGAAAGTGAAAGTCACTCAGTCATGTCCAACTCTTTGCGACCCCATGGACTACACAGTCCATGGAATTCTCCAGGCCAGAATACTGGAGTGGGTAGACTTTCCCATAGTCATTCCCTTCTCCAGGGAATCTTCCCAACCCAGGAATCAAACCCGGGTCTCCTGAATTGCAGGCAGATTCTTTACCATCTGAATCACCAAGGAAGCCCTCAAGCGTGGTACAGAGGAAAAATTAGGACTTAAAGTCAAACGTTTGTATCCTTGGTTCATCATGACTTTCAGACCTTGGACAAGATATTTAACTTTTGAGAATGGATAACAGAACTTAATCTACAGAGTTATTTTAAGAACCTAAAGGAAAAATTATGAAAAATTATCTGAATACCAGCTACTCACTTGTATTAATGAAATAGTGTAGTTATCCAGGTGTGCAATACTGGGATGAATTAGAGCCTTTGAGGCTGATTGTAGGAGTGATGCATCATGAGCTTTGCTGAGTGGTGCTTTGACAGGTTACACAAGAGGGGAAGTCCTTCACAGAATATCTTCCAAAGACAACAGGATGGTGCTATCATTTAGAATGGAAGAGAGCAAGGGAGTTCCTGGGGAAAAAAGGAATCAGAAAGAAGCTTACATCGTAGTGATGTCACTTAGCCCCAGAGTGGTGCTTCTCAGTCAGAGACTTCCAAGAGGCAACAGGGTCTTTGTTCTTCTGCAGCCCCAGGGTTGTCTTACCTATATCTAGCAGATAAATCAACACAGTTCCACAGAGGATACAAGGCAGCCAAGCTCTATATGGCTAGAAATATCCTTACTTGGGCTATATTTAAAGCAATTGTATAGGTTAAAACTTGAGTCTGGTGCTGATAAGGTTTGAGATAATGATCCTAGCCTGCTGTAAAGAAGCATATAACATAGGAGCTGATAAATAGGACCCATCTTAACTCTTTTATAGAACACATGTGGATAGACATTCTACAGTTATAGCTGTATTACCTGCTGTATTACCTGCACTACCTGGGGCTTCCCTGGTGGCTCAGACAGTAAAGAATCAGCCTGCAATGCAGAGACACAGGCTTGATCCCTGGGTTGGGAAGAACCCTGGAGAATGGAATGGCTACCCGCTCCAGTATTCTTGCCTGGAGGATTCTATGGATACAGGAGCCTGGCGGGCTGCTGTCCACAGGGTCGCAAATAGTCAGACATGACTGAGTGACTAACCGTGCATGCCTGTGCTATGTCTGTGATAGCTCAACCCCCTTTACCATCCAACCAGACCCAGCATCAGGGGTTCTAGTCCCTTAGTGCCTCACTCTTTGCAGTAGAATCTGTTAAATCAACACGTCTCTACCTGCAGTCCTTTCATCTCACAACTAGAGCTCCAGTTCTCAAATGAGAACAAATACTATCTCTGCTAATAAAGTGCAAGTTTCTTTCTGTTTAGGCATTGCAAGTCATGTATATGGATTTAAGATTTTTTAAAAAATGTTTAACTAGTTATGTTCATATAACTCAAAAAAATTTTTAAGATTATAAAAGAAAACAAGCAAAAAAAAAAATACCTCTTTCCTTCCAATCCAGTCCCTTATCTAGTCAGAACCTCCTTCCCTTCCACATAGAAATCTCTATATTCTTAGATTCTATATATCTTTCCAGAGTCATGCATATTCAATAAGATACAAATATAGATTTTTATTTTTTATTTTATACAAAGGTATATTATACATACTGTTCTAACACATTTTCCCCACTATATAGTTCCTATAATTTTTTAATAGATATGTAGCTCTCTGCTATAAAAATAAGCTGTAATTTAGTCATTCCCTATTGATGGATTCTTTTTAGTTGATTCTAGCCATTTGCTATTATGCAAAAATATTACTTAGAATAGATTTGACCTATCAGTCAGTTCAGTTGCTCAGTCGTGTCCGACTCCTTGAGACCCCAGGAATTACAGCACGCCAGGCCTCCCTGTCCATCACCAACTCCCGGAGTTCACTCAGACTCACATCCATCGAGTCAGTGATGCCATCCAGCCATCTCATCTTCTGTCGTCCCCTTCTCCTCCTGCCCCCAACCCCTCCCAGCATCAGAGTTTTTTCCAATGAGTCAACTCTTCACATGAGGTGGCCAAAGTACTGGAGTTTCAGCTTTAGCATCATTCCTTCCAAAGAAATCCCAGGGCTGATCTCCTTCAGAATGGACTGGTTGGATCTCCTTGCAGTCCAAGGGACTCTCAAGAGTCTTCTCCAACACCACAGTTCAAAAGCATCAATTCTTCAGCACTCAGCTTTCTTCACAGTCCAACTCTCACATCCATACATGACCACTGGAAAAACCATAGCCTTGACTAGACGGACCTTTGTTGGCAAAGTAATGTCTCTGCTTTTGAATGTGCTATCTAGGTTGGTCAAAACTTTCCTTCCAAGGAGTAAGCATCTTTTAATTTCACCATCTGCAGTGATTTTGGAGCCCCAAAAAATAAAGTCTGACACTGTTTCCATTCTTTCCCCATCTATTTGCCATGAAGTGATGGGACCAGAGACCATGATCTTCATTTTCTGAATGTTGAGTTTAAGCCCTTTTTCACTCTCCTCTTTCACCTTCATCAGAGGCTTTTTAGTTCCTCTTCACTTTCTGCCATAAGGGTGGTGTCATCTACATATCTGAGGTTATTGATATTTCTCCCGGCAATCTTGATTCCAGCTTGTGCTTCTTCCAGCCCAGCATTTCTCATGATGTACTCTGCATAGAAGTTAAATAAA
>NW_011494614.1:2787378-2803393 GCF_000754665.1 Bison bison bison | reverse complement strand
GGTTTCTCAAGAGGCAGATCAGGTAGTCTGGTATTCCCATCTCTTTCAGAATTTTTCACAGTTTATTGTGATCCACACAGTCAAAGGCTTTGGCATAGTCAATAAAGCAGAAATAGATGTTTTTCTGGAACTCTCTTGAACCTATAGCCCTGAGCATATATACAAAGAAATCCATATAATATATCATGAAAGTTGAATTCCTGGGTCAAAGGCTATATGCATTTGCAGATATGGTTCACACTAATTCAAATTCCTTTCAGCAATGAAGAGTGATTGCTTCCCTACAGATTTGCCAAAGGAGAATGTTGTCAAACTCCCTTTTCCTTACAGATATTTTCAACATCATATCAAACTCCAGACAGTGGTGCAGGAGGTTTATACACAATTGTAGATAGCAAACAAAAAAGAACTCATGGTGAAAAAACATAGTTAGCTTTAATTTCATGAGCTCACTCAAATATTTAGATACAGGAAAGGAGTTATAAATCACCCTTTTAATCAATTTCCACCGCATTGTCTTGATTTTCTGCTTAATACTGGGTCTTTAGTCCCCCCACCTTCCAAAAATCTGATTTTCTTCCCATTCAAAAAGTGACAACCAATGAGGCAGAATTTTTTTTAAGAATCTTTTTTCATTTTTGATGAATATGATAAGCTTATGAGTCCTTGGAGAAAACATGTAGCAGTCTCTTTCCTTGCCTATCTCCAAGATATTAGTCACAAAAAAAATTATTTCTCTAGCTCAGAGCTGAAGTATCTGGCTGGTATTGCTGGTGGTCCTGTGGGAGCTGTTGCAAAGCATGAATGGAAGAAGAACAATTCCTTCCCTCTTCCAATAAGTTCACTGTTTAACTTCCCAGATGTGGTTATAATGTTAGCAAAACATGCTGAAATTGTGCCTACCACAATTTCTAGATGGGCCAGCATTAATATTTGTTATTGTTCAATCACTAAGTCGTGTCTGACTCTTTGCAACCCCATGGACTGCAGCATGTCAGGCTTCCCTGTCCTTCACTATCTCTCAGAGTTGGTTCAAATTCATGTCCATTGAGTCAGTGATGCTATCTATTAAAAAGATTGTGTAAATATAAGATAGAAGTGTGCTGGTAAATGTTTACAACATAATCTCCAGGAAATAGGACTCACATTTTAATATCTGTCCATTTCCATGGTGTAAATATTTCCTCCATGACCAGTCTTAAGCTACCAATGTGATGTCACAAAATGCAGAATTGGAAAGAGAGGCACAGTAACTCACCATTATATAGATTTCCATTATATATTGGTTTTTCCTGCAATACTATGATTTATAATAAGAAATACACATTTGGTCTTCTTCAGTTTTTGGCACAGAGCTCCTAAAACCCTTCAAATTTCATAAGGGCCGAAAGCCATAAATGTGTCTTTTGTAATGTTAATGCAGTGACTTCTAAACCTCCAATTCAGATAGAAGCTGATTACCAGAAGAATCAACCTTGTACCAATGTCCAAGGATTTAATCAGTTAGGACTATATAATGAAGCCTCCACAGAACCCCAAAAGGACTGGGTTCAGAGAGATTCTGGCTTGGCGAACATGTGGAGATTCAAGGAGAGTGGTGGCCCTGGAGAGGGCATGGAAGCTCCAAGTCTCTTCCCCAGGCCTTGCCGTGTGCATCTCTTCCATTTTTGTTCTAAATTACATCCTTCTACCATAAACTAGCACTCTAATAGGTCAAATGTTTAGTTGAGTTTGTGAGCCTCTCTGGAAAATTAACTGAACCCAAGGAGGGGTTGTGGAAACCTCTGGTTTATAGCCAGCTTCCCAAAGCACAGGTAGTAGCCTGGGTTGTGGCTGGCATCTGGTCTTATAAGACTGAGACCTTAACTTGTGTAATCCGATGCCATCTCAAGGTATAGTTCAGAATTAGTGTTGGAGAATTAATTGATGGTTGTGTGGGGAACCACACTCCCCTACATTAGAAAATGGGTGTCAAAACAATTATCATTATAGATCATAACCTCAAGGGCATGAATGATAATATATTACAGTAAAATAACTAGAAACTATCTAAGTGTTTATTAGCTTTATTTGTAAGATAATTTATGTTATTTAATTTTTAATAATGGCTGTTTAACTATCAGCCTGCAAAATTCTTGAAAATTTATCGTTGGCTCTTGCATACTGATTCCAATGCATTACTAAAAGGGAGATATTATAGTCACCAGAAGCAAAGTAGTGAAAATGACTCATTTATTGAAGTCTTATTATTGGACCTTATTTTGGGGCCTCACAATAATTATAATCATAATAGTGGTGAAAAAGCCTGCTAGTTGCATATCTGAACTGAATTTTCTCCTTTTTCTTAACAACAGAATTTTCATTTGTGAGGTTTGGCAATGAATCAAGTTAAAATACACTTCCCATCTCTCCTTAAAGAAATGGGAAAGTGTGTGACTGCATTCAGGATAGTGACCTTTGAGCAAGTTATTGATCGAGACTCTGGAAGAATTGTCGTGGATTCCGTTGACCTTCATCATGTAGCACAACCAGCTTTTTCCATTTTCTCCCTATGTGTAGTAGGTGGGATCATGAGGTAACTGTGAGCATGAGGTAATTCTGAGGATGTGAGCTTTTGCTAAGAATACCATAGCAGAAAATAGAAGTATTCTAAGACAAGGGAACCCAACCCCTGGGCCATGGCTGGTATCAAACCCCTGGGCCATGGCTGGTATCAGTCTGCGGCCTGTTAGGAACCAGGCCACATAGCTGGAAGCGAGCAAAACTTTATCTACGTTTGCTGTTGCTCCCCATCACTCACTTTACCACCTGAGCTCCGCCTCCTGTCAGATCAGCAGCAGCATTAGATTCTCAAAGGAGCAAGAACCCTACTGCACTTGAATCATATTGAAACCATCCCCCTGACCTGGTCTGTGGAAAAATTGTCTTTCAAGAAATCAGTGCCTGGTACCAAAAAGGTTGGGGACCACTGTTCCAGGATATTGATAATATGAAACAGTCAACATGCCAGTCTTGAACAGCTAATGTATTTTTAAGCCACTTGTTTTTAGATCTTTGTAATGCACAATCAAAGTGTTAGCTACTCAGTCATGTCTGAGTCTTTGCGACCCCATGGACTGTAACAGCTCACCAGGCTCCTCTATCCATGGAATTCTCCAAGCAAGAATACTGGAGTGGGTTGCCAATTCCTTCTCGAGGGGGAACTTCCTGACCTCACAATCAAAATTGGGTCTCCTGCTTTACAGGCAGATTCTTTACCATCTTAGACACCACGGAAGCCTGCACAACCAAATACTCCCTCTAAATGATGATTATAGTTGATTTATTGAGTGTTTGTTGTGTGCCAGACACCATGTTAAGTAATTTATGTGTTACTCTAGAAAGATAACACTTTTCTGCACAGATTCATCACACTAGTTTGTGATTTTTTAGACTTCTTTGTCCTAGGAAGGATTGATTACACTTATAAATGTTCACAACTTCCCTTCAGCAGAATATAGGTGTTCTAAGAGTCAAATTTATCTTTTCATGTTACCAGGGGTATATATAAATTGTATGACATTTGAATTGTATGTGCAAATACTCAGTTCACTGTTTGCAGTAGTGAATATCTATTTTGAATCATAAGAAGTAAGACTGAATATAGAAAGCATTGTTCTGATGTCCTATAGCTTTCTGATAAAGATTTAATTGCGGTAACTCTACTCCAGTTCTCCATAAGGTTCCAAAAATTTCTAGAAAATATATTATTAAATTAGACACAATATTCAGATATAGAATCCCTGCTGGAATTGCAGACACAAGGAGCTAACATTTCTAGTTCCTTCCAATGAGTCTGTGACAGCACCTCAAAATACAACAACTCATTGAAATCAGCTCCCAGAAGGAACAGTTGATAATCAACCAGAAGAATGATGCCTTTGGCGCGCTTGTCAATCATGTCTATTGTTGCATCCTGTGAAGGAAGGTAATCAATTCTGAATGGCATCTCTTAAGAAATGCCTGGCATCTCTTAAGAGAAAGCCTGATTTTATTAAAATAAGGCTTTTCCTGAAATTTAACTTTTGAAAGCCGTTTATCTCTATTCTTCTTTTCTGAGATACTAAGAGGGCCTTTTGGGGCTTATTTTACATTTTATAGTTCAGATGATAGTCTTTTTTTTTTAATTCTAAAATTAAAATTGAGGGGTTCTTATTTTGGATGTGTTTGTTATAATGGCTCAGAATGGAGCCATTAATAATTGCTGGCACCTAGCAACTTTAGCCAAATCATTCTTGATGTTTTCACCTTTATTTAGCCCTGTCTCTCTATTTTATAACAGAGGCAGAGTTCCTCAACAAATTCAGAATTCCTGGGGAAGATGTGGAGACTAACTCCAAGATTTACACTCCTTTTTTGAACTACCATAAAATGTTTTTTAAAGATAATCGTTCCTAAAATGCCTCCATTTATTTGTATTTATGTTATAATTAAAGAGGGAAAAATTCCATGACTCAGTTACCCATTTTCTCTTTTGTGTTATTTTAAGGAAACAAGAATTTTAAGGAAATTTTAAGAAAACAAGTGAATACCTATATATACACAAGGGTTTCGATAATGGGTTTTATTGCTGTTGTGGGCCAAAAATTCATTTGGATATCCAAGTATGTGTGAGTTAACTACTTAAAAAAATATATTGAAGTATAGTTATTTTACAGTGTTTTGCTATTTTCAAGTGTACAGCAAAGTGATTCAGTTATATATATGCATATATATAAAAATAAAGAATATGCATATATCCTTTTCAAGTTGTTTTGCATTATAGGTTACTACCAGATACTGAGCATAATTCCCTGTGCTATACAGTAGGTCCTTGTTTTTACCTATTTTATATATAGAAGGGTAGAAATGTAATTTAGGAGTTAACTACATTTTAAAGTGACCTGTTGCTTTCCTGGTGTCTGTTCACAGAGAAGAAAAGTTTGAAAGGTGAGGCAGAGCTCCACTATATGGGCCGTTTTCATTTTCCTGGGTCTTCACAAAAGGCTTTATCCAAAGCCTTCCCTAGAAAATAACTGACAGATAAAATATACTGAGTCCTTTCTCGACACTAGGTACTGTGTTGACCAGTTGACATGTGAGATTTCACTTAGATCTCAAAGTAAACCTAAGAGTTAGTCAATGCTATTATTTTTATTTCATAGATGAGGAAATAAAGGATCAGTCACAGATACAAAGAGGCACCACCTGAACTCAATCAGTTTTGTCTGCCTCCAGGGTGTTTGAACTTAAATCTCAGTGCCACATGGAGAACCTTAGCCGATAGTCACTGCATGCTTGAAGACTGCATAATGGAACTAAAGGGCTTGCAAAAACGCATCCCTTTTAAAGTACTCTGTCTTGAAAATATTTCTCCTAGTCCAATGATTACAGTTGTACTTAGTTCATAGAACCTCACACTGCACAGGTTAAGAGTTATACCCTCAAAGTGATTTACTTTATTATTTTTTTTAAGTGACCACTTTTATTTTTTTTATTTTTTTAAATTTCTTTTTAATATTAATTTATTTACTTTAATTGGAGGCTAATTACTCTACAATATTGTATTGGTTTTGCCATACATCAACATGAATCTGCCACAGGTGTACACGTGTTTCCCATCCTGAGCCCCCCTCCCACCTCCCTCTCCATACCATCCCTCTGGGTCATCCCAGTGCACCAACCCCAATCCCATGGTCTCCTACCTGCTAAAGATAAGTGCTTCTTGGTACTAGCTGTTTTTGATCTTAGGGAAGGGATGAAAGTTAAGTGAAGAATGGAATCACTGTAGAGTAATATCGACTTTATGCAACGGCAAACCCTGTGATGAGTTGTGAGGTCGCTCAGAGGCAATGAGGAGTGAGTGAGAAGGCAACAGAAGCAAATTTATTTTACTTTGTAAATGTGCCTAAAGCCCTTTTGGCTGAGACATATCCACATGGCACTAACTGTCACACTTGGTTTCTCAGCAACAGCTTACTAATATTTGTTCTGGGCTTTGATGGATTGAAAGCTTTAAAATAATTATAATGGAATCAAAATATCACATATTCTAAACTAAAACAATGCTGAAGATCATATTTTTAAGTTCATGATTCAAAACACCCTTTTGGACCTTGCTATGTCTCCAAGTGAATATTCTGAAATCTGTAGCAAATATTCTCATTATATATGGCTTTGGGTTGTTTGAAGATACTCAGACCTACACAGTGGGACAATGACATACTCTATCTGTACATTTTCTGCAGGAGGAGCTCCTCTAGACACTGTCGTCTGTGAACACTGGTAGCTTTTCTAGTAGCCTCTTGGCAACTGTAGAGTCACATGGCTTCACGGATGCTGCATTAGTTTTCTGCCTTCATAACAAATTGCCACAAATGCAGTAGTTTAAAACCAAAGAAATTTACATCCCACAATTCTAGAGGTCAGAAGTCTGACACAGGTCTCACTGAGCTAAAATCAAAATAGTGGCTGGGCTGCTTTTTTGCTTTCTCTAGAGGAGAATTTATTTCTGTTTCTTCTCCAGCTTCTAGAGGTGCCCATATTCCTTGCCTCAAGACCCTCTTCCACCATCTTCAAAGATTGTAATATTGCATCTCTCCAATCTTTCTTTTGCCCTCTCATCTCTGACAGTGGAGAAATGTCCTCAGCTCTTAAAGGCACGTGTGACTAGATAATCTCCCCACCTCAGGGCTTTTAACATCACATCTGCAAAGGTCTTCTTGCCATGCAAGGTAACATCCACAGGTTCCACAGACGAGAACCTGGGGATCTTCTGGGGTCCTTTTTCTGCCTACCACAGATGGCCTAACTAGAAATATTTTGACAAGCACAGCAATGGTCACCCTCCACTGGGGCAACCAGGAAGGTCACTGTAGAGAGAGTCTGGCAGGGTCTCACTCTCAGAGTGACTCACGGTTAGTTCTCTCATGGCAACCTCAGTGACAACAAATTCAACAACTAACACCTGCCAGTAGACTCCAGCTGTGAGCAAATTTTGTGGTACTGGGAGGAATAAAATTGGATAAATTGACTTGGCTGCTTTAACATGAAAAAAACTTAATATAAATTTAGGATAGTCCTGATTTTGGAGGGGAGTGGGATGTATTTAAAGAAGTCCTCTATTTAAATCAGAGAATCCTAGATTGGAATGAGAAATCACCCTTACTGTCCAATGCTATAGTCCTCCACCACGTTTCTGACCAGAGAATGTTATCTAAGCATAGCAAGATGGTAACTCACTGCTCATTTGAATTTTGCACAACTGTAATTGTTTTAAATGTTCTTCCCACCACAATGCTGAAATAAACCCATCTGTCATGTTCACATATGGCTCTCTGTTCTCCCTTTTGGAACCATAGAAGAAAAAATCTAATTCAGCTCCTACTTGCTAACTGGTTTCTGATGGGGCACAGAGAGCCATTCCAGGCCATTGTGTGTGTGCCCAGTGGGGTCCAGCTCTTTGCAACCCCATGGGCTGTAGCCCGCCAAGCTCCTCTGTCCATAGCGTTTTCCCATCAAGAATACCAGAGTGAGTTTCCATTTGCTACTCCAGGAGATCTTCCCAACCCAGGGATCATCCCAGTGTCTCCTATATTGGCAGGCGAATTTCTTACCACTGCATCACCTGGGAAGCCAACTGTATGGATCAGTTAAAGAAACTGTATTTTTTTCCGTTTACAATTTAGGTCAAGAAAACAACAAACAACAATAATCTAGCTTTACAAGGAATCACTTGGAGAAACAGTTAAAAGATGTATCATATAGATCCATTATATTGTTTAATTTCCTTGTTCAAATTTGTTATAAGGGGAAAAAAATTCTACAATGGATGTTCCAGTCAGTTTAAACTTGAAATTTATTTCCAAGACATTAAAAATCACCTCAGTCATTAATACTAAGTCTAGAAAAACAATCTTTCATTTCTTTATGAAATGTCATTTGAAATTACTATTTCACTATAAAATTATCTAAATAATATTACCCATGTTCTCTTTTAAGATGATTTTACACTATCAACAAGAAGAGAGTATTTGAAGGTTGAAATTTTTCAAGAAACAGAATAGATATGGTCAGTAATTTCCAGGCAGCTGTTAAACAGATGTTTCTGTATTCACATGAATTTTTTATGAAAAACAAATTAAGTAATGTGTTTTTTAGTGTATTTCTTTTTCTTTCTTTTTTTTTTTTTTGGTCATGCTTTTCTTGCTGTATTTCAAAAAGGATTTTAAATCAATTTTAGTAAATATGTAATAAAAGTTTTAAAAATTCACTCAAGTTTAAATGTTAAATTTGCTTTGCTGCTTAAATTATTTTTTGAATATTCTGTCTAGTTCTTAAAGCTTACTGGGGTTTATAAACAGTCAAGTAAACAAAATGAATCCATGAAAAGACCATTTATTAGTGTTTCCAAAAAAATACTGAAAAACACAGGAAGTTAGGGGGAGAGATTTTCAAATGGGGGATAATCTTAATCATAGGCATGTCAACTTTTTGAAATGACAAAAAGCAACATGTTCTGAAAAGGAACATTTGATTGACAGATAAGAATCTGCACAAAAGCTTTGAGAGTTTGATCCTGGTGTCTTTTGTGAAGTGTTTGAATTGTAAAAACAATGAACAAACCATGTTGTTCTGAGGTATTTTGCAATTGAAGTGCTATTTGGTTCAAAATTTCCTTCTGTTTTTGTTAAATATAATTGGCATTAAAATATCCTTTATGTGTGCTGGTCTATAGTTTAAAATTGGCCTTCAAAATGAATACAATACAAATGAAATTCATGTTTGCGATTAGGTCTCTGATTCTACCTGGATGAATCTATATTAATTGAAATATTTCTAATATTATATAGTTTAAC
Source organism: Bison bison bison (assembly GCF_000754665.1). Taxonomy (NCBI): domain Eukaryota; kingdom Metazoa; phylum Chordata; class Mammalia; order Artiodactyla; family Bovidae; genus Bison; species Bison bison. The sequence goes on along the minus strand of NW_011494614.1, from coordinate 2,794,517 downwards.
TGAATGCTCTTCTTTCATCAATAATTTAGGCTAGTTTTTATAAATAATGTTAAAAATATAGAGTTCAATTGCATCATAGTAGGTCTATTTTTTAACTTTTTTAACTTAAAAAGGCCCTTCTGTGAAAACATAACTGGAATCAGACCTCTTACACACTATTAGTAACCGACATAGTCCTATATCTCCACTTGACTATGTCAGCAGCCTCCTGAGTGGTCTCTCTGATTCCCCCTTACCTTACAATGCTTCTCCACACATCAGACAGTGATGCTTTTAAAATTGAGTTCATACTGCTCCTTTGCTTAAAACCTTTCAAAGACTTCATATCACCCTCACAGTCCTACTCACTATCTCACCATCTTAAAACCCCCACCAATTTCCCTTCCCTCACTCTGTTCTGGCTATGCTAGTCTTTCTATTCCCTGAACACACCCACCAAAATCATATTGTCCCCCAGTGGCCCTTTCTCATCTGTTTTCTCTCCCTCAGACTCCAGGCAGAGTTAGTATCTGCATGGTTCCCTCACTTACCTCAGATCTCTGCTTCAATTTTGCCCATCAAAAGTATCTTCCTGCCCCTCCCTGATCCATGATGTAGGTAGTCCGTTAGCTCTTTTGCCATACTGTTCTGAAATTAAACTTTGTTCTAATATGGCCATAGGTATTGACAGCAGCTTATTTTGTATAAAGGTAAATGACTACCACATAAACATGGACTATAAAGAAAGCTGAGCGCCGAAGAATTGATGCTTTTGAACTGTGGTGTTGGAGAAGACTCTTGAGAGTCCCTTGGACTGCAAGGTGATCCAACCAGTCCATCCTAAAGGAGATCAGTCCTGGGTGTTCATTGGAAGAACTGATGTTGAAGCTGAAACTCCAATACTTTGGCCACCTGATGCGAAGAGCTGACTCATTTGAAAAAAGACCCTGATGCTGGGAAAGATTGAGGGCAGGAGAAGGGGACGACAGACGATGAGATGGTTGGATGGCATCACCGACTCAATGGACATGGGTTTGGGTGGACTCCGGGAGTTGGTGATGGACAGGGAAGCCTGGCGTGCTGTGGTTCACGGGGTCACAAAGAGTCAGACATGACTGAGTGACTTATCTGAACTGAAACATGGCAGATGGAGAGAAAAAGTTAATGACAATTGATAGGGAAAGTAAATTTTGTGGTTTTGCTCAATAAAAAAGTGTTCTTACTGACATCTAGAGGGGACTGATACAAGAGGTGATTAGTTTCCAGTTTCTGAAATGTATCCTCAAGATGCTAGAAAATCACCTGCTGGTGGTTATATTCACAGAATTTATTAGAGGTTGGTTAAATGACCCTTAAGATCTCTAACATATGTGAGTTAGAAGGATTTTATTAAAATTTTAAAGACCACTGTGCTTTCCTGTTTTATGGATCCTTGAGATATATTCATCCATATTCAGATTTGAGTAGACGATCCAGCTCAAGGTGCTCATGGTTTGCCATAAAGATGACTCTTCTTGTAAACAAGGCAGAAAAACACATTTCTCTTGAAGCATTCATTATGCATATGAACACCTGATTAGAAATATGGCAACGGGAAATAAATAATCTCTTGAAAGTTCATTACTGAGTGATGCTATCATGTTCTAAATAAGCACAGTGTAAATTTCAGACTGGCTCATTAATCATTAGAAGACAACTCTAATCAGTGGAGTGTGACTCTAACTTTACTTTAGGGCAATTGTACTTGATTGAAAATAGCAGCCAATTAAGAAAAAAATACAAATGATTGGCAAGAAGGAAAAAGAGAACTTTAAAATCTTAGACATAATGACTCCATTGATTGCAAAAAATTGAGTTGTTTAAAACTCTCAGATTGTCATAGCTGCTCTGAATTAATCCTGCACTAGGCAGATTAGAGAAGCAATTACTAAATATAGTAGAGACAGTTTTTAAATGATCCTTCTTTAGTTTAGAACCCCAATTATATCTGGGTGACAATGCTTTCACTTAATAGACTACATTTCCAGCCAACCGTCTTTATAGTTAGGTGACAAAATTCTGGGTAATGGGATGTAATTTTTTTTTTAATTTATTTTATTTTTAAACTTTACATAATTGTATTAGTTTTGCCAAATATCAAAATGAATCCGCCACAGGTATACATGTGTTCCCCATCCTGAACCCTCCTCCCTCCTCCCTCCCCATACCATCCCTCTGGGTCGTCCCAGTGCTCTAGCCCCAAGCATCCAGTATCGTGCATCGAACCTGGACTGGCGACTCATTTCATACATGATATTTTACATGTTTCAATGCCATTCTCCCAAATCTTCCCACCCTCTCCCTCTCCCACAGAGTCTATAAGACTGTTCTATACATCAGTGTCTCTTTTGCTGTCTCGTACACAGGGTTATTGTTACCATCTTTCTAAATTCCATATATATGCGTTAGTATACTGTATTGGTGTTTTTCCTTCTGGCTTACTTCACTCTGTATAATAGGCTCCAGTTTCATCCACCTCATTAGAACTGATTCAAATGTATTCTTTTTAATGGCTGAGTAATACTCCATTGTGTATATGTTCCATAGCTTTCTTATCCATTCATCTGCTGATGGACATCTAGCGTCGAGGGGAAATTTTGGAGAGGTTGTTTCCTCCTGAGTTGACTCAGCTGGGAGGAATGTTCTTTTGCCCCTCCCTTCCCCTTTCTCATTGCCTGAAAAATCAGACTTGATGGATAAAGTTCCAGAAGCCATCGCAAAGGTAACTTTGAAGGAGGCAAGCTAACTGCAAAACAGTCCTGGACAGCTATCTCTTTTATGTGAGAAGGAAACATAACTTCGATTTTACTTAAGCCTCTGCTTTGAGTTTTCAGATACATGTAGCCAAATCAAATTTGAAAATACTCTGCTTCATGATGTTATATTAATTTCAGTAAACTTTCTCCCTGGAGCACAACAAAGCAAAAAATGCACTGAATATAGTAGTCATGTGTCGTAATTTCTTGCCCAGCATCCATTCCTCTTCTGTAACCTAATCTCAGCTTTTGTAGATCTATCCCTCACCTCTGAAGTTTCTTTTGGTGAGACTACAAAATAAGATGTTCTCTTCTCTGAGCAAGAAGTACCCATTAACTAACCTTGAGTGATGGGATTCCATGTGTCCTAATATTGAACCTTGAGTGATAAAAAGATGAAGTCTTTGGAGCTGATTCATCTACCATCATCCTGAAGTAGAGGCCATGCAGATATTGATTACCTCTAGTAACTGTCCTTTCTAAGGCCTTGCTTACTTATCTTTTCCTTCAGTGCTATATATTTTCCTTTCAGTGTATATATATATATATATTTCATATTTACTTTCCTTTGGAGGGTTGTTGGGGAAGGGGTACAGGGAAGAATGCTGTATTTTCTTTTGTTTTTGATTGAGTATACAGAAATGGTTTTTATATTCCAAGCTGCACCTAACACATGACCAAAATTGATCTAATGGTGAGTCATTCAAACATAACATAACTGGTGATTAAACCTGAAGCTCATGTCCACTGCAGTTGTCACATGGATTTAGACTGTTCTGATGCCAGCTGACTACTAGGACTTCTGAGAGTCTAGCATTGGTTCTAGGTCTGCATAGATCTTAGGTAATGATTGCTTGCTGCTGCTACTGCTGCTAAGTCACTTCAGTCGTGTCCGACTCTGTGCAACCCCATAGATGGCAGCCCACCAGGCTCCCCCATCCCTGGGGTTCTCCAGGCAAGAACACTGGAGTGGGTTGCCATTTCCTTCTCCAATGCATGAAAGTGAAAAGTGAAAGTGAAATCGTTCAGTTGTGTCTGACTCTTTGCGACCCCATGGACTGCAGCCTACCAGGCTCCTCTGTCCATGGGATTTTCCAGGCAAGAGTACTGGAGTGGAGTGCCGTTGCCTTCTCCGAATGATTGCCTAGAGCAACTGATTACAGTATAGATTTAGCTGTGTTAATTTAATGAGGCTAGGTAGACTTTCTCTGCTTTCTGACTCTGGAATGTCCCCACAGCTAACCATACCACAGATGATGCCACTGCCTAACAGCATTATTTTGAGTACATAAATGCGTCTCCACTCCTAGAATATTGTTGTTCTTTAGTCACTAAGTCACGTCCGAAACTTTTTCAACCCCCATGGACTGCAGGCCACCAGGCTCCACTGTCCATACAATTCCCAGGCAAGAATACCAGAGTGGGTTGCCATTTCCTTCTCCAGGAGATCTTCCTGACCCAGGGATTGAACCCATGTCTCCTGCAATGGCAGGTGGATTATTTACCACTGAGCCACCAGGGAAACCCACTCCTAGAATAGCAAATCAAAAACCATATCACATATGCTAATTTAGTAGACTTTTGAACGTATTTAGTACAGTCCCAACTTAGTGCCACACAGTGTGAATGACCAGTTCCAGATTACTGTTGCAGAGATTGGGCTAGAATATAAGTTGTCTGACTCTACTTCCTATGCTCTTTTCCTTACACATAATTGATGTACAGTATGAGCTTTAGCTTTGGAGTTGGTGACCTAAGCTAGAGACTACATTTTCTAATTTACTATTTGTATGACTCAGTATAATTATATAACCTCTAAGACTCAGTTTTCTCACTTTTCCTGTGCAAAATGGGAATGATTGAATTAATGTAGATATTGAGCTTAGAATACTATCTGGTACATGGAACTGATACAATGTTACAAATGTTGGATATAATTATTAAGATCAACACAATTATTTTAATAAGAAAATGTTACTATAGATCATCCTTTCTGTTTATTTTCCAGAAACTGATGTATGAGTTAGCATCAGAATTTATAAAGAAAAACAAACTAAAAAACCAAACATGGTAGAAAGCTTTGGATTTACCTCTTTTAACTATAAAATATCAAGTGGATGAAAAATAAATCAATCTTTTTTTCACTTCTTTTAAGTTCTTGGAATATCAAGCCCTTACTTAATTTCAGAATATCTACAAAATATCATTCATTACTATGGGACACTGTCTAAAACTGCACTCAGAGGAAATTTTGTAGTTTGAAATATGTGTGGAAATCAAGAGGAAAGAATATATACAAACTAACCTAGAAGAAATTCAATAAACTTTAAAAAATGCCAAATTCAACAAAAGAAAAATGTAAGGAAATCATAAAAATACAGACAGAAATTGAATATAAAAATGAAAGAGACTTGAGGTGGTGACTAAATTGAATAACTATTTAACTAGAAAAGTTACAACTTTAGCCTAAACCAAAGAAAAGGATAAAAAGAATAAATATTAATATATAAAAATGAATGAAGATGAGGAAAGAATCACAGGTACAAAGAAAATCAAAATTATTAAAGTTTACTACTTGATCAAACTCTATGAAAATATGTATTAAAATATCAATGAAATGACTAATTTTCTAGGAAGATATGTGTTAGGAAGACTGACCTTTATAGTAGGAATTTTTTTTTAATCCAATAACTAGAGAAGACAATTGTCAAAGAATTACCTCTTTGAAAAAATTTGGCAAGTGGCGTGGGTTTTTGTAAGTTAAGTCATCTTCTTACAAGGACCTTCTGATTCTGAGTGATTTCTCTTCTCTTTATGGGGCAAGGCAGGGTAGGTGTGAGCACCATAAGACTGAAGACATCTGGCACTTGTCTTCTTGACTCAAACTCTTCCAAGTGATGAAATATAACCTGCATAGAGATAGCTTTCTTTCAAAGCTGTGCTCCAGTTTTTTAGAAATATGTCTTCAGGTTATTTTATGGGAGTAAAGCTCACTGTGCACCTCAGGGGTTTATTTGTCCAGTTTGTGATGTCTCATCCTCCTTATGTTTTGCAGAAATAGGGTTAAGTTTGTCATTCATGATGACATCTCCTATCCTAATCTCCACAATTCTTTTCCATTATGAGTTTATTCTTATTCTTACATCTTACTTTTTATTTTAAGCAAATTTTGCATGTGTGCATGCTCGGCTGCTTCAGTTGTGTCTGACTCTTTGCAACCCCTTGGACAGTAACCCACCAGGCTCCTCTGTCCATGGGATTCTCCAGGCAAGAAGACTGGGTTGCCACTCCTTCTCCAGAGGATCTTCCCAACCCAGGAATTGAACCCATTTCCTGCGTTACAGGCAGATTCCTTACTCACTGAGCCACCTAGGAAGCCAAAAACAAATTTTAACAAGGGGCAAATGCGTGTGCCTGGTCTCCTACATTTAACAAGAAAAATGTTATCTTTTTTCAGATGTTAGGATGTAGGTATTGAAACATGAGATAGCATATACTTTTTAAACAAATTATTTATTTATTTTAATTGGAGTCTAATTACTTTACAATATTGTGGTGCATTTTGCCATACACTGACATGAATCAGCCATGGGTGTACATGTGTCCTCCCATCCCGAACCCCACTCCCACCTCCCAGTGGCTTTGAGTGCCCTGTTTCATGCATCGAACTTGGACTGGTCATCTGTTTCACATATGGTAATATACATGTTTCAATGCTATTCTCTCAAATCATCCCACCCTTTCCTTCTCCCACAGAGTCCAAAAGTCTGTTCTTTATATATGTGTCTCTTTTGCTGTCTCTCATATAGGGTCATCATTACCAGCTTTATTTTAAAATAAATGATTTATTTTAAACATTTTACTGAGATTAGTAATACTTTACAATTATGTATAAATCTAGCAGTGCAATAGCTTTAAACTGTGACAAAACAGTCATCTATTCAACATCAATATAACTAGTATCAATATTATTTCAGCCTACTACGTGACATATTATTGATGATCAGATCAGATCAGTCGCTCAGTGTCTCTGACTCTTTGCGACCCCATGAATCGCAGCACGCCAGGCCTCCCTGTCCATCACCAACTCCTGGAGTTCACTGAGACTCACGTCCATCTAGTCAGTGATGTCATCCAGCCATCTCATCCTCTGTCGTCCCCTTCTCCTCCTGCCTCCAATCCCTCCCAGCATCAGAGTCTTTTCCAATGAGTCAACTCTTCACATGAGGTGGCCAAAGTAGTGGAGTTTCAGCTTTAGCATCATTCCTTCCAAAGAAATCCCAGGGCTGATCTCCTTCACAATGGACTGGCTGGATCTCCTTGCAGTCCAAGGGACTCTCAAGAGTCTTCTCCAACACCACAGTT
>NW_011494614.1:2781441-2787129 GCF_000754665.1 Bison bison bison | reverse complement strand
GTTTCTTCCAGTCCAGCGTTTCTCATGATGTACTCTGCATATAAGTTAAATAAACAGGGTGACGATATACAGCCTTGACGAACTCCTTTTCCTATTTGGAACCAGTCTGTTGTTCCATGTCCAGTTCTAAGTGTTGCTTCCTGACCTGCATACAAATTTCTCAAGAGGTAGATCAGGTGGTCTGGTATTCCCATCTCTTTCAGAATTTTCCACAGAATGTGAAGTCAAGTGGGCCTTAGAAAGCATCACTACAAACAAAGCTAGTGGAGGTGATGAAATTCCAGTTGAGCTATTCCAAATCCTGAAAGATGATGCTGTGAAAGTGCTGCACTCAATATGCCAGCAAATTTGGAACACTCAGCAGTGGCCACAGGACTGGAAAAGGTCAGTTTTCATTCCAATCCCAAAGAAAGGCAATGCCAAAGAATGCTCAAACTACCACACAATTGCACTCATCTCACACGCTAGTAAAGTAATGCTCAAAATTCTCCAAGCCAGGCTTCAGCAATATGTGAACTGTGAACTTCCTGATGTTCAAGCTGGTTTTAGAAAAGGCAGAGGAACCAGAGATCAAATTGCCAACATCTGCTGGATCATGGAAAAAGCAAGAGAGTTCCAGAAAAGCATCTATTTCTGCTTTATTGACTATGCCAAAGTCTTTGACTGTATGGATCACAATAAACTGTGGAAAATTATTGATGATAGTAAAGATTAAAAATATAAAAGACCACTTGACTAAAATATGCATATTCATGTAAATGTAATCTACTTTGATATCAGTGGTCTGTCTTAAAAAATGGCTACACTAACTCAAAAATGCATCTTACTCAAAAGTACATTTCTTTTTCTAATTTTCCACTTTGCTATCTAGAAAAAAATTATCTTTCCCTTTCATCTGCACCACCAGATAAAAAGAATTGGGTGATAACGAATTTTGAAAAGTGGGCTTGGATTCTGCTTATCTTAAACCTAATATTCATAAACTATCCAGTAGGCAGTCCACCCTTTAAAAAATTCTAGCATTCTCACACTTCATAATAATACATCGAAGTACAATACTCATTTATAATGTTGGATGATTTGTCATATCTATAAAATCTCTTATGTCTATATCAGAGACAATCTACTTTGTTTTTAAATCAAATTCAGAAATATGGTATTCCCCATATAACATATGTGGTGGTGGTTGGCGGTTTAGGCGACTCTTTTGTGACCCCATGGACTGCATCCCACCAGGCTCCCCTGTCCATGGGATTTCCCAGGCAAAAATACTGGAGTGGGTTAACATGCCCTCCTCCAGGGGATCTTCCCAACCCAGGGATTGAACTCAGGTCTCCCACACTGCAAGTAGATTCTTTCCCAACTGAGCCACCAGGGAAGCCCTGCCATATAATATATGGTACCCCCCAAATTGAAGTGTTATAGAATAACAGCTAATAGAAAATAAACTTAAAGTTTTCTTTCCAGTAAGTTAATTTGAAAGGCATCATTTACTTTATGAAACATAGTAGTACTTCAAAATAAGTATTCTAAATTCTTTCATAAATTGATTATAGTCACACGCAATGTGATTATATAAGTGTAAAATTCCTACATGTTAAATCTCAATGACTATTGCACATAAATTCAGGTGAGCAAGTGTTAAAAGATTTGGTTCATCAAATTCATATTAATTAGATTGCTATAAAGGGGTTGTGTATTTCATAAATAAAAGGTGGTATTGACCTTCTGATAACAGGACATCAAGCAATTCCTTTCTCAATTAAATGTAAAATGTGATTTAAATGTAAAACTCTCAATTGTACTGTCACAGGTATTTCTTTTTTTAAATATTCACTTATTTATTTGGCTGTGCCAAGTCTTAGCTGTGGCACTTGTGATCTTTAGTTGCAGTATGTGGGATCTCGTTCCCTGAGCAGGGTTCAAACCCAGGCCCTCTGCACTGGGAGCATGGAGTCTTAGCCACTGGACCACCAGGGAAGTCCTTGTCATAGGTATTTCTTTTGTAATGTAATAATAGTTTAACGCATTTAATTACAAATAATCCAATTAATTCAGTAGGAAAAATAGAAAAGCACATTATTTGATATTCTCTGATCTTTGCTTTTCTATATCATCTCTCGTATTATCACCTTGAAAAGATGTTTGTCCTTGAATCACTTACTTCTGCTTTCCTGTGCTCTAGGCTTACCAAGTCTGAATCCGATTATCTATGCCAACTCTAAATATAGCATTTCATCATCCCATGACTTTGATGGCAATAAGGAGTAGAGGAGACTGTTTTATTCACTGCTCTGTGGCATATGGTCTTAATCCAAAAAATATTTAGTAAGTAATTGAATGAAAAGATAGTGGATGCAGGGAGCACATTAGATTTCTTAGTAAGATAACATTACTTTTCCACACAGATGACATACAATAAAAATAACAAAACTATTATTGATAGCTTGTGAGGAGTCCATTTGTGACAGAATTTTTTCTACATTTTATTCACCTTTTAATTTTCCATTTCTTGCTAACACTTGACATTTTACTTGACATATTTCTTATTTTGTTGACTTTGCCACTCAGCAGAGCAAATACAGCACAGCATCCATCTTTTGAATTGTGCACAAAGTAAAAATACTCTGATCCAAAACAGACAATGGTAATTTTTTCTTTTATTTAGGAACAATGCAACTTGATATAAAACTCTTGAGGAGGAATTGGAAATTAGAATTGAGTGATAGCAGAGATACTAAGAAAGGGTGGGGGGGGAATGACAGCAAACTAAGGAAATAAATGACACTCTGGTTAGAAAATTAGAGAACATTGCAAAACTCACCCTGAGAGTAATGTGCCTACTGACCATTTCAGCATTGAAATTGAAAACAGAATGTAGAAAACCCAGAGACAACTGATAAAATGTTTCATTCAACTCCTGAGAACATCTGGGAAGACAATGGCTTCTCTAATGGGAACATGAAAACAGGAGGAACTCTTAGCTGAAACAATCACTAAGCTCATAAATTAGTAGAAGTCTTATTTACTTATTTTACCATAGAGATAAAAAGAACTTTATTGAATGAAGATATTGTATATCTCATTCAGTTTCTTTTCTTTTTTTTTTTAAATCTCTTTATTTCCATTCTGCCCCTTTGGCTGAACTTTATTAATACAATATCTGCCCTTCTCTTGTACCCCCCTCTTCTGTGGAAGGCATCACTATCCAGTCACCCAAGCCAAATCTCCTTTGTCATCTCCCGACCAATAGTCATCAATGTTAACAAGACATCTTCCTAAATTTCTGGGATTGATTTCTTCCCCATTAGAGTTCCTTTTGGCAAGTCCATTTCTTCTTCATAAGTCTGACATGTGAGCTCTTAATTGCTCTGCCGCAGTTTTCTCTTCTTCAGTCAGTGGTAACAACTCCAGGTCTGTTTCCTTCTGCAGTGCTTGTATCAAGGTCATAGTCTTATTGAAAGTAGCACAAATGCGGCTCTTAGTCTCTTTCTGCTCCACAGCAGTCGGTTTAAAGCGAACATGCAAAGTTTGATATCGAGACTTTATTGCTGACAATTCCTTTAAAAGTGTAACTGGATTTTTCTTGCCTGCTGAATCAGGATAATTAGTCTTGATTTCATATTCCAGCCTGTACTGAATGTAGTCCAGATCAGAGTCAGCTTTCTGGAACATCAGTTCCAGCTTATCGACCTCCGCCTCCATGTTGAATAGTTCATCATTCAGTTTCTTAAGTTTTAGAAGAGAAAGAATGATCTGCAGTAGTCAAGCTACTTGCCCAAGTGAAGTGGAACTAGAACCCTTGTCTGCTGACGTCTAGTGAGATGGCCTTTCCACGTATTATTGGATGTAGAGTCCTTTGAAAAGGATTATTTAGGCTCCCAGCTTCAGTGCCCGTTTGAACTGAATAATACTGGAAACATAGCAAAACAAAATCTGTGGAAGCTAGCTGAGAGAAAACAATAGCTTCCTATATTTCTATTACAAAACAAGGAGGGTCTAAAACCAAGTATCTATGTTCACCTCAGAAAGATAGGAAACGGAGAGCAAATTAGACCAAAATTGAATGGAAAGAAGGAAGGAAGGAAGGTGGAAATAGCTGCTTTAGGTCTCACATCTGGTTCGTGTAGGAGTTTCCATGTGTTGATCTGTCAATTATTTTTCCCTTGAGGTTTTCTCATGATGTCCTGGTTTTTGCATGTTGAATATTTCTGGATTGTATCCTGGACATTTTTAATATCATGTTACAAGACAATCCTGTAACAGTCCACTGGAGGATATTGATTTGTTGTGGTGGTTGATTCACAAGGCAATTTTCCTATTACGCTGAAACTTGAAGTTCTGTCTTATCTTCCATGGATAGCGTTCCAATGTCAGCTGAGTTGTCAAAGCCTCTGCCATGTTGCTTCTGGTCTATCCCACATCCGGACAGCTCAGGGCCAAGCAGACAACTAGTATCAGTTCGTACATATAACTGGGAGGCACTCATCTTCCGTTTTCTCCATGCAGCAGTTTTCTGCATTGTCTCTGATTCCCAGGGCTCCCTTTTCCTATTTCTCTGGCTTGGAAATTGATTTGTTTTGCTTTTTAGGAGTTTCAGTTACCTGCATTGATGCAGTTTTGCACAATGGGGGCTGCCCCTAGAGCAGACAGGAGTCCCTTTCTTTTCCTGTTCCTCTGGCTAGCAAGACAGGCTTTCTCTATAAAATTCACTGCCTATACCTAGTGCAGAGTTCCACACTGAAGCTGCCCTTGATCAAAGCATAAAGATAAAAAGGAGGTAAGGTAAATAACCATGAAATTGATGCTGCTAAGGTCAAATTTTGAAAGTTTGATCTTCCTTCTTCAATCTGTTTGTGAGTATTAATTTTAAGAGTTTTCAAGTAGTTTTTGGTTTTGGGGGTGGGGGGGTTTAGGAATTTTGTCCAGACTGTTTGCCTGTAATCCACAAGAAAGGTAAACTATAGTATGCCTACTACATTCTGGTGACCACCAGAAGTCTTTGGGTGATTTTGTTCATTATCTGTCCTGTTTCCCAAATTTCTATGATAATTAAAACATTACTTATATATTTAGGAGTGGCTTTAAACAAGAAAAATAGCCTATGTTTTAAGTATTCTCAAAATGGTTAGGAAAAATGGTTTTATAGAATTTCAGCCCAGCATAAATTTGGATGCAAGTTTGTAACACTGTACAAGAGGCGGTAATTAAAACCATCCCCAAGAAGAAGAAATGTAAAAAGACAAAATGGTGGTCTGAGGCGCCCTTACAAATAGCTGAGAAAAGAAGAGAAGTAAAAGCAAAAGAAAAAAGGAAAGATATATCCATCTGAGTGCAGAGTTCCAAAGAATAGCCAGGAGAGATAAGAAAGCCTTCCTCAGTGATCTATGCAAAGAAATAGAGGAAAACAGCAAAATGGGAAAGACTAGAGATCTCTTCAAGAAAATTAGAGATACCAAGGGAACATTTCAGGCAAAGATGGGCACAATAAAGGACATGGAAGCGGTATGGATCTAACAGAAGCAGAAGATATTTAGAAAAGGTGTCCAGAATGCACAGAAGAACTATACAAAAAAGACCCTCATGACCCAGATAACCACGATGGTGTGATCACTCACCTAGAGCCTGACATCCTGGAATGTGAAGTCAAGTGGGCCTTAGGAAGCATCACTATGAACAAAGTTAGTG
>NW_011494614.1:2751901-2781341 GCF_000754665.1 Bison bison bison | reverse complement strand
CAAATTTGGAAAACTCAGCAGTGGCCACAGGACTGGAAAAGGTCAGTTTTCATTCCAATCCTAAAGAAAGGCAATGCCAAAGAATGTTCAAATCACCACACAATTGCATTCATCTCACACGCTAGCAAAGTAATGCTCAAAATTCTCCAAGCCAGGCTTCAACAGTATGTGAACTGAGAAATTTCAGATGTTCAAGCTGGATTTAGAAAAAGCAGAGGAACCAGAAATCAAATTCACAACATCCTTCAGACCATAGAAAAAGCATTCCAGAAAAGCATCTGCTTCATTGACTACATGAAAGACTTTGACTGTATATATCACAACAAACTGTGGAAAATTCTTAAATGGATGGGAATACCAAACCACCTTACCTGCCTCCTGAGAAACCTGTATGTAGATCAAGAAGCAACAGTTAGAATCGGACACGGTAAATGGACTGGTTCAAAATCGGGAAAGGAGTATGCCAAGACCGTTTATTGTCACCTTGCTCATTTACCTTATATGCAAAATACATCATGCAAAATGCCAGACTGGATTAAACGCAAGCTGAAATCAAGATTGCAGGGAGAAATATCAATAACCTCAGATATACAGATGACACCACCCTCATGGCAGAAAGCAAAGAGGAACTAAAGAGCCTCTTGATGAAAGTGAAAGAGGAGAGTGAAAAAGTTGGCTTAACATGCAACATTAAAAAAAAACTAAAATCATGGCATCCGGTCCCATTAATTCATGACAAATAGATGGGAAACAATGAAAACAGTGACAGACTTTATTATCTTGAGCTTCAAAATCACTGCAGATGGTGACTGCAGCCATGAAATTTAAAGACACTTGCTCCTTGGAAGAAAAGCTATGACCAACCTAGATAGCATGTTAAAAAGCAAAGACATTACCAATAAAGACATTTACCAAAAAAGGTCTGTATAGTCAAAGCTATGGTTTTTCCACTAATCGTGTATGGGTGTGAGAATTAGACCATAAAAAAAGCTGAGCGCTGAAGAATTGATGCTTTTGAACTGTGGTGTTGGAGAAGACTCTTGAGGATCCATTGGACTGCAAGGAGATCCAACCAGTCAATCCCAAAGGAAATCAGTCCTGAATATTCATTGGAAGGACTAATGCTGAAGCTGAAGCTCCAAATAATTTGACCACCTGATATGAAGAACTGACTCCTTGGAAAAGACCCTGATGCTGGGAAAGACTGAAGGCAGGAGGACAAGGGGACGACAGAGGACGAAATGGCTGATGGCATCACTGACTCACAGACATGAATTTAGCAAGCTCCAGGAGTTGGTGATGGACAGGGAAAACTGCCGTGCTGCAGTCCATGGTGTCACAAAGAGGTGGACACGACTGAGCAACTGAACTGAACTGATAACTAAAAGCAGTGGTATCCAGTCACATTTGTTTTTGTTGTTTATATGTATTCTGCTCTTTATTAGAATATATACTTGTTGCCAGAAACTGTTTCTTAGCTGTCTTTGCTTCTGTCCACCATGATTAGCACTGCATGTGACCCAAAGTAAATGCTAAATTGCACCGGATTTTATTCTTTTCAGTGTAGTACAATTTTGTCATCCTTTGTCACCCCTTCTCCTCCTGCCTTCAATCTTTCCCAGCATCATGGTCTTTTCTAATGAGTCAGCTCTTCGCATCAGGTGGCCAAAGTATTGGAGCTTCAGCTTCAGCATCAGTCCTTCCAATGAATATGCAGGATTGATTTCCTTTAGGATTGACTGGTTGGATCTCCATGTAGTCCAAGGGACTCTCAAGAGTCTTCTCCATCACCACAGTTCAAAGCATCAATTCTTCAGTGTTCAGCTTTCTTTATGGTCTAATTCTCACATCCGTACATGACTAGTGGAAAAACCATAGCTTTGACATTTGTCAGCAAAATAATGTCTCTGTTTTTTAATATGCTGTCTAGGTTGGTCATAGCTTTTCTTCCAAGGAGCAAGCGTCTTTCAATTTCATGGCTGCAGTCACCATCCACAGTGATTTTGGAGCCCAAGAAAATAAAATCTGTCACTGTTTCCATTATTTCTCCATCTATCTGCCATGAAGTGATGGGACTGGATACTATGATCTTCAGTTTTTGAATGTTGCATTTTAAGCCAACTTTTTCACTCTTCTCTTTTACTTTCATCAAGAAGCTCCTCAGTACCTCTTCACTTTCTGCCATGAGGATGGTGTCATCTGCATATCTGAGGTCATTCATATTTCTCTCTGCAATCTTGATTCCAGCTTGAGTTTCATCCAACCCAGCATTTCACATGACGTACTCTGCATATAAGTTAAATAACCAGGGTGACAATATACAGCTTGACATACTCCTTTCCCAATTTGGAACCAGTCAGTTTTTCATGTCTGGTTATAACTGTTGCTTTCTGACCTGCATACAGGTTTCTCAAGAGGCAGGTAAGATGGTCTGGTATTCCCAACCCTTTAAGAATTTTCTACAGTTTGTTGTGATATACAGAAAGTCTTTCATGTAGTCAATGAAGCAGAAGTAGATGTTTTTCTGGAATATTCTTGCTTTTTCTCTGATCCAGCAGATGTTGGGAATCTGATCTCTGGTTCCTCTGGCTTTTCTAAATCTAACTTGAACATCTGGAAGTTCATGGTTCATATACTTTTGAAGCTTGGCTTGGAGAATTTTGAGAATTACTTTGCTAGCTTGTGAGATGAGTGCGATTGTGTGGTAATTTAAGCATTCTTTGGCATTGTCTTTCTTTAGGATTGGAATGAAAACTGACCTTTTCCAGTTTTGTGGCCACTGCTGAGTTTTCCAAATTTGCTAGCATGTTGAGTGCAGCACTTTAACAGCATCATCTTTTAGGATTTGGAATAGCTCAGCTTGAATTCCATCACCCCCACTAACTTTGTTCATAGTGATGCTTCCTAAGGCCCACTTGACTTCACATTCCAGGATGTCAGGCTCTAGGTGAGTGATCACACCATCATGGTCATCTGGGTCATGAGGGTCTTTTTTGCATAGTTCTGTGTATTCTGGACACCTTTTCTAAATATCTTCTGCTTCTGTTAGATCCATACCGCTTCCATGTCCTTTATTGTGCCCATCTTTGCCTGAAATGTTCCCTTGGTATCTCTAATTTTCTTGAAGAGATCTCTAGTCTTTCCCATTTTGCTGTTTTCCTCTATTTCTTTGCATAGATCACTGAGGAAGGCTTTCTTATCTCTCCTAGCTATTCTTTGGAACTCTATTCAGATGGGTATAGCTTTTCTTTTCTCCTTTGCCTTTAGCTTCTCTTCTTTCCTCAGCTCTTTGTAAGGACTCCTCAGACCACCATTTTGCCTTTTTTGCATTTCTTTTTCTTGGGGATGGACTTGATCACTGCCTCCTGTACGATGTTCAAACCTCTAATTCTTTTAGATGTTGTTATTATATACTCAGAGCATCCCCTCTTACTAGAAAGGGACTCTGGTGAAACAGAGCCCTTTCTGGTTAAAATTTTTGCCTGTGTACTTTTTCTACATTCTTCCATTTTCACTTTTACTATTTTTAAAGCCTTTTATTTTATACTGGAATATAGCTGATTAACAATGTTGTGATAGTTTCAGGTGGACATAAAAGGCATTCAGCCATATTTATACATGTATTTATTCTCCCGAAGATTTCCCTCCCATCCAGGCTACCACATAACATTGAGCAGAGTTATCCATTTTAAATATAGTAATGTGTACGTATCAAATTAACTCAAAGTCCTGTAGTGAGTTAGAGAGGAACAACATTGAAAGCAAAAGGCTCCAAATATTTAGTAATAACTGTTCTTGCTTGGAGAATCCCAGGGACGGGGGAGCCTGGTGGGCTGCCGTCTATGGGTTCGCACAGAGTTGGACACGACTGAAGCAACTTAGCAGCTTAGCAGCAGCAGTAGCTTTAAAAGGGCTTCCCTGTAGCTTTAAAAAGAAAAAAAAAATATGATTCTATCAATGAGATGTCAAATGTTTAAAGAAACATTTTTGGGGGCAAGAATATAGCAGTACTCATATTGCTACTGTCTCTCCTGAAGAATCTTCCCCAAAACAAGCGATTATGTCTAGACTTTGAGGAAAAAAACTACCAGTGTCCATAGACATATAAAATTAAAGATATCCATCATTTGGGGTAAATTTTGGCATATCGAATGGGTGAAACAATGATACCTATGTATGATTCATCCTACATCAAATATTTGACTCATTTTGAGAAAGCATTTATTTGATTAAAAATAAACAATGAGGATATGGCAACTTACTCCTCTATTGTTGCCTGGAGAATCCCATAGACAGAGGAGCATGGCAGGCTACAATCCATAGGGTCTCAAAGAGTCAGACATGATTGAAACGATTTAGCACACACACAGACACACACACAATTATAAAATAATAAGCAAAAATATCCAAAAAGATTAAATTTGTTATTTGGTTCTTGTTTTATCGTGCCTTTATTCATATTAAAAAAACAGTAATGAATAAATAGTGTTCTGAACTCAGAAAATTGAATTAGTGGGACTTCACTGGTGATCCAGGGGCTAAGACTCAGCACACCCAATGCAGGGCACCCAGGTACAAGCCCTGGTCAGGAAACTAGATCCCACATGCAGAAACTGAAAAAAAAAAAAGATTCTGCACATTACAGTGAAGATCGAAATCCCTCAAGCCACAACTAAGACCTGACATAGCCAAATAAAATAAATAAATATTTTTTAAAAAAGAAAAGAAACTTGAATTAGCCGTAAGAGTTGCCAATGCAATGTAGGACAGTACAGTTACCGTCTTACCACTACCACTCATACTGTGTTAATGAAATTGGTTTTTTCAGTATTATACAGTCAATATTGAAATTATAAGTTTTAAACAGAATAATAATCCCAAATTCCATCACCCTAACCCAACTATGAACATTTTGAATTTTCTTACAACCATTATTTTCCTGGGCATCTATGTCTCATTTGGCTTTAATTAGTCAACACACAAAACTTATATCACACTTTCTTTTTTTTTCTGAACCTTATCACAATGCCATATGGTCTCTATAACCTTAATTTTAATTGGAACCTAATATGCCAAGAAGCAAGAGTACCATGGCTATTACAAACAATGCTTTTGTTGGGTAATTTATTCCCAGGCTTTCTTTGTTGGGTAATTAAGTAATACTATAATAAAAATTTGTATCTGTGTTGATCTTCTATTTTTTTTCATACTTTCCTTAGTAGGAATTCCCAGAAGTAGAATTGATAATTAAAAATTAACATTATTTTTTGTATTTTTTAAAAAATATTATTATTCCAAAATATTCCCCTTATAAAAAATATATAAAGTTACTTTCTTTATTTTTACTTTTAAAATCACTGAGTAGTTTTTTGATTTAGTACATAATAAATGGAATCCAGAGTCATTGCATTGTACATTTATTTGATTATTAACTAGGTTTAAATGTTTTTAATTCTTTTTTTATTCTTCTCATTATCTTTTGAAATTTTATTTTTATGTTCTTTGTCTTTAGGAATGAGGTCTTTATAGATTTCTCTGATGCCAAGCAACAAAGAAATATTTGTAATCATTTTTAATGATCTGTTGATCTACCCTTGTAATCTTCTGTTCAGGAATCCTGCTTTTTGCTCATGCTGCTACTACTACTAAGTCACTTCAGTCGTGTCCGACTCTGTGCGACCCCATGGACTGCAGCCCACCAGGCTCCTCCATCCATGGGATTTTCCGGGCAACAGTACTGGAGTGGGGTGCCATTGCCTTCTCCTGCTTTTTGCTCATAGAAATCAGCTTATGTCTAGATGCTGAATGTAAATTGAGCATATAGTAGAGACTAGGCACTTTACATTCATTATCTCATTGTTGTGGTTTTTTGTTGTTTGTCTTCATGTGGGTTGTTAGTTCCTCAATCGGGAATCAAATCCATGCTTGCTACATTGAGACTGCTGAGTCTTAACCACCGGACTGTCAAGGAAGTCCCTTCACTATGTCATTTAATTCTTTTTGTCAGTCCTGTGAAACAGGTACCATCATCATTACCAGTTCAGAGGTGATTAAAGAGATGTTCTGAGAGGGTAAATGATAAAGATTAGACAACTGGTTAATGTCCAAGCCCAAACTAGACCCCACACCCCACATACTTTAACCACTCCAAGCTACCAATTAAAAGAAGTGTCTATAAAAGCAACTTGTCATACAGGAGCTGTCAGAGAATGACCTGCTCCATACTGTCATATTTCTGACCTTGAGCTTTAGCCTTGTGACCAAAAACACTCCCGAAATGGTATGAAGTTTAGCTCTCAACATTGAAGAGCTGGAATTAGAGCTTCTGTTATTTTTATCCAGCCTCTCCACGGACTTAGCAGGAAAGAATCTGCCTGTAATATAGGAAACACAGGAGACACAGGTTCAATCCTTGGATTTAGGAAGATCCCCTGGAAGAGAAAACAGTAACCCCCTCCAGTATTCTTGCCTAGAAAATCCTATGGACAGGGGAACCTGGCAGGCTACAGTCCATAGGGTTGCAAGAGTCAGACATGACTGAATGACTAAGCACACGCACATCTCTATCCATGTGAAACAACAAAGGGGACCATGATGACATGAGAGCTGGGCCTTCCATTAATCTTCAGGCACCCATTAATCCCCTGAGTGACCACAGGAAGTTACTTAAGCTCCCAGTCACGACGTCCTCATTTTTAGAAACTCTGTTCATAAAGCTTTCCTTGGATTCAGTGGGATCGTATACATAATGGACCAGACAGAACGCTCGGTACATAATAGATGCTCAATAGATTTTGTTGTGTTTGGTTTCCAAGACTTGATTTGGATGTGCAGTTGTACATCAAATGCCTCCGAATGATTTGCTCAGGCTCTGTCACTCCTGAGAGTTACTAAACTACTTAATTATTGCCAAGACTTTAATTGGAAGAAAATAATCCCTTTTAGAACTTCTAATAAGTACCTATACTTTGGAAACTTTCCAGTGTAGACTAAATTACTCTCAGTCCATCTCAGGACAATCCCATGTCCTCCAAAATCTCTGTACCTTGACTATATTCACTGTGTAAATTCCTGAAACAGTCTTAAATAATTGGTGGAAGAAAAGAAAAAAGAACCTCATACCATTAGCAAGATTGGATTTAGACTCCCACAAGCCTAGTTACCTCCCTGAAAAGTACTCTTCCGTGCTTTTTGGCTCCATCCTCTTCACATAATTAGCTACAGCCTTGATTTTTGTTTCTTCTCATTACCTGAATGTTACACCTTCAAAATAGATGTGGATGGTGGATTATTACCTTTTCATCCAATACTAATATAGGCACAATTATATGATATCAACACTTCCTCTTCAGAAGCAATTTGTATTCTAAAGTCCTTGATAACTGTACCTGATTTCATTATTTTGTTTAAGGAGATGCCCATTGAAACACATTTCTATTCTACTGTCCTGTTTGTTCAGAGTCTTTAGCTTGCTGCAGGTGAATTTTAAGCCATTAGGTCTTTCTCACATAATCACAATCTTTTTCAGTATAACTGAAGTTACTGCATTTGTTACCTTCAAGTACAGTATAATTTTCAAAATGCACTTAGGAACTAGAATGAACTTAAATTTCCTTTATTCACTAAGAGATGACAGAAAGAATATTGATGGTTTGTAGAGATTAAGTGGGTTGACTAGATATAATTAAGGCTGAGTGTTTTGAATGACACAATGATTTTATCATTTTAAAATGCTTTGTTTTGCCTCCTATACTCTAAGTATTGTCTGTTTGGGCTTTAAAAAAAATCCAATGCTCACCTGATTAACATGGCAGTGCTAATTTTTATTCAGGCTACTTGGTATTTCTGTTTCTACTGTGATGGATAAATCGTTTAGAGGACATAACACTTAATAACCTTTAACAAGACCTCAAACTGTAATCTGTCAGAATTATTCCCTGAATACAGTTCTTCCTTCTGCTTCTGCTGAACCTTTATACAGCTATGAAATATTAATAACTCCTAAGAGAGTTGGCTAGATTTTATTGTATGTTAGAAGGAATCTTTCTTTTCCTCTGAGAGCACAAGATTTAAATTGGATAGTCTATCCAAGGATCTCAACCTCCAAGACTTCTTTAGAAGTAGAATGATCCAGAAAAACCACTGTGTATAGACTCAAATTTTCATCTTTTCTAGAGAAATTACATTGATACTGATGACATAAAAGTGATGTGAATGCACCTTTCTCGCCTGTCCTGTGTAGAATAGGTGACTCACCTACATGTCCTCATCACCTCATGAAACCCACGTGTCTCTAAACCCACATATGTCATAGTCCAGCTGATTAGAATACTTGGCCCATAAGCTCTATCTACCTTGCACCAGAGTTAACAGAGTTAACCCTTAGGATTTCCATCTGTAATACTTCTGAACTCAGTTTTTGTATATAGACTTCATCAACACTTGATTTTATCTCATCTGTCTTTTTTGGTTCTTGATTCAGTTCTGACTGGAGACCCACAAGGGCAAGAACTTATGTTAGTCCTGACGCAGCCCTCTAAGACTCTACTTTATACTCTGTAGCCATGGGTAGGGCTTTAAAATCCCACTGAAATGTAAAAACAAGAAGAAAACCTCATGTCCTAGGTGCTACTTTAACAGTAATTATCTCTCTTCTCAGAAATGTTTTAATTTCCAGAATGATGTGTAGCTGCTTAGCTATTCTGTTCATTCATTGTGTATCTTAAACATGGACATGGGACAGGTATCTAGATTATTCGGATCTAGATCTCTTCCTGATAGTAGGTTTACAAGAAAATTTCCTCTTTATAAATTCAATCCAAATCTATGTATACTCTAAATGTATGTCTATATTTGGTTTTGGTCACTTCATATAGGGAAAGGGACTACACCTAAAATTTGGTTTGTATATTAAGACTGATGATGCCATACAAGCACTGAAAAAGTGGAAGGGACTTGTTAAATAATGAGGCTCTAAGAAGAGAGCAAGATGCCTCCCAAGCAGGTCCAAAAGTGACTTGGGAGAGAAGGGGTGACTAGGAGATGGGGCTGCTGTAGGAATTCCTGTGTGTGGCTTGAACTTCCCACAGGAGCCACAAGAGGGAGCAGCAGGCTTTCTTGTCATTTGACCCAAATGTGAGGCCAAAGGGGAAAGAGGGGAGAGGCTTAAAAGCCATCACTGGACAAACATCAATAACACTGAAACATGTACGTTACCATATGTAAAATAGATGACCAG
The DNA here is from genome assembly GCF_000754665.1 of Bison bison bison. Classification (NCBI taxonomy): domain Eukaryota; kingdom Metazoa; phylum Chordata; class Mammalia; order Artiodactyla; family Bovidae; genus Bison; species Bison bison. The sequence continues at coordinate 2,772,103 of NW_011494614.1, read as the reverse complement.
TACTAGTTTGATGCATGAAGAAGGGCACCCAAAGCCGGTGCTCTGGGACAACGCAGAGGGATAGGGCGGGGAGGGATGTGAGAGGGGCGTTCAGAATGGTGGGGGAGGCGGGGGGACACGTATACCTGTGGCTGATTCATGTTGATGTATGACAAAAACCATCACAATATTTTAAAGTAATTATCCTCAAATTAAAATAAATTAATTTAAAAAATAATAAACTGGGGCTTTTCCCCCCTAAAACCAAAAAAATAAAAATAAAGGCGGGGCTCAGGCTCTTACTATAATATTACATGCGCATAAACGCATAGCACAGATTTGAGTACACTTACCTCCCTGCAGCTTCCATCATATCTTCCCTTAACATTTCTGTGCTTAGGTTCCTGTGACCACACCTGGCTCATAACTCCTGCTCCTTTGTGATTCTGGCTTGCATCTTATCTCCCAAGGTTATTTGTGTCTTTTCCCTTGAGTGTCATCAAGATAAAAAAATCAGTTCTTGGACTTCCCTGGTGGCTCAGATGGTAAAGCGTCTGGCTACAGTGAGGGAGACTTGGGTTCAATCCCTGGGTCGGGAAGATCCCCTGGAGAAGGAAACAGCAACCCACTCCAGTATTCTTGCCTGGAAAATCCCATGGATGGAAGAGCCTGGTAGGCTACAGTCCATGGAGTCGCAAAGAGTCGGACACGACTGAACGACTTTCTTTCTTCTTTCTTCTACCCTACTGAAACAACAGCTAAAACAAAAATGTCCCGCTTCCACAAGACACTTGCCTTTGTGTCATTTTAAAACACTTATTTTACAAGTTTGAAATCTCAAGAAAAGAGAGCAAGAGTGGATGACTATCCTCATTGACTGGAATTTGCCTCACCTCTAAACAGGCCGAGGTGCCTATGTAAGTTTTTTTTCTATAACAAAAGAAAGCTGTCCCCATTTGATTATATGAAATTATAAATCTCAATAATCTAGTAAACACACACACATCCCAACACACACAGACAAGTACTGACACATGGTATGCTGATGTTGTTTCCTTGATGCTAAATAAGGAAATTTTGCATAAACTTGCCTTAGACTTGGAAGACTCAGAAATTCTGATAGTCCCTTTTGGAAAATGAAGCTGAAAATTGAAAAAGAAAAAAAGATCTCTCTAAATTAAATTTTATCATTTGTATAAAATTCATGAGTGGAGTTCTAACAGAAAGTATTCAAATTCTCTTTTCTCTAAACTTCTTTTCTTAGAAACAAACCAGAACCATTTCTGTTTATTCCTATGATATATATTCACATCTCACTTGCCCTAATGAAATTCGGAACTGAGAGGTAAATGACTTTAACAATAGTGTCAACTTTGCATCATGAGTTGAATTAATTTGTAAACATTAAGCTTCTGATCCTCACTTATAAGGGCATCACTGCTGAGCATTTACCACAGGCGACACATCTGGAGGCTTCAGACCATTCCCTTAATCTAACTCCCAACAAGATTCCTACTGAAGAGGACCAGCTGATCAGTGTAATTGTTGAGCTTTGTCTTAGTTGTATGTGTGTGCTAGTTGCTTAGTCGTGTCTTAGTTAGGATATAAGTAATTTGGATGATTCAAATATAAATTTCAAGGTTTATTTTTCCCCAATTCTAGGATATATGATTTTAGAAACAGCTTGTCCAACTTTTAATGGAAGAAAATAAATATTTTCCATCATGAAAGAGTTTCTTAGAACTGCCCAATATTAGAAAATATTCAAGATTAAAATGAGCTGGCCTCACCCAAATTCGCCAAGATATTAGGAGATGATTGTATATGAAAAAAGTTGTACACTTTGGTTTCACATATAAAATCAAAAATATCATCTTGAACTTAAAATCTTATGCCAGTGATCAATGCTGATTTTGTTTTCTTTTTTATTAATTAGTCTTTATAAGTAATTTTTTAACTGATACAATTTAAATGACTCTACTCAATGCTCTGTGTTGACCTAAATGGGAAGGAAATCCAAACGTGAGGGGATGTATATATATAAATATATATGTATATATAATGTATGACTGATTCACTTGGCTATACAGCAGAAACTCACAGAACATTGTACAGCAACTATATACCAATGAAAATGTTTTGAATTAAAATAAATTTAATGAGAAGTAGCTCCTTGCAAAATGTGCTAAAGAATCCCAATGAATTGATGAATCTTTATAATTAAGCATTTTACTTGTTCTTTCCTTGACTGAAAAAGGTGAATTTGATATTAAAACAGATTTTTACTTCCTGATTTATCAAGATTGCCAGGAGAAATATCAATAACCTCAGATATGCAGATGATACCACCCTTATGGCAGAAAGTGAAGAGGAACTCAAAAGCCTCTTGATGAAAGTGAAAGTGGAGAGTGAAAAAGTTGGCTTAAAGCTCAACATTCAGAAAACGAAGATCATGGCATCTAGTCCCATCACTTCATGGGAAATAGATGAGGAAACAGTGGAAACAGTGTCAGACTTTATTTTTTTCGGCTCCAAAATCACTGCAGATGGTGACTGCAGCCATGAAATTAAAAGACGCTTGATCTTTGGAAGAAAAGATATGACAAACCTAGACAGCATTTTAAAAAGCAGAGACATCACTTTGCCAACAAAGGTCCATCTAGTCAAGGCTATAGTTTTTCCAGTGGTTGTGTATGGATGTGAGAGTTGGATTGTGAAGAAAGCTGAGTGCTGAAGAATTGGTGCTTTTGAACTGTAGTACTGGAGAAGACTCTTGAGAGTCCATTGGAGTGCAAGGAGACCCAACCAGTCCATCCTAAAGGAGATCAGTCCTGGGTGTTCTTTGGAAAGAATGATGCTAAAGCTGAAACTCCAGTACTTTGGCCACCTCATGCGAAGAGTTGACTTATTGGAAAAGACTCTGATGCTGGGAGGGATTGGGGGCAGGAGGAGAAGAGGACAACAGAGGGGATGAGATGGCTGGATGGCATCACTGACTCAACGGATGTGAGTCTGGGTGAACTCCGGGAGTTGGTGATGGACAGGGAGGCCTGGCGTGCTGTGATTCATGGGGTCACAAAGAGTTGGACACGACTGAGCGACTGAACTGCACTGAACTGAACTGATATATCCTTTAACCCAAACTAATGCTGACAGAGTAAATCAGATGCAGGATTTCTATAAATATTTTTGTAGATTTAAATAATTGTGAATAAGTTTATGTTAAAAAACAATAAAAGAGTTATAAACCTGGCTAGCTAGAGTTTGAAATTAAGACAAGTGATATTTGTCTTAAGAATCCTAAGATTTTCTCAAGATCACTGGAGTCAGACCTCTTTTTAATTTTTGGTTAATTATTAATATTATATTTGGCAACCTAATGTCCCCTCTGTGCCTCAGATCCCATCTTCTGGATGGATATAAAAGCACCTACTTCAATAGTTTAGTTGTGAGAATTAATTTTAATGAAATGATTTTAAGAAAAAAACAGTGCCTAATTCACTGTGGTACTTCATATGTAGTACCTATTATCATGATGTTACAATTGTACTTTCCAGCTGATACTAAAACTGCAAGATATTTTTTATCCACTTCTAAAAATACATATTTTCTGAACTAATACATCAATCTGATAGCAAAACAAGTTTTAAGACTGTTTGGTTTCTATGTCTCAATCGTATCCTTTATATTTAATACTTACAGTATTCTCTATCCCTCTTTTTAATGCTCAGATACACATGATACAAAGAAGCTATCACACACAAAAAAGAAAAGAGCGTGTCTTCTTCCTGTTCTAAGCATCCTTAGATGCTTCACTGCAGGAAATAAAACATTTTATGGAAAATTTATGTTATATATGTTACAAAATTTATCACCAGATATATGCCAAATATAACTGAGTTTAAGGAAGTTTTCTTCTTACAAAAGCCCCTGCAAATGTTTAATTTGCTAATGTAAGATTATCCTTACAACTTCAACTTCACCAGTTTCTAGGCCAATTTTTTTTTTTTTTTTTCTGTACCTGGTCTTAGTTGCAGCACGAGGGAGCTTCATTGCTATGTGTAGGCTCTTAGTTGTGGTATAAAGCCAATTTTGAGATGTTCTTTTGGTCCAAGAGATATGATCTATCTTGCTCAGTAAACGGGCATTTGAAACAGAGGAAAGATCAAAAATAGAAACCCCTTAGCTTTTTGATAAAACCTATCATCAAAATTTGTTCCTGTTGTTGTTTACTAAGTCCAACTCTTTTGCAGCCCCATGGACTATAACCTGCCAGGCTCCTCTGTCCATGGGATTCTCCAGGCAAGTACTGGAGTGGGTTGCCATGCCCCCCTCCAGGAGATCTTCTCAATCCAGGGATCGAACCTGTATATTCTGCATTGGCAAGTGGATTCTTTACCACTGAACCATCAAGGAAGCCCACCTTCAAAGTTTAAGATAAGTTAATTTAGGACGTAACCAATTATCAGCCAGAGCTAGTTTTCCCTACTTCCATCCAGCTCCAGACCAAATAATGCTTGTATAAAGTGAGGGAAATTGAGAATATGTTGACCACAGTTGTTCTCTCTGCCTTGCTTCCCATCTTCACCCCAGGATAGACATTGGATTAGCTGTAGGACATCTCAGAACCATTTGAGGATGATTCAAGAGCTGAGAAAGACTGTGAATCATCAGTTCCTCATGGACTCTGGTGATTGCCAGCTTTGCTGATGTCCTCCCAACAAATGGTGTGGAATTCAGAAATCTGTGAGGAGGGTTAGAAATAAGTTGTAGCTTCTTGGCACCACAGGGGGGCGTGCGAGAGTAACTAGATTTTCTCTGTTCAAGAGAAACCATACCCACTTGAAAGTAACATTTCAATAAAAATTTTTAAAGAAGAAAGCATACAGAAAGTAAATGAGACAGGGAATAATTACTATGAGTGTGGAGGTAGCTCCTTCAGCCAGGATGAGCAGCAGATATGTGCAAGGATGACCTGCCAGGTTGGAAATGCTGTCATCACAGAAGGATGTTGGTGTGGACTGGGGCAGTGAAAGCTCAACCTCTAAAAGGACTGTTTTTCTGGGAGTGACTAGAATCAAGAACGGAGAAGGAAATGGCACCCCACTCCAGTACTTTTGCCTGGAAAATCCCATGGACAGAGGAGCCTAGAAGGCTGCAGTCCATGGGATCGCTGAGGGTCCGACACGACTGAGCGACTTCACTTTCACTTTTCACTTTCACGCTTTGGAGAAGGAAATGGCAACACACTCCAGTGTTCTTGCCTGGAAACCCCAGGGACGGGGGAGCCTGATGGGCTGCCGTCTATTGGGTCGCACAGAGTCGGACACGACTGAAGTGACTTAGCAGCAGCAGAATCAAGAAAGCTGTGTTTTTGTTTTTATGTTTTTTTTTTCATCAAGCAGAATGAGAACTCTACCTCACCCCCACCTCCAACCCCCGCAGCACCCCGCCGAGGGCTTTGAAGAAAGTTGTTTTGTAGGAAAAAATAAGGGTATATTTTTGCACACATGCCGTTTGAGGAAGTGGTACCAGAGTGAGAGAAACGAGGATTGTTACCCAGGTCTTCTATCTCAGAGCCAGTGGCAGAAAAGGCAAAATAAATCCCCTATTTTCCACCCCCAACCCCAATTATATCAGCTTTTAGAACTGAGGCTCCCAATAATTTAACTTCCATTATTTTTCTATATTCTCCACGTTGAATGATTTCATCTACCAAACAAGTTGCACGTGTTGAGTAATCGTTAATTCATATTTTCAAATTTTAAACCAAAGAGTATAGAGTGAATTCTCAGTGCCTCGCTACATCTTGAGCTGATTGAATCCATCGGGAGCAATGAAACTTATTTGTGTTCGCATCTTTCACTTTTATCATGGCAAAGAAAAGATGACTTCCTCTTGGAAAATGACTAGACTCCTAAAATTCCAATCACATTCTTATTTTGAGTGAGAAGGAATGGTGAGTGACAGTGGAGGCTTACCCAGGCTCAAATAGTGGAGAGATGGTATGCAAGCAAACGAGGAGAAGCAAAGCCGATCGAGTACTCTCATTATGAATAATTAGAATTTGAATGTAAGAAAAGAATTTAAAGATGTATTAAAATCTTTCATAACTTATCCAAATACACATAAAGCAAACTAACAGGTAAGAAAACTATGAAATTATTATTGGGAATAATTTTAATTACATAATTCACTGTTTCCAGTACAATATCTTATGTGACAAAATTTCTCTTTTGTAAAACCTAGCTTTCTTTAAGTCATTGTTTTGTTTGTGTTTATCTTTTTTAAAGAGCAGTTTTAGATTCACAAATAAAAAACGAGAGGAAAGTACAGAGATTCCCCATATGCCCTCTGTCCCCACACATACACAGCTTCCCCCATTTTCAATACTATTCACCAGAGTGGTACATTTGTTACCAAGGATGAACCTACACTGATACATCATAATCACTCAAAAGTTCATAGTTCACTTGAGGTTTCACTATTGGAGTTGCATATTCTTTTGCTTTGGACAAACATATAATGACATATGGGCTTCCCTCATAGGTCAGTCAGTAAAGAATCTGCCTGCAATGCAGGAGACTTGGGTTCAATCCCTGGGTTGGGAAGATCCCCTGGAGAAGGAAATGGCACCCCACTCCAGTACTCTTGCCTGGAGAATCCCATGGACAGAGGAGCCTGGCAGGTTACAGTCCATGGGGTCACAAGAGTTGGACATGACTTAATGACTAAACCACCACATAATGACATTTTCATTGCTTTAAAAATCCTTTTTGCTCTGCTTGTTCATCCTTTGCCACTCTATCCTGACAACCCACTAATTTTTTTACCATCACCATGTGTGTCATATGGTAAGACAACAGACATTATAGAAAAGGCAGAAGTGTGGGAAGAGTATGTTTAGTTTTGCAAGAAACCACCAAACTGTCTTCCAATATAGCTGTGCCATTTTGCATTCCTATCAGCAATGGGAGAGTATTCACACTGCTCTACGAATTCACCAGCAGTTGTCTTTGTCATCATTCTGAATTTTGGACATTCTAATAGGTGTGTAGTATATCTCACTGTTGCCTTACTTTTTATCTCCCTAATGACAATGTAATGTGGAGCTTTTTTTTTTTTCATATATTTATTTGCCATCTATACATCTTTAGTGTGGTGTCAAAGTCTGTGGTCCATTTTGTAATTAGGTTGTTTGGTCATTGTTGAGTTTTAAAATTCTTAACTATTTGAATATAGTACATACAGTACATAGTCCTTAGACAATCGAGGCTATGCTCCAAAATCACCAGTATTGGAATTATACACATGACCAACATTCATTGAAAGTTTGCATGTCATCTCTTCTCTGAAAACCCTTCCCTGAAAAGCTCATGTTTATCCTTCAAGACTCCCAGTCCCTTCCCCGTGACGTCTTCCTGTCCTTGTTCCCCTGTCTTGTCCGCATTGTTCCCTGTCTCCTGTGCTTTCTTACTAAGTCATTCAAACCTTGTGACAGAACTTAACCCCACGATTACAAGACTTTCTTTAAGGTAGCTAGACTGTTCTCTTTCTTTGATACCTAGGAAATGCTAGATATTTTTCTCTGAGATAAACACATCGAAACTCTTCAAGCCAAAAATAAAAAAAAATATCCTTCTGGGAAGGAATTCCGAGAAAAGAATAGATAATGAATATACTTTTTGGAGCAAGAAGAAGAAAGTGAAGTGAAAGTCGTTCAATTGTGAAGTGAAGTAAAAGTCACTCTCTTTGCCACCCAGTTGACTATACAGTCCATGGAATTCTCCAGGCCAGAATACTGGAGTGGGTAGCCTTTCCCTTCTCCAGGGGATCTTCCCAAACCAGGGATCGAACCCAGGTCTCCTGTATTATAGGTGGATTCTTTAGCAGCTGAGCCACAAGAACAAGAATAAATGTATGTGAAATAGTGTCAGTCACTCAGTCGTGTCTGACTCTTTGTGACACTATGGACTGTAGCTTTTCAGGCTCCTCTGTCCATGGAATTCTCCAGGCAAGAGGACTGGAGTTCTAGGAGAAATAGGAGGACTAGGATTGTTATTCCCTTCTTCAGGTGATCTTCCCGACCCAGGGATGGAACCCAGGTCTCCCTGAACCACGAGGGAAGCCCATAATTTATGTATAACTAAAAACAAATTAAATCTCAAAGGGCCGAAGAATACTGTTGAAGTCGTATCTATTTCCTAACCTACAGCCACATACTTTCCACCCATGAAAGAACAGAATTCTTCAGAATACCTTTTTACACTTCATAAGACTGAGGATCAACAGTACTCTCTTATCTTCAAGGTCAAGTCTGGTTTAGAGGACTTCCTAGATCACATCAAACACCAACACTGACATCTGCTGGAAAGACACTCTGTCCACATTTCCTTCAGTTGGTTAAAAAGAAAAAAAAAAAAAAAATGTACAGAAACAAAATGATAAGAAACAACCTAAAAAATACCTTAGGATCCAAACAAGAAACTTGTTTATCAAGAAAATGTGAGCATGAACAATCTAGGGTATTTCTCTTTTTTTGAGAATGTAATCTTGACAAACAAACGTTTGGAGATAAACGTGACCATAGATTTATGACTCTGGATTATTAATTCTTATATACACATCATGTTTGGCCTCCAAAATGTATTGAGTATTTTTTTTTAAAAAAGAAAAATAAGATACATATCTCTGCAATTAATTTCTATTTCAGGCTTCATGAATAGCCTGGTTCATGCTTCCTGGATCATAGAAAATACTAAATCATTTTGTGTCCTCCGTTTTCCTGGATATGGAGGACGTAGTTTTGAAAAGTGGTTTGTTGCTGTGGTTTATATTATTCTACCCTTTCTCCTAAGTCTGTTTTCTGCTGTCTCACTTGTGATACTAATTAGGTGTTAGGGGAATAGTCAAACTGAAGAAGAATATACTTTCCTCTGTTTATGTATTTATAAATTAAACAGATGTGAAGTTAATCATAAATTAGATGTGAAGCATTTCTTTCTACACTTATATTTCCCATTTATTAAAACTTCTTGGTAAGAAAAATATTCTGTAACTCAAAAAATTTTTTGCTTTATTTTTCAGGAAAAAAATCCAAAAACTTGTATGTTAAAGTTGATACCCATTAAAATTGACTCTGGCTTCCCAGCACGAACCTTCCATGTTAAGAGATATTTCTGTTTTCTTCTCAATTTACCTCATAAGTTCCTTTTGGGGGAGAGTAAGGTATTTATTTTGTTCCTTTTTGCTTTCTGGCTTTTTATCTCTTTATAGTGAAATGTGGCTCAGTTGGTAAAGAATCTGCCATCAATGCAGGAGACTTGGGTTCGATTCCTGGGTCGGGAAGATCTCCTGGAGAAGGGAATGGCTACCCACTCTAGTATTCTGGCCTGGAGAAACCCATGGACAGAGGAGTGTGGCAGGCTACAGTCCATGGGGTCGCAAAGAGTCAGACACAACTGAGCAACTTTCACTACTACTACGATGATGAATATACAGAAAAAGAAGAAAACACAAATGTACAACTTAGTGCATTATAACAAAATGAGTACTCAGCTCAGGAAATAAACCATGGCCCACATCTTTATAAAAACCCTAGCTGTCCCTTCTCAGTCACAGTCTACACTCTTGCTTTCCTTTACATTTTAACTCCTAAGTATACATCTCTAAGCACCACAGTGTGGCTGGGGTTTTAATTTTGTATAAATGGGGTCGGATTGGGGGCAGGAGGATAAGGGGACGACAGAGAATGAGATGGCTGGATGGCATCACCAACTCGATGGACATGAGTTTGGGTAAACTCTGGGAGTTGGTGATGGACAGGGAGGCCTAGCGAGCTGCGATTCATGGGATCGCAAAGAGTTGGACACGACTGAGCAATTGAACTGAACTGAGTATATGCTTTCTTTTATGTTTGGCTTCATTCAGTCAACACTCTGTGCGTTTTATCCGTGTTCTGGCATGCAAGCTGTGATTTGTGTCTCTTAACTGCTCAGTGTTCTTTCATTTTTGTAATATATCACCAACTGCACGTCCAACCCAGTGTTGACAGATATTTGGGTCATTTCTGGTTTGGGACTATTTCTAACTCTAATGCTTCCATCAACATTTCTATGCATGTCTTGTGATGCATTTATAGGCATCACAAGATATAAACCTAAGAGTGAATTTGCTGGGTCATAGGGTAGATGCTGGGAGGGATTGGGGGCAGGAGGAGAAGGGGACGACAGAGGATGAGATGGCTGGATGGCATCACCAACTCGATGGACATGAGTTTGGGTGAACTCCGGGAGTTGGTGATGGACAGGGAGGCCTGGCATACTGCGATTCATGGGGTCGAAAAGAGTCGGACACAACTGAGCAACTGAACTGAACTGAACTGAAGGGTATGTGGATCTTCAACTCCTGTAACACCAAATCTTTTATTGAAGTGGTCCACTGATTCATATTCTACCCAGCAGCTTATGAGTGTTCCATTTACTTCGTGTCCTTGCCAACACCTGATATGGTCAGACTTTCTCATTGTTGGCCATTTGGGAGGGTTTGTAGTAGTCTCTCATTTTGCCTTGGCTTGCATTGGTTATCCTTTATATATGTGTGTGTGTGCTGTACTTATTCACTCAGTCATGTCCGATTCTTTGCAACCCCATGGACTGTAGCCCCCCAGGCTTCTCTGTTCACAGGATTCTCTAGGCAAGAATACTGGAGCCATGCCCTCCTCCAGGGGATCTTCCCAACCCAGGATCAAACCTGGGTCTCCCACATTGCAGGTGGATTCTTTACCGTATGAGACATGGTGAAGCCTTTTGTGTGTGTGTGTGTGTGTTATACATATATATGTGTGTGTGCATGTTTGTAAATTACTCACATAAGTCCATTGCTTATTTTCCTAAGGGGTTGTCAGTCTTTTTCTTAGAAATTTCTAGAAGTGTCTGAACAGCTTGGCAGCCTTGCAGCTGAAGCTAAAGCACAGTGCAGCCCTGCACACTTGTGGTCTCCTGCTCCAGTACCTGGGTGACATCAAGGGTGACATCAAGGTGTTTTTCTGAAGCCCCTGAGATGAATAGAGCGTGGCCATCCTCATCTTGAGGGTGCCCCTGAAGCTGGAACCTTCTAACAAGATGATACACAACAAGATCTCAAAACCAGTGAAGGAGAATGCCGCTCAGCTGAGCACGGAGTCCACCCTGTACCTAAAAATGCCGGGCAACCTCAGCCTGCTGACCACCAAGCGTCCTGGCAAGGGTGCCTGGCCCATCCCATGGAAGAGCCTTTTAGGGAAGACTGCTGCTGCTTGCGGGGCATGGCTTTCTCTCTGCGGGCAACTGACTGCCCGGGTGGCTGCCACCTGCCACCACCTCCTTGCACAGCAGACTCCACCCTGTGCTCCCAGAGTCTCTCAGGCTCCCCATGCACTATTCTCTCTGACCTGGCCCTCTCCTCCATTTTGGAGGGAGTAAAGTTTTGGGGATCTCCTGGTCCAGAGCGGAGAAGGGACCAAGATCCTATAGGAGGAAAGTGAGGCAGTCAGTTCCTGGCAGCAGTGACCACAGAGAGAGCCATGCCCCCAAAGGCAACAGCAGTCTCCCCCAAACCCTATTTCACAGGATGGACCAGGCACCCTTGTGGGATATTTGGTGGTCAGCCGGTTGGAGTCACCTGGCATTTACAGATACAGGGCCTCAGGTCCAGCCCAGAAGGAGGGGGCTGTCATTCCTCCAGGTCACACTCCCACCCCCACCCTCTTGGGTTAGGTCTCTGCAGGAACAGCCTCAGTTTCTTTTTCCCAACAGGCTTGGGGGCAGCCCTTTCCAGCCTTGCCTGCTACCCTCTGTCCAGCACCCCCACCCCAGCCCCTCCCACACATAGTGAAATAAAGCCTCCCACCCCACACACACACACAAAAATACAATTAAAAGATAAAAGTAGATGAATTACAGCAAGACACAGGGCTTCTTTAATAGTCCACTTTGGTTTGGTTTCTCCTTGTTGTCCTGCTGGAATTGCCATGGAATCGTGTTAAAATCTGTTAACTCCTCCTCCTCCTACCCTTCCCTCCTTCCTTCTCTCTTTCTTTCACAGGTGTCAGGTCCACAGGACAGTCTGTTCTTCTTGACACTTTTTCTGGCCCCCTCCCAATAAGTCTCCTGCATGTTTAATCCATCTCAGTGTTTCCTAGAAGGCCCTAGGAATTTATTATCTTAATTCTAAGCATCGTGATGTCTCATAACCAACAGCTGGTTTTACTGTTTCTGGTTTTGTCTTCCCTAATCTTGTGTCAGTGGCAACCAGAAGGCCCCATTTGTCCATAACTACATTCTGAAAGTACAAACACCTCACTGAAGTGTCTACGACCCATTCCAGCCCCTCTCTCCAGCTTTCCCATTGACCCTTCTCTGCTCATGTTTCCTGTGATGATAACTTCCGGCTTGTTAAAGCCTTACAATTCATGCCTTGTTCTCATCTCCTGTGTGCTTTAGCTAAGGTGGCCTTTTCTGCCTGGGTTGATCTTCTGACCTCTTTGCCTAGGTACATCAGCTCCTCTGTTGGCACTTCCCTAGAGGAACTTCCCAGAACACCCTAAGCTATATTTTGTACCTGCTGCTACCAGTTGCCTTATCCACTAAATGCTCCTGCATCTCATGTTACTGCCTTTGTACCTCTCTCACCAACTAAACTGTCCTCCACTGGCTTGTCTCCATATGGCCAGTGCTAGCACATGCTTAGTTCAGAGTAATTCCTCTGTAAATATTTGTTTTTTTTTTTTAAATTAAAAATGTTAAACTCTAGTAATTCATTACTTAACCATCTTTAGAAACTCCTAAAATGCAAAATAATTGATTTGTTTGTTCAAGTCTTTTGCATTTATTAGAGGACATTTTGTGTTGCCTTGTTTTGTTTTTGGCTCCATCACACAGCTTATGGGATCTTAGTTACCAGGGACTGAAGCCATGCCCCTGCATTGGAAGCATAGAGTCTTAACCACTGGACCATCACAGAAGTCCTGAGGACACGTTATTTGTAATTCATGGATTCACAAAGCTAAAGCAGTGACTATCCAGAGTTTTTTGTCATTAAGATTATGGGAAAGGTTCCCACCAAAGAGTGAGCCAGAGAAGGAAAATAAAATCAAATCTTAATCAATCCTTTTTCTACTGATAAGAACTTTAGAGGAAAATAAAATGCTAAGACTAATGAGTGAATAGAGGTTTGAATTTTGTGGAGACCTAGTTATGCATTCATATTTGATATAAGACTAATATATAACCAAGTCCTGTCTTCCAAAGTTTTGGAAAAATGCAAAGAAGTAAGAGTTTTAATAATTTCTCTTCTATCTATTTTAAAATATCGTAACTGTTTACCCACCTATGTGGTGGGTATGCACTTGATACTGGCAAATTAGAGAATTAAATAATCAAATCAGATAATTAAAAGCCACATTTATGCCAACAAGTCAATCAAGTTAAAGGAACAGTATCATCAGATTTTGTGTGGCCAAAATGCAGGTGATTATCACACTTTGGATTTACAAATTTAAGGTTTGGGTATGCAATTACCCAATAGTAGTAAAAAAAAAAAAAAAAGTAGTAGTATTCTTTGTCTTGTGAGCATGATAAAGCTTGTCGAGGCCAGCACTTTTTAGAAAGTGGAAAAATGTAAACTAGGGCAAGTTTGCATTCCGCAGACTCATCTCTGGGCTCTTTCTCCACCACTGCTGCTTAGAGATCAGCCATCTTGCCCTCTCCTTTCTCGCATCAATCTGTGTGGTCCTTTAGTCTGCCGGTTCAGTCTGAGGGCTTCCCAGGTGGTGCTAGCAGTAAAGAACCTGCCTGCCAATGCTGGAGACATAAGACACATGAGTTCAATCCTTGAGTCAAGAAGATCCCCTGGAAGAGGGCATGGCAACCCACTTCAGTATTCTTGCCTGGAGAATCCCATAGACAGAAAAACCCGGGGGGTGGGGGCTAGAGTCCAAAGGGTCTCAAAGAGTCAGACACAACTGAAGGGACAGCTCTATCAGTTTAAATTGCAGCTTTTTGTGGGCACGTTATCTTGCCAGCTCTTCTTTGGAGTCTTTGAGCATGGAAACTGATTAGGATTAATTTTATTATTCTCAATGGCAAGCACAGCACATGGCACAGATTGCGTGCACTCTCAGTCACTTCAGTTGTGTCAGACTCTTTGTGACCCTATGGACCATAGACTTCCAGGCTCCTCTGTCCATGGGATTCTCCAGGCAAGAATACTGAAGTGAGTTGCCATGTCCTCTTCCAAGGGATCTTCCTGATCCAGGGATCAAATTTGCATCTCTTATGTCTCCTGCATTGGCAGGCAGGTTCTTTACCACCAGCACCACCTGGAGCACAGTATGAAAGTGAAGTCGCTCAGTTGAGTCTGACTTTTTGAGACCCCCATGGACTGTAGCCTACCAGGCTTCTCCAGGGATTCTCCAGGCAAGAGTACTGGAGTGGGTTGCCATTTCCTTCTCCAGGGGATTGTCCCAATCCAGGGATCGAACCTGGGGTCTCCCACATTGCAGGCAGATGCTTTACCCTCTGAGCCACCACAGTTTAGATTTTCTAAATTCCCTACAAAGAAAGAACACGGGGGAAAAAAGAAAAAGAGCGTATGAGATAGAGGAAAGAAATAAAGTAACATGAATATAAGTCATTTTCCCCCAAAAGTCTCTTAAAATATTTAAATCTTGTTAACTATGGAATGAAGGATTTTATCTGTTAGTCAAAGGTTAATAATTACAAGTGAAAGGGTGGGGAAATTGTAAGGGAATGAAACAGTTTCCCAGACCCTTTTAAGTCACATCAGATGAAAGAATTGTTCACTATATCTTTTCATAAGGAAGGTCCTGCTGGGAACCAGAAGTGCCAAAAATAGTGATCAGAGCTCAGCACCTTGTGAAATAATGTAAAGGGAACAGAGAAGAAGAAGAAGGAACAACCAATTAGAGCAAGATAAATATATTAAAAAATATTCAGGCTGTAGCTGTATATTCTGTACAAATCAATTTCCACTGCAATCTCTATAATTTGTTCACAAGTAAATGGTTTATGTTCCTCCTATGAACTACTGTTGATGTTAATTAACACAGGCTTGTGCTGCCTGGGAAAAGAAACAAATGCATAAGTAAAAACAATTCTGCAGATGATAAAGGTATTTCCATGCAAAGCAACAGATTCTCAGTTTTAGACTTAGAAATACTTTAGAGAATCTACTAAGACTCTAAAGGTAGGTTCTCTTTCACCAAGATCCCTTTTATAAGGGGTGGACTGGGAATTTAGGGTTGGTAGAGACAAACTATTACATTTAGAATGGATAAAAAAGGAAAAAATGTCCTACTGTATAGCACAGAGAACTATATTCAGTATCTCGTGATAAAACATAATGGAAAAGAATATAAAAATGTTTGTTTCTGTGGGTATAACTGAGTCACTTTGCTGTACAGCAGAGATAGGCACAACATTGTAAATTAACTATAGTTAAAAAAAATCCCTTATAAGAGTATATTCACAAGTTATACCACCCCTACCAGAATATTCCTTCCTACAGACTCTTCTCCTTAGATAATGAGTTAAGAAATCACATTTTTGCATTCCAGGAGGGAGGAAAGTTTTAATTAAACACTTTCTAAATTAATCTCTTTAGTGGTACATTTCAATGAATTTAGAGTGAGTTGTGGTCTGGGAAATACCAGCTCATTTCTTCCATTTTTCAAACAGTGGAAGACGTTGAAGAGCCATCAATCTTTCTAGATACCCAGTGGTTGCATTGTTTTTATAGCTTGAAAAGCAGAGTTCCATAAAAGGTTTCTGATCTGCATTTTCAGTGAGGATAGGAGATACATTTAATTAAAATTCAAATAAACAAACATTCAACCAGCACTTCCTAAATACAATACCACTGCTAGGCACAGAGTGCCACACACAGATGAGTAAGACCTGCTAGTCCTGATAAGAGAATACCTTTCTTAGGGCAGATTCTAATGTGTGATATTCTTCCTATAATGGCAGGAAGGATAAGTACTTAAGCGGAGGTAAAAGCAATCAGCTCTGACCAAGTAAAGCAAGAAATAATTAATGTGGCTTTCATGGTGTCAGAAAGGAAGACAACGATGCTTCTAAAGGAAATGGCTTTGCCAACAAAAGCCCATCTAGTCAAGGCTATGGTTTTTCCAGTAGTCATGTATGGATGTGAGAGTTGGACTATAAAGGAAGCCAAGCGCCGAAGAATTGATGCCTTTGAATTGTGGTGTTGGAGAAGACTCTTGAGAGTCCCTTGGACTGCAAGGAGATCCAACCAGTCCATCCTAAAGGAAATCAGTCCTGAATATTCATTGGAAGGACTGATGTTGAAGCTGAAACTCCAATACTTTGGCCACCTGATATGAATAACTGACTCATTTGAAAAGATCCTGACATGGGAAAGATTGAAGGCAGGAGGAAAAGGGGACAACAGAGGATGAGATGGTTGGATGGCATCACCAACTCAATGGACATGAGTTTAAGTAAACTCTAGGAGTTGGGCAGGGAGGCCTGGCGTGCTGCAGTTGATGGGTTCACAAAGAGTTGGACATAACTGAGCAACTGAACTGAACCGAAAGGAAATGGCAGGCTTCCCTGAGGGCTCAGTGGTAAAGAATTCTCCTGCAATACAGGAGACACAGGTTCGATCCCTGGGAAGATTCCCTGGAGTAGGAAATGGCAACCCACTCCTGTATTCTTGTCTGGAAAATTCCATAGACAGAGGAGCATGGCAGGCTGCAGCCTATAGGGTTATGAAAGAGTTGGCCAGGACTTAGCAACTGAACAACAACAATAAAGAAGTTGCATTTAATCTAGCTGAAGGGACAAGTCAGTTTTCAGCAGGCTGGATGGCTGGAAAGTGAATACTTCCAGAGAAGTGGATATTGCCTTACTCCATTCAGGTCTCTGCTCCTATGTCATCTCCTTGGAAAGCACTTCATCTCCCTGTTTAATAAACCTACCTTGCTAGCAAATCTTCCTAAGGTATGTCCCGCACACTTTGTTGTTTTTTCCACTATACTATAATAAATATGTAAGAACCAATTTTGATGATTTAGAGTATCCTGACTGAAGGATTGCACTCATACCAGTTCAGTTCAGTTCAGTCTCTCAGTCGTGTCCGACTCTTTGCGACTCCATGAATCGCAGCACACCAAGCCTCCCTGTCCATCACCAACTTCACTCAAACTCACGTCCATCAAGTCAGTGATGCCATCCAGCCATCTCATCTCCTCTGTCATCCCCTTCTCCTCCTGCCCCCAATCCTTCCCAGCCTCAGGGTCTTTTCCAATGAATCAACTCTTCACATGAGGTGGCCAGAGTACTGGAGTTTCAGCTTTAGCATCATTCCTTCCAAAGAAATCCCAGGGCTGATCTCCTTGCAGTCCAAGGGACTCTCAAGAGTCTTCTCCAACACCACAGTTCAAAAGCATCAATTCTTCAGTGCTCAGCTTTCTTCACAGTCCAACTCTCACATCTATACCTGACCACTGGAAAAACCATAGCCTTGACTAGATGGACCTTTGTTAGCAAAGTAATGTCTCTGCTTTTCAATATGCTATCTAGGTTGGTCATAACTTTCCTTCCAAGGAGGAAGCGTCTTTTAATTTCATGGCTGCAATCATCATCTGAAGTGATTTTGGAGCCCCCCAAAATAAAGTCTGACACTGTTTCCACTCTTTCCCCATCTATTTCCCATGAAGTGATGGGACCAGATGCCATGATCTTCGTTTTCTGAATGTTGAGCTTTAGGCCAACTTTTTCACTCTCCTCTTTCACTGTCATCAAGAGGCTTTTGAGTTCCTCTTCACTTTCTGCCATAAGGGTGGTGTCATCTGCATATCTGAGGTTACTGATATTTCTCCCGGCAATCTTGATTCCAGCTTGTGCTTCCTCCAGCCCAGCGTTTCTCATGATGTACTCTGCATAGAAGTTAAATAAGCAGGGTGACAATATACAGCCTTGACATACTCCTTTTCCTATTTGGAACCAGTCTGTTGTTCCATGTCCAGTTCTAACTGTTGCTTCCTGACCTGCATACAGATTTCTCAAGAGACAGGTCAGGTGGTCTGGTATTCCCATCTCTTTCCGAATTTTCCACAGTTTATTGTGATGCACACAGTCAAATGCTTTGGCATAGTCAATAAAGCAGAAATAAATGTTTTTCTGGAACTCTCTTGCTTTTTTGATGATCCAGCGGATGTTAGCAATTTGATCCCTGGTTCCTCTGCCTTTTCTAAAACCAGCTTGAACATCTGGAATTTCATGGTTCACGTATTGCTGAAGCCTGGCTTGGAGAATTTTGAGCATTACTGACAAAGAATTAATCTTAAAAATATATAAGCAACTCCTGCAGCTCGATTCCAGAAAAATAAACAACCCAATCAAAAAGTGGGCCAAAGAACTAAACAGACAGTTCTCCAGAGAAGACATACAGATGGCTAACAAACACATGAAAAGATGCTTAACATCACTCATTATCAGAGAAATGCAAATCAAAAACACAATGAGGTACCATTTCACAGCAGTCAGAATGGCTGCTATCCAGAAGTCTACAAGCAATAAATGCTGGAGAAAAGGGAACCCTCTTACACTGTTGGTGGGAATGCAAATTAGTACAGCCACTATGGAGAACAGTGTGGAGATTCCTTAAAAAACTGGAAATAGAATTGCCATATGACCCAGCAATCTCACTACTGGGAATACACACTGAGGAAACCAGAATTGAAAGAGACACGTGTACCCCAATGTTCATTGCAGCACTGTTTATAATAGCCAGGACATGGAAGCAACCTAGATGTGCATCACAGATGAATAGATAGGAAAGCTGTGGTACATATATACAATGGAATATTACTCAGCCATTAAAAAGAATACATTCTAATCAGTTCTAATGAGGTGGATGAAACTGGAGCCTATTATACAGAGTGAAGTAAGCCAGAAAGAAAAACACCAATACAGTATACTAATGCATATATATGGAATTCAGAAAGACGGTAATGATGACCCTGTATGCAAGACAGCAAAAGAGACACAGATTTATAGAATATTCTTTTGGACTCTGTGGGAGAGGGCGAGGGTGGGATGATTTGGGAGAATGACATTGAAACATATATATTATCATATGTGAAACAAATCGCCAGTCCAGGTTTGATGCATGAGACAGGGTGCTCGGGGCTGGTACACTGGGATGACCCAGAGGGATGGTACGGGGAGGGATGTGGAAGGGGGGTTCAGGATGGGCAACACATGTACACCTGTGGCAGATTCATGTCAATGTATGGCAAAACTGCTACAATATTGTAAAGTAATTAGCCTCCAATTAAAATAAATAAATTTACATTTAAAAAATAAATAAAATAGAAATTTGTGCTATGAATAAAATGTAAATAGAAGATGACCTAGTCACACAAAAACTAATTACAATTTTAGAGAATTAAGACCAAAGACTATACTCGTATGGATTTTATTAATATCCTTTCACTAGTCTTCCCTAAAACAACATACATATTTCACTGATCTGGCAAGATATTTTATATGCTTTTCAACTAACAGTGATAGATAAATGCATGTTTTATTAGACATTTTAATATTTTCAATTGGGCAAACCCCAGGGACAGGAAGCCTGGTGGGCTGCCGTCTATGGGGTCGCACAGTCGGATGCAACTGTAGCGACTTAGCAGCAGCAGCAGTATACTCAAATGGGTACATGATCTAAGAAACAATATAAATGAATTTATTGTAAAAAAAAAAAAAAGGAAAAAATATGAAGCAATTTAAATGAAAAGCAAAAATCGTTTACTAGACACTTAGAAAATTTTAAACCCCCCAAATTTAAAAATAATAACCATACAATCCTACTACTACAATCACTTTCCTGTGTGGTATCTGATACCATCACTTCATAGCAAATAGATGGGGAAATAGTGACAGACTTTATATTTGGGGGCTCCAAAATCACTGCAGATGGTGACTGCAGCCATGAATTTAAAAGACGCTTCCTCCTTGGAAGGAAAGTTTTGACCAACCTAGATAGCATATTCAAAAGCAGAGACATTACTGTGCCAACAAAGGTCCATCTAGTCAAAGCTATGGTTTTTCCAGAAGTCATGTGTGGATGTGAGAGTTGGACTATAAAGAAAGCTGAGCACCAAAGAATTAATGCTTTTGAACTGTGGTGTTG
>NW_011494614.1:2748848-2751801 GCF_000754665.1 Bison bison bison | reverse complement strand
GAGGAGAAGGGAATGACAGAGGATGAGATGGTTGGATGGCGTCACCGACTCAATGGACATGAGTTTGAGTAAACTCTGGGAGTTGGTGATGGATAGGGAGGCCTGGCATGCTGCAGTCCATAGGGTCACAGAGTTGGACATGACTGAGTGACTGAACTGAACTGAATTGATGTGACTTAATGATTTTTTTAAAAATCCTTTTTAAATACATAACATAAAGAAGAGCTGAGCACCAAAGAATTGATGCTTTTGAACTGTGGTGTTGGAGAAGACTCTTGAAAGTCCCCTGGACCTAAAGTGATCAAACTAGTCAATCCTAAACAAATCAACTCTGAATATGCATTGGAAGGACTGATGTTGAAGCTGAAACTCCAATACTTTGGCCACCTGATGCGAAGAGTCAAGTCATTAGAAAAGACCCTGATGCTGGGAAAGATTGAAGGCAGGAAGAGAAGAGGACGACAGGGGATGAGATGGTTGGATGGCATCACCGACTCAATGAACATGAGTTTGAGCAAGCTCTGGGAGATGGTGAAGGACAGGAAAGCCTGGCATGCTGCAGTCCATGGGGTCACAAAGAGTAGGACACCACTGAGTGACTGAAAAACAACAATTGTAATAGCTTGTAATAGTTATTTCCTAACTATTGAAATAATTATTGTAATATTGAAAGACTGCTCTTGTTTTCTAATATTATGAAAAAATGCTGCAATGAACATGGCTATTCATAAATATTTTTTCAATAGTCAGGTTACTTTTTAAGGATAAAATAAGTTGGATGAGGATTAGAGTAGTCATAGTATTGATTCAAGAAGATAGGATGATTTTCATTTAATCTTATTCCAAATTATGTTGTGGTTCAGTTAAAGGACTAGAGGCAGATGTGGGAGGCAGGAAATACTAGATCAGCCTATATTCAGGATCCTATACATCTTGTTTTAGTCATTACACTGTGAGGTTCTTGCCATTCAGCCTCGCATCTCAAGCCCAGCATGGTGCCTGGCTAGATTCTTATAATGTGTGTTTACAAAGCTGAGTCAGTGTCAATTTAAGCATTTAAAATATACTTGTGATGAAATATGATAAGGAAATATGGTAGTGCCACTCAAATATAATTAGAAATATTTTGATTAATACAATAAAATATTTTAAATACATTGTTTAACAGAACAAATTTCATGATGATTATGGCATCCATTCTCTAACTTGATCTTGAACACTGTTTAAATAAAGGGGGAATTCGAATAGTTAAGTTTAGTTGTGTCTAAACGGTCACTTTCAAATTGACATGGATTAGGTATGGTATGTGATCATATCATGCTGGATGATGAATTTAAAATTTTCAGAGTGAGTCAAAAAGCACTTGATTCTATTTCTGAAGTGTTCATTATGTTTGCAACAATGAGCAAGACCTATTGTAGCTGCAAAGAACAGGAAGATAAAGTTTCACTACTGAACAGGAAAGATAGAATTAGAGACAACACAAATAGAGTATGTTCCATGACTGCTTTGAAAGGGATGTGTAACATAAGAACTAGGAGGAAAATGAAAGATTAGGTGAAGTAATTTGAAAAATGGATAATAATAAAATAGCAATCATAGTTTCTTGCTGCATGTCAGGCATCATCTAAAATTTTATATGTTAACCCAGTAGTTGCCTCCATAACAATTAAATCAGAATGGTGGAAGAGGGAAGCATCAATACTTTTTAAAAAGATTCCCCCGGATAATTCAATCTGGAACCATTCAAAAACCCTGCAAGGTAAATATTCTCTTGCGATTTCTGTTTTATGAAGGGGGAATCTGAATCCCAAAGAGGCAGTGTAGCTTCGCCAAGGTCAAAGAGCCTAAAAGTTGACATGAATCCAGATGGTCTGATTACAGAGGCCTTAATTTTAATCACTTGCAGTGCCTTCCCAGCACTTCAGGGCCATTTCTGATGAGTAGCTTTGATTTTTATGAATTTAAGGAAGTTTCCAATGCATCTCTTAAAAAATAACCATTTCAGGGACCTCCCTGGTGGTGGGCCAGTGACTAAGACTCCGTGCTCCCAAGGCAGGGGCCCCAGGTTTGATCCCTGGTCAGGAAATTAGATCCCTCATGCTGCAACTAAGACCCGGTATAGCCAAATAAATAAACAACTGAGCACCTTAAAAAATAATAATAAGATAAAAAGTTACCTCCTAAAAAGGAGGTTATAATCTATTTCTGTGGCTTAGCCAGCATTAGTGATGTTGGTGTCCCTGAGCAGTACTCATCTCTTCCATGCACAACTTGTCAAAACTGTCCTCTCTGCCTCATTCCTTAAC
This sequence comes from Bison bison bison, assembly GCF_000754665.1. Classification (NCBI taxonomy): domain Eukaryota; kingdom Metazoa; phylum Chordata; class Mammalia; order Artiodactyla; family Bovidae; genus Bison; species Bison bison. Next base: position 2,749,492 of record NW_011494614.1, on the reverse strand, counting down.
CCTCTAAATATCACTATGTCCTAGTTCACCTTCAGAGTTCACCTAAGCTCACGTCAGGAAATTGGTTGCATCTGTGAAAGGAAGAGGCCCAGTGGCAAAGCAAAGCAGGGCAAGCACTGAGGCTCTTTACTGAAGCCACATTCACCCCACCCTGATTTTGACTGTTAGTTTTCCAGTTGTCCATTACAAAGGCTTCTTTTGTTCAGTCTCTGCTCCAGACTTCTAGCTCCTCAGATGTCTTTCTACCTTCAGCCTAAACCTAAAGTCATGTTATCTTATGGGTCTAGTTTACTGCTTAGCTTGGCCATTCTCACCATATGACTTTAGTCAAGAGGTTTATACTCTCCTCTAGACTACTGTATTCTGTGCTCTTCTAAATGGAATTTGGAGATTTGCTTGGCTAAATGTCTGGCTCTTTGGCACAGCATTGCTCTACATTTAAGTGCACGCATGCACTGCTGATGACTGCTGCGCTATTTCTAGACCTTCAAAGCCACATGAGCACTAGCTTCTACAACCTCTTATGAACATGGTGTCTCCTGTGAATGGATCCTGTCTGTATGGGCCATCTCAGTCACATTTTTACTGGTCCAAGCAATTGCCTTTCACCTATAATTTGGCAGGGGGGTGGGGGTGGGGGGTTG
>NW_011494614.1:2731809-2748698 GCF_000754665.1 Bison bison bison | reverse complement strand
ATATATATATATATATATATATATATATATATCCTCTCCCTCTTGAACCTCCCTCCCACCCCCACCATCTCACCCCTCTAGGTCATCACAGAGCACGGAGTTTGGCTCCATGTTACACAGAAGCTTCCCACTAGCTGTGCTTTACACATGGTAATGTATATATGTCAATGATCCTCTTCCAATTCATCCCACCCTCTCCTTCCTTTCTGTGTCCACAAGTGTGTTCTCCAAGTCTGCATCTCTATTCCTGCTTTGCAACTGACGCTTTTTTATTTCCTAGGCGATGTATTTATGACCACGGCACAAGCAGGGATTGCAGTAGTTAAAAATTTCCCTCCAGTGAACCGTGCCCATTGCAAGTGGAATCACACAGGCCCACCTGAAGCCACAGTTTAACCCAACCATCAGGCTCTGCTAAATTCTAAGGGCAGAGATTCAATAGCCGGGCTCCACCAAGGGGCCAACGTGACTGAGTGGCAGTTACAATTTACATAACAGCCTAGTGGCTCCCCACCACTGTGAAGGAAGCTTCAGGTTTATTCTTTATCTGTTAAAAAAAGAAATCCTCTGTTTTGTCATCATGAAACCCAACTAGGGAGAAAAAACAACTGATCACACTTGCTTCCGTAAATTGTTTCTGAAAGACATAAAGAAGTCACTAATAGTAGCAGATTTTATCTGTGTTCTAATCTGCCACTGCTGTTTTCCCTAAAACAGTACACTCAAGGGCAAGGCTGTATGTTTTCCCTAACATTTAATTAGCAAAAGAAAAATATTACATGAATTAAAAAAAAAAAAAAAAAAAACAGCTCGCACAAGAAAAGAGAACCAAGGGGCTGCTTTCTCAGAAGACACACAAGAGTAGCTCTGGCTACCTTGGTTACCTCAGCATCCCCCAGTGGAGGTGAGGTGGCGGTGGAGGGTAGGCTACAAGAGCTGAGGATGACAGGTGTCCAGAGCAAGTGCAGGCAACTCTGAGGGTGTTTGGCTGCAGGGCTTTGGAGGCGAGTTCACCACGTCCTGGCCCAGGTCAGCTCCAGCACACACCTGTATTTTGCTTTTGCAGGGTTCAGAGTACCTGAGGCCCTTTAAGAACCGAGTCCAACTCTTAAGAAGTTTGGAGAGGGAAGCTGTGACCCTGCGTGGCCTCACATAGCCACAGTCTGAGAGTAGCTTCAGATTTACTGCCCAGCCCAAGTGCTGCATAACACAGACCAGCCATGGGAGGACCATGTGCTGGAGGCTGAGCCATGGCCAGTCATGGCCCAAGGCCACTTTAAAGTCACTTCAACAAGGCCCAGTGTTGTTTTGAAAGGTCAAGAGAAGTCAAAAACAAATCCTTTAACATTTAAATCTCTACATTTTCTCATTTTTGTATCTCTTCATGATGTTATGCAACAGACTTTGAATACTTTAAATGGATATGTTCTGTCAAAAGTTTCCAAATCTTGAATAATAACATTTTTCTCCAGAATATATAGTAGACTATTTCAAATAGTAAGGTGACTGCCTCAGACTCATCAGTGAATGGAGTAAAAAAAAAAAAAAAAAAGCAAAATCTCATTGCTGACTGTTCCACAGGTTCACAGGTTCGCTGACATGTTAAGTGGCTATTTCCTGTATGGAGGTGTGCCTCAGTAAAATTTAGATCGTCACTGAACTTCAGGGTCATTCCAAAGTGTAAACTCCATGAATGTCTAGGGTCTGTAATGAAATAAGAAACTAGACGTCTAAGACAGGGTTCCATCCTGTGAGCTGAGGACCCCTAGTGGTTGCTGCAGTAATAATTCCTTCTGAACAAGTACCGCCTGGAGAAAGAGGATCTTAAATTACCATTTTTCAGATGCATGTATACGCTGTTGTGATTAGTAAAAATAGTACAATGGCTTTTTGATACTGTATTTTTTTCAATTAAAAGATACCCAAAAGTACTCTCACTAATTGGAGAGGAGCCAGATGTTTTGATGTTACTCAAAAAAGTTGTGAACCCCTGCTTTAGACAGTCATCCCAGGGCAGCTACTGTTTTGAGTAGCTTGAATTAGTTGAGTCCACTGAAAAGAACAGAAATGCTATGCAAAACTCAACCCATAACATAACTGTATTAATTATAAAGTAATGCACTTATTTCTTCTGCAGTAGGTTTTAGAAAACAAGCATTGACTACAAAGGAGAATTTGCCATCCCTGACCAAATACCAAGTACCACAGTCACACAAAGTAGCACTCAGCGAATGAGCAAATTTCTTCACATTGGAACTTTGGCTTTCACGATCTGTGAAAATTGAAAAATGCAAAGCCATATGGGAGACCAGGTCTCACTTCAACTGAATTTTTAACTCACCATTTAAAAAGCTCTCTCACACACGCACACACACAAACACAAACATTCAAGAGTGAGTCATCTCACAGCCTGTGTGTCAGCTGTGTGTGTGCATAAACGTTTATCCCTCTGAATCAAGTCATCATTATTCCATTATTGAAATATTCCCTCAGATTGCCTGATTTCCAGTGCCAGTCTCCTGGGGTAGTTAGGCAAATAAAATTTCATTTACAGAAAGACTGTGATTTGGAATTGATAAAGAGAATTTCTTTTTTCCCCTTAAGAGTTCTCCCCTCCTGAACCTAAAATACATCAAACAGCACTCGAAGTGTCAGAGGAAAGGAGAAGATTTTTCAAAAGCACTGGGCAGTGGTGGCAACACATGATTCAGATTTTCCCCCTGGGCATGAGAGGCTAGTGGGGAGAAGAGTCAAGGTCCCGGTTGTCGTCAGTTAACACCTGATGATGAATTTCCATATCATTATGTTTGTCAAGACAGACACGCATGGATGCATGAAACGCGCAAAAATAATAACACTTCAATCTCAGGTACACAAACATACTTAAGAAAGAGAAGTTTTATTAGGGCAATTTCACTTTATTTTTCCATACAGCAAAGTCAACTACTGCAGTAATAATAAAATAAGCATAAAACAAATTGCAGCCCAAGACAAAATACATAATTTTAAGCAACTACAAGCAGAAAGTAAGTTGTGATTACATAATAGTAAAACCAAGCACACCTGTCCTTTCAGCAGATGAAAGTGTAGGGTTGCTGATAAGTGCAACATTATAACCAGCTGGAGTGAAGGCTGGATACACTAATTCAGTAAACAAGTGCCCATTATCACATTTGCTTTTTTGAGTGCTTCTGAGTTGAAAATTAAAACCGTGAAAATTGAACTGTGTTTTATCTTTTTCACCTGCTGAAAGAACAGGCTCCTACAGCAATTAAAAAACAATCACATAACAACTATAGCTACGGTGTGCTGTTTGGTTTGCCTGTTTATGGTTGAAATTTTGTGAAAGTCAATACTTGTTTTGAAGATTTTTTTTTCTTTCTTTTTTTTTTTTGTGAACAGTAAACCACTGAAATTGGCAGAAACTGATTTGAATAGTATATGTCCTTAGTATAGTTCTTTCTCTCGTTTTTTTTTGTTGTTGTTGTTTTGTTGAAGTTTTAAACATGCAGTAGTTTTTGAAAAATGTAAGGAATATCTGATCCATGATTTCACCTTAATGGTTGAAGGACCTGCTATTTTTGGTAATGATCTTCAGGCAGGTTTGGCCCAATGGAGTTTTTGTCAGTCATGAGATCTTGGAAGGATGGCATATCTTTCCAGCTGAAAAAATCCTGGCAAACTACAAGCTGTCCACAAAAAAGCAAAGCAACATGTTTGAAGGGGTATGGAGTGCTAACTCTGTGCCACTTTTGCAAGCAATTTTGCTCAGTCTGTCATTTTATTAGCCTTAACAAAACTCCTTGTAATTATAGACGTTTTTATTCAAAATAAGATCTTACTATTATACAGGTTTCTCTCTTTTGACTATATACAGAAGTGCAAAAAGTCAACCTTCTCTCTAGACGTTCCAACATGCTAAATTGCAGCATAATCAACCCTCAAGAGTTTGCACACACGCTATAATTCTCATTACGTAAACTTTGAGTATTTGGATTATCAACAAAAAGTCCCTTGTTCTATTTATTGATTATGCAGCTTATTTATAACAAGGCCTGATATTCAGGGATTTCAAAAATATTAAACAATACTTTAACATTTGAAATGGATACAGTAGAAAATAAATTTTATTCTAATATCTAGGATCTAGATCTTCTTATAATAACTAATTACAAACAAAATAAATCATCAAAATATTACTCAATTGTCTGCCAGGATTGTTGCGATAGCAACAACTTAACTTCTTACTTAGCAATGATTATATATTTATAAGATATCCATATAAAAGATCTTTGTTCTTTAATGAAAACTAGACAAGAACTAACAATGACTGACATTCTTACACTTTTAATATTAAATCAGTAAAATATAAATCATTTAGTTAACAATACGAATATTCATATGACACTACATGTAATTCAAAACTGAGTATGTTATGAAGGAAAAAACTACTTTTTTTTTGTATTTTGAAAAGTTCATCGGTAAAATCTACTAAAACAAGAGTCTATAAACTGAAATGGTATTCAATTGTTAATAGAAAATGAAATCTAATAAATGTAGGAAATGAAAAACTACACTTTAACAAGAAAAATAAGTAATATTCTATAATGTAACTAACTACAATAACATGTGGAGTCACCATTACTCTCTTAACACGATTGAAATTACATTGGTATGGGTTCCAACCCGTAATGTAATAATCTAAGGCTTTAATAGATGTACAGTACAATCAGTAAAATCAACACATCAGTCTTATATTAGAAAGCATCTCTCTCAAGCATAAAAACTTGCAGTAAACTTGGAAGTATGGAAAGTTCTAGAACTGAACTTTCACTTCTCCCATTCCATACTAGAACTACCAGTGACCTGGCCCCTACTTCAGCAATTTTTAGAACTGCTGAACAGAGCAAAAATATCCTTTACTAGCTGCAACATCCAAACCACAAAAAAGGAATTCCTTTGGATGAATCCATTCTTAAAAACTGAATGCACATCTATTTTTTTTAATTTGTAAAAGGCTTTCTAAGGCTATAAGCAGTAAATCTGAACAAAACAAAACAAAACAAATCACATATAAAATTCACCCATGTACTTAACCCACCCAATGACTAGGTTAATTAAACATTTCCCATTTTCATATTTTGGTTTATCATGCATCTGATGACAGTGCTGCTTTCTTCTTTGTTTAGAGTCACTATTTTAAATGTGACTGTGATGAAGCATTTAAGCAAATGTGAAACCATTTTTGCAAAGCATTTAGAGTCTTCTGACTTTTGACAGAGCTATAAATAGAAGCAAAATAATTTCCTCAAACTTTTTTTTTGTTATCGTGTCTCAGAAATGGCATATCCCTTTTGAATAACATGTTATACAGTATAGTAGGCATAAATATTACACTACAATGCATTAAAATAATTTTTATATATATCTATTATATATAATCTCCAGTATGTGTGAGTTTATCTGTATTGAGAGAGTCTGTGTTGTGCTGTCTATTCTGTTACTGTAAAGTTAAATTGGCCATTTCTGAGACAGCTTTGGTTTCCAAAAAAAAAAGAATGGTGCCCTTTGACTGATTAGTACTAGCAAATAAGCAACAAAATGTGGCTCTGAAAACAATAACACTGAAGAAATAATACTCTAATTTGATGTACAGTCTATGGCACTTCATGAGAATCCTTAACAACATGGTACTTAAAGCCATGATGTGCTTTAAAAGATACACAGTTGTGGTTTTGCTTGGCACATTCATCTCTGTCAGATCCCTCCCTCACCACATCTTAAAATCTATTACATTAAAAATATTACTCAAACAAAAATGACTGTGCATGCACGCTCTCATCTATAATGGCAATTTTAAATACAAGGTGCACCTTTGTTATTTGTAAACCTTGAAAGAAATAAACTTATTTTTAAAAAATTATATCTTGGTCTACAGACGTACCAATACATAATAGAGTCATGGTTACACCATAGTCTGTCTTTTCAAGATGGCATGAATATATAGGAAACTAATTAGGTCTGCATATTTGAATGCATCACTCTGTGCTAGAAAAGAAAGACAATGTTGTTCTTTTAGACAGGAGTATCACCTCAGCACAAATATCAATTAAATGTACAAAGTGTATAGGCAACAGTGTGCAGTGGGTTTCCATGTTGTCTTTTCTTCTGGTTAACATGCAGTATGTGGATGTCTTGTGGCTGAGGGGTTTTTGTGTGTGGTTGCTTGACGGTATATACAATATGGCTAATGACCTCGTCCTTTACTCTAACCAAGCACACTGTCCTTTCCTCTTTAGTACGATCTACAAGGGAAAAAGAGATAACCTTCTGTTAAAACAGACAATATCTAACAGCAGTTTCTCAAATACATTCAACATGAAAATTGTATTTCTTGGTTTAAAGAGTGAACACAGGAATGGCAGCACCTTCATGTAAAAACAAAAAACACATCGCAGGTACAAAGGACCAAAATGTGTTTATTGTCTCTTTGAGAATAAAATGACACTCACAGCTTCATAAAATTGTAGTCTCTGAACAAATATCAGCCAATACACAGCTTAAAGTATAAAATACATTTGCAGAATCAAGGGGCATGATACAGCAGAGCTCTTTTAGCACTATCATTGTGGGACAGAATTTACAACTCACTTTACTTCTTTCTAAAGTTTAATAGGTTTCAGAAGTAATGGTTTGGCCCACAAAATTAAAATCCATGAAACAGTCCTATTAAACACAATTTGTTCTATGTGAATGATTGATTAGCACAGTATGTGTTCGGAAAAAAACCAAAAAACAAAAAAAACGAAGATACTCTAAGTGACTGCTTTGGATAATTTGCAGTTTGGATTTTTTCTCCTAAAGGCAAGAAAAAGAAAAATCATTCCTTATGCTCTTGACAAATTCAGGTTGAACTGATATTACAATGTACTTGTGACTTAATAATTCCAGCTGTTACATGAAATTTGTTCCCATAGAATCTTTACATATTCAACTATGCTTTCATACAACTTGAGAATTTAAAAAATCACCATTCTGCTCCACTCAAAAACCATTCTAAATATCGCAGCTTCTCATGAAAATGTGTAAGTATTTGTTAAATAAACAGAACCTTAAAGAGCTTGAGTTTCAATACTGACAAATCTACTGTTTTGCTAACTGATGAACTCCACAGCCATTTTGTATTTTTTATGAACCTGGATTATTGCTAAGAAACAGAACTTGTTTACATATATGCATACCCAACTGACCATAAAAGCTTGAAATGTGGTTTTAACATGTCTAAAGAAGAACTCTACGTACTACAAAGTGATGTACTATTACATTATACAGAATAATAAACCTTATTATTAGAACTGCACTGAGAGAGCTTATGAAATAGAAATCAGTTTCAGTAATTTAATTCATGATTGCAGCACATCTTTGGTGGTGCATCTCGGATTGAGTTTATCATTCCTTTATTTCAAGTTGTGTCTGTTTTCTTCTCTATGAGTTCATCCTCTGACAAGCTCTTCCTATAGATTATTATTGCAAGGGCCTCTGAACTGGTTCCCTAACACCATCTCCTGATTCAACATCCTGTCCCTTCTTCTATAAGGCTCTGATATCTCCTTTCTCTCTGCATCAACCTTTACTGTTCAAATTCACTTAATTTCTGACTCGGTTAGGAAGATCTGCTCCTTCATCTTTGTTCCTAGAGGAATTTGTTCAAAGCTCTCTTATTTTAATAAAGAGTGCTAAAATTTCCATCATCATCTCACTGACTGTCAATCTTTATTTCATCGACCTGGTAACTAACACACAGTAGATAACACAAAAAATCATTTATAAATGTGTTAATGCACAGATAAATGAATGAAAAGAAGCAACAAAGAAAGAATGATCACTCATCTTATTTACCAGATTCAGTTTTAAGCATTGTAGCTCTTCTTAAATATAAAAAGAAATACCTAATATAATTCTGAGCAGGTAGATAACTTGAATGAATACTTAAGAATAAAACATGATCTAAAAGGATGAAACATGGTCATCTTTGCAAGTCAGTGTGTCTGAAAAGAAACTACAAGACTTTCAAACTATTTGAGCAAATATCCAGGTAGATGTGTGCGTGTGTGTGTATGTGTGTGCATATATGAATGCATGCTGCTGCTGCTACTGCTAAGTCGCTTCAGTTGTGTCTGACTCTGTGCGACCCCATAGACGGCAGCCCACCAGGCTCCCCCGTCCCTGGGATTCTCCAGGCAAGAACACTGGAGTGGCTTGCCATTTCCTTCTCCAATGCATAAAAGTGAAAAGTGAAAGTGAAGTCGCTCAGTCGACCCCATGGACTGCAGCCTATCAAGCTCCCCTGCCCATGGGATTATCCAGGCAAGAGTACTGGAATGGGGTGCCATTGCCTTCTCCTATATGAATGCATGAATATATTTAAATTAGGCTCTTTATATCCTAATGACCCTGATGTGGTGAAGCATGGGGTGAACTGGATACATGTTCTCATTTAGGATTCAGCAAGACAATTTTTGAATAAAATAAATGCTGACCTATACCAGGGATCAGCAAACTATTGCCTGTAAGCTAAATCCTGACTACTGCCTGTTTTTGTGTGTGTCCAACTTTTTGTGACCTTATGATCCATAGCCCACCACGTTCCTTGGTCCACGGGATTTTCCAGGCAAGAATACTGGAGTGCGTTACCATACCCTCCTCCAGGGGATCTTCCCAGCCCAGAGATCTAACCTGTGTCTCTTATGTCTCCTCATTGGCAGGTGGGTTCTTTGCCACTAGCACCACCAATAAAGTTTAACTGGGACACAGCACACCCTTTCATTTACACACTGTCTCTGGTTGCTTTTATGCTATATCGGCAGAGTAGCCCTATGGCCCACACAACCAAAAGTATTTACTCTCTCATCTTTAAAGAAAAAGCTTGCCAGTCCCTGATCTATACCTTCTATTTAGTTTTAAGCTGTATTTTCCCTTCACGATTGTGCTTATTTCTAGTACAAAATTTTTAAAAATGTATATATCCTCAGTATTATGCATATTTAAATGACATTAGCATATTTCTTATAAATTCATACATTAAAATTCCTCATAACCCATCTAAGATAAAATCGTGAGTTCTATATAAGTACATTTTTTTGAATTCTGCAAAATTTTTTAAGTGCATTACATAATTGTTATCTTAAAAAAAAAAACACCATGAATATACACTCAATATTACATAATGAACTTACTGTTTAGTGATGAAAATTCTACATCTGGGTAACATACTTGTGGCTAGTCAGATGTTCGGCAGATATTATGGGTATCTAGCAAATAAAAAATTATTTAATGAATGACCCATGCAAGCAAGCCAACAACCAAGAGATGAAAACATCTTAATATTAAATTTTTTAAGAAAGTGAAATTCAGCTGTGAGGTGACAGTCCTTATCTGATCAACATAACAGTAAGTTAATGTAAACTTAATGCCAAAGTAGCAACTCATTGTTTAAAATCTTTGTGTTAAATACTATTCTATAAATGTTATCAGTTTTTAGGAAGTAAGAGAAGTAAAACTATCAAAAATTCATGCAGAGCAGTAATTGAAAAGAAGCCCTTTTTGTTGGCCTACACACACGCGCCTGTGGTTTCAGTTATTCCGTATTCTAGAAAGCAAAGTAGGCAAGGTCTTGCCTATTTTTGTGCAACCAATTTCTACATTTTCATTCAACTTATGGTATCTAACATTTTTTTCCAAGTTAAAAATACCAGGTAATAATTATAAAGGAGTATTTCAAAAGAACCGGATAAAAGCATGTAAGTCTACTTCAGAACATATTCCTGAATCCTGATTGCACATTTTATTGCATTTTAAACGGGCAAGAAAATTACAAAACTTGACAGGAAACACAATAAGGAACCAATATAGAGGTGACTTGTTTCAATCATCCCAACAGCCATTTTCCTGTAGCCCAATTCTTCTCTACCCAGAATGATGACTGCTATACGGGGAGAGGCAACACAGCACAGGTTCAACCCCTAGTGACCCATTTCTGGGTGTGTAAACGTGAGCAAAGCACTTCATTACTCTGTACTTAGGTTTCTTCATCTCTAAACTGGCACTAATCTCATTTCAGCAAGGTTGATGGGAGAAGAGTAAAATCGCATACATGAAGGCATTTTGTTGCTGTTTCCATCTAGATGTCCTAGACTAACTACCTCAACGTATTACAATCCACAGTCTGGAGTGTAAATTAGTATGTCTCTATTTTATTTCCATTTCTCAGCTGACATCTTTACACAATTTACAGCACTGGCAAATGGCACGAAAATGTGCTCCAAGCATAATGAAGCTTCTCATACCATTTTTCCTGCTGCTGCAGGACAGGATGCTGCACCCAACAGTGTAGAAGCATCAAGGATGGGGCTGTCGAAACATACCAAGGACCTTCAACACCAATCGATGCAGATGAAGGGCCAGCTATAAACTTCTGCATGCATGCAGGCTGCATTTTGTGGCATCAGCTATTTCCAGCATCGCTAATGTACTGTAGGCATATACATATGTATGTATATGTAGATATAATATATGTGTGTATATATATATCCATTCCCTTTTCTTTCTTCTGGTTGTCAAACAGTATGAAGACCCAAGATTATGCATGAAATGGTCACAGCACAATGCAAAAAGTAAAGTGTCCCCTACAACCAAGGTGGCCAAGGGCATGTTGAAATTTGCTTTGCTGTAGTTCTGCTTACACCAGCAATTCTATAGTCATACATGGTACACACAAGAGAGTGCAGCATCACTGAACTGCACCATAAATGGATTGCATTGAATCCATTAAGAAATTTCCACCATAGATTACTAACATGCCACATATGCACAATCTAGCATTCTTGTAAATGAGTCTGATGTGTTAGTAAAAATCCAAGGCTATTTTGACAAACTTCAGAAAAACTAGTGATTCTTTGCCAAGAAATGTTTAAAGCTTGTCTGAAACTTTAAAATACATCCACTTTGGCATGCTGCTTTTGAAAGTTTTTAGTGACTATATTTATAGTTTATAGTTCTTCAATGGTACATGGCGTACTGCAGAAACAAGGCTGGCTCCTCCTTATAGTGATAACTGCACATTCAAATGGCATTTAAAGGGGCAACACGTCGATACCCATCTGATACTGCTTGTTTGGTTTTTGAGATTCATTTGGTTGCATTTAACTTGGTCTGTGAGTTATGTGAAATTTGATTGGACTCTAGATATTTCATATGCTGATAACCCTATTGAACTTGCTTTCATAACAAACCTATCTATACTTTCAAGCCAAAAACTACTTTATATAAATTTGATTTTGATTCAACCAGTATTTTCTAGACTATAATTTTAAACAGGAGCTAAAAATGCTGGCTGAATCCATGCAGATTTTAAATTTCAAATATTTTAACAATTATTTTCTTTTGAATAATTACATTATGAAATTTAAATTTCTGAAACATATTCCTTTTACTTAAAAAACAACCCTGTGTATTTGTCACTCCATGTAGACTTGTATGGAGCACAGAATGACTCTAATTGCTATACTTGGTGCTTTCTTCTTTCCTTCATAACCCTCTAACATTTATGCTGAGTAGTTACAGAAATAAGAGCACTTACGAATTTTATTTTTTCACTTAAATCACTGAGAATCAAAACTTGAACACTTACTTATTTTAACTTATTTTGAGTATGCAACCTGCTTATCAAATAAAACTAATGAATTTATAACAAACTCTATTTACAAGAGTGGTTGTTTGTGGCATATATAGCACATTTAAATGTTTTGCTTTTTATTAAGAATTTAGGCAAGAAACTATATATATATATATATATCCAATGCTTATAACAAAACCCTTAAAATCACCTATATTTTTAAAATTACTTTTTATTATGTAAGTTTCAGGTGTACAGTACTGTAGTTCAACATCTGTATACACTACCTGATATAATTTCGATTGGTCAAAATACCTGCATGATTTTGATTTGAGACCAACTGAGAATTGCTTGTGTAATTATCATTTTAGTAGCTTTAGAAATGGAGCTGCGACAACTTTGGAGCACTTATAAATGGCATAAAAGCATTCTGCTGCTCATCATAGAAAGAATGTGTAGGCCAACAAGAGGTATCTTTGAAACCCCATGCTATTAAAGCACCCTCTACAGCCCTCACGGACACACGATTCCCCACTGACCTCAATGGGAAATCCACGTGCGTAAGGGCTGTTGGATTGAGCCCTATTAGAGTTGGTTTTTAAGAAACAAAGCTGTAAATTAGCAAACCTGGTTGGCTGTGGCTGTTGCAGCGAAGGGAACACTTGTGGCAGATGTTGTTGCTGCGGACACAGTGGCTGGCGTAGCACCGTGCACCATGGGAACTTTCGGAGGGAAAATCATATAAGCAAACATACAGAAGAGTGTAGCAATATGGAAACCATGGCAACATGGAGGAGATAATTGGGCATGGTATTTATCACAGCAGTAAGCCATGTGACGGGACATCATCACCAGCGAGTGACATGCAATCACAGCGCAAAGCAGGACAACATTCCAAGGAGAGAGGGGGAAGGGGGATGAAAGAGAAAAAAAAGGGGAAAAAAAGCTTGTTACCATCAAATCAAGAAAATTGACACAAACAGGCTTAATTTGCTAAGTCAACACCAAGAATTTTATATAGTGTTCATAGTTAGACATTCAAAATCTAAGTTAAAATACAGATATTTACTTCATATATACAATTATCTGTTTTTGAATAAAAGTATGTTTTCTTATTTACTATTATAAAAATACACAATATATTACTTTTATGAGATAGTTTGTTTTTTTTTTACACACCAGAACTCATAGTCCAATCAAAATCCACCAAAGGTGACTAAAGGAAACTTGTGTGTAAAGAAAACACTTATGTGAGTCCATGTCAATTAAATAGAAAATGGCATTTAATTGACAGGTGTTAGTAAAAAGGAAATGGACTTGCCCAATAGATACAAGTTAAACTCAGCAGTGGATTTTGAGGGGCTGTGAGGTGCACCATAGGTTTAAGATAATCAAGAAACAAAGCTGGCACCTACCAACACTTGTAGCGGGTGTCATGCACAATATTGAGCCTGCCCATCATGCATTGCAACAGGAAGGTGGATTTGAAAAGGGAAAAGAATTAAAACATCCCATCACACGTGTAATTAGGAAATTCATTTGAACAAAGAAGAAAAATTGTTATTATGGGAACAGTGGCATGTAACTGTCAGCACAATCAAATCATACAATAGCATAGTGATCAATTAGAACTAGTCTCAAGTGAAGAATAAAAGCCAGTTTAACTGTGTGCTGGTACACTTTGTTTCTCCTAATTGCTGCCTATAAATAAAAGTGAATTTTTAAAAAAAAATGGAAACCTGCTTAATTCTTTTAAAAATAATATTGCAATTTGTTTTGTTTTAATCTGGTTACTGGCCATCTGGTGGCTTTGCTATTTCTGACTTTTTAACATATGAATTGAGCACATGTTAAATAATTAAGAGAAATTTACTAAGAGGCTAAATAATTCAACGCACAGAACTGACTTAACAATGCAATGAAACCAAAGCACTCATTTCATTCCCTTAGTTTTATTTATTTCCCTGTTCAATGCAGCAGCAACCACACAGAAATGGAAGGGGTTGTGATCAACCATACAGGAATTTTATTTGGAGGGATACCAAGCAATATAAATAAGGCATAAGGAGAAACTGAACTTCTGCACTGCCTTAGTTTGGAATTTAAATGTACAGAAAACATTTAGATGCAACACACTTTCTTAAAGTCTCGAACTGATTTATTACTTAGAAGGTATCTGAGAAAGCAGACTGGTTTTCCTTGCTGTTTTAAACCTTCAGGACTTCTCAGAACGGCAAGTGTTCTATGAAATTTCACATTCAAAAATGGTTAATTGGATTAGAATAAAAACCCTGAATGGGGGATAATGAGATATATACACTGCATAGGGGGTGTTGGCACTGATGTTCACAATGGCTCCACCACAACGTTAAAATCAGTATTACATAGATAGTACCTGTTCTCTTTGCCATATAAACATTGGAAAATCTACCTAATCTTACCAAGCACAGGGCACTTTCCCATATACTGAATTACTGTTCTTTCTATGAGACTATTTTAGACTCCTAGGTTTTAAAATATCATATGATTTTATATTTCTATCTAAATCTTGGCACATCCTATTTACATACTAGCAGCATCTGGGATGAACATTTGTTAGAAAAAATCTGCCAATTGCGTCTTGTCAGAGATGGCCCTACAAAACAAAGCTGCCATTGAGAAGCATAGATTACTTCACTGGCATCCTTGTAACAGCTGCAATTAGATTGTTATCACAATTAAGACTGTGGGCGCAATGATCAATGATTAAACTCGGGAAGAGAGCTAGGGAGGCATTGTCTCAGGTGGAGTACTGTTACACTGATAGGCATTATTTATGAAGACACTTGAAGATCTCTGTCATTTGCTACCACTACTGAGTCAAAGCCTTGTGGAAGACAACAAAAACAAATCAGTGATAACTGAGACAGTAATTTGAGACAGTAGAGCAAGCAAACTTTAATATCCTAGATTCTATGAAATCATTATCCTCCAACAGTTGGGCCAGAAGACTGGGAAAGAATGAATGAAAGATGAATGAAAAAGAATAATGTGGAATTTGAGAAATATTTGTTTTAAATACTGTCCAGGGTAAGTTTTAAATTTATTATTATGCTGCAATTTGTCTATTATGTTTCATCCCATGCATAAGGAAGGCTGCACATGCTGAAAATGAGTTAACCTTATCCTACCTCTCTAAAACCCTAAAGCTTTCAGGATTTGAATTTCAGTTTGAGCTATCTTCCTCATTACCATTAAAACCAATGCACACAGTTTTGAGAGGGATTTGCAGCAAATAAACATAAGGCAGCAATGAAAATACTAGCCAGGGTGCAGTAACTCACAAATATGAAGACATAATGCTGTAGGACCCACTTACCGAAATAAAAAATCACTTTTGAAATGACCATAATAGCCATCTTTACATCAGATTGGTTGATTTATGAATAATGATTGCATAAATAGCCAATTAAAATTTTTTATTCAATTTTCAGCATAAGGTAAAATTTAAGTGAATGTATTTGTCAATTTCAAATTTCCCCTACAAAGGTAGAGCAGAATGGTGTGCTTCTGAGGAATGCAAGATGTTAATTACATGATTTTTAAATTGAAATGTTAAGTTAATCTGTATGAAGATTCAGAAAATACAACTAGGAAAGTAGTTTACCAATGAGATGTATGTGTAGTTCAAATCAGTTCAAGGAGAAGGGAAAAAAGTAGAGAGGAAAAGAACTATAGAGATTTTGTTGGAGGTTTTACATGTGGTAATTCAAGCCTATTTAGGTGTATTATGATAGGAGTAAAAAGCTGATTTAAAGCCTTCTAAAAAAACTCTATATCATTTAGAACTAAAAGTTCACAATAAATTGAATTATTCTTAAAACTGATGTCTAAAGAAGCAACAGCTTCATATAATTTATTTTTATAATCTATTGAATTATATTTTGTGTCTCTACTGAGTTCAGGAAACAACAAAAAAACAGTGCTTACTACATTCCTGGCTTTATTCCAAATTCTTAGACCTGTCTGTAAAAGCGCTTTAAGAAGATGGTTTATCAAATTATGCTTAAAACTAACTTACACATAACTTTATGAAATAATCACCAGTATTATCTCCTTTTTATATATGAAAAAATTAAAGTATAACTTATGGTAGACTGTATTTAAACTTCCAAGCCAGATTTATAATCATTGTGCTAAGGTTCAAATAAACCATCTTTATTAACTTCATTAATCATACTAAAAATGATAATTGAAAGTTTTGTTTTCTTTTCTTTCTGTAAAAGCAACCCCATCCCCTGCATCTCTCCTCTTATTCCAAACCCTTAGGAAAGTTTTCTGGACTTCTGTTTCCTTCTTTCTAGGAGTGTTTGCTCAAGGTGAAGCTGAAGCTGTTGAAAGCAAACTTATTTTTAGGTTTTTAAAAATCATAAGCCTACAATGACTGAGGGCAATATGCTAGGAAGAGAAGTCTGCTTTTGCAGATGGCAAGTGGGCAAAAATGGTGAAGGAAAGCAGAGAGAAAAAAATTCTTCCAGACTCTGAAGAGAAGGCGAGAAGCGTGCAGGACCCCTCGGTAATTGGGCTGGTGGTGTGTTCTTTCACAGAAGTGCTGCCAGAAGCAGGCTTTCCAGGGAATGGGCTGCATGGGAGGCTAAGGAGCGTAGGCAAGGATGCTGGTACCCAAGGCAGGCACAGAAGCCCTGGAGCACCTGCCTTCAAGGGATCTTCTAAGCATGGACAATGATTACATCAGCAATGGCCAGTGTTGACTGAAGAATGGAGACTGGGTAACCTGTCTGAGACTACTGGATGGCACAGGATCACCATTCCAGTAGAGGTGGGAAAGAAGAGGAGATGTGAGGATGGGAATCCTGGAATTTCAGTGGTGCCTGATACATCTATCCAATACTGTAACTGAAGTTTAGAATTGGACTTAATATAAATTCAGGAAAACAAAACTGATGTAAATATAAGTGTTATTTCGTGAAATTTATACCTACAACATAAGTAGACATTAGATTACGTATACTCTGTATGAATAGCAAATTTAGTCTTAACGGGTGAAGGTAAAAAAAAAAATGGACTATACATCTAAAAAAATAAAAATTTCTTCAGTGTGAACATGGTCCAAATTACTTATATTTATCTTTAAATGAGATGGAGGGTATAAAAGTAAAAGGCTAGAAAACTTTCTTGGGAGGGGTGGGAGTGGGATGGGAGATGCAGTGGGATG
>NW_011494614.1:2637804-2731709 GCF_000754665.1 Bison bison bison | reverse complement strand
GGATGAACAAGTGAGTTAGAAGGATGTGCGGTGCTAAGTCGTTTCAGTTGTGTCAGACTCATTGTAACCCCATGGACTGTAGCCCGCCAGGCTCCTCTGTCCATGAGATTCTCCAGGCAAGAATACTGGAATGAGTCGCTATGGCCTCCTCCAGGGGAATCTTCCTGACCCAGGGATCGAACCCGCATCTCTTTTGTCTCCTGCATTGGCAAGCAGGTCCTTTACCACTGGCACCACCTGGGAAGCCCAGGAAGAAGGATAGGTGGATGGAAAACAGGGAAGGAAAGAAGAAAAAGAGGAAGATAAAGAGGTAGGAACAGAAAGAATAGATAGATGGTTAGAAGGATGGATGGATAAATGGACAGATGAATGCATACATGGATGGATGCATGGATGGACTGATGGATAGATGGGTAAAGGCCACATAAGTCTAAGTTTGTTCTTAAAAGTTATGGTATATACTAATTTTTCTTTACTAGTTAGGTGGCTTGTCATGGAATCCTGATCTTTTGCTAGCAACCTGTTCTGTATACAGTTACCTGCTCCAAAGATTTAGTCAACCATGCTTCACTGTAATGTCAATGAAATAGACCTATATATCCCTGATGTTATTATTGAAGCAACAGACTACAGAATTCGAAAACTATAAACTGCAAAAAATAAATGTCTTTCTTTCTCTAATCAGTTCCAATAAAGTCTTCAAATATAACTTCCAAATTATAATATTGTGGTTAGATAGGATGCTCTGATCACAGAATTCATCTATAGGTCTGCAGAATAACCTAGACTTTGGAAAATGAATTTCCTTTTCCTCCCTATCTCATGAGATGACACATGAATTTATGGTAGGATAGATTTTCTGTAGTTCTCAAAAATTAATTGACAATGTTTAAAAATGGACAGATTTCACATATAACTGTTCAAAAGTCCAGAGTATCTGGGAAATACATCATAAGATCTAGCAATACTGGACACCAGAGCCATCACTTTGAGTTGAATACAACCAACCCTGAGAGGCACAGACACAACCACCCATAGTCACAAAGACTATGACATATATGGAGCCACAAAGGGTGTCCAGCGCACAACAGGTACAACCTACAGGGCAGATAATCTTCTAAGGCAACAAAAGGCTAAGTCTGAACACTGACTGTCCCCTTCAGACTAGGCCTAAGCTCTCCTGCACCTCCCAGACCCCATAGCTTCAAATTTACTTCTTGCTTCACTTGTTCATATTTCCTGCCTGGCTTTTAAGGCATTTGGGTTTTTATATATTTTCTACATTAGATTTCTTTCCTTCCCAGCTGTAAAATAAAGTGGTTTGGCAGGAGTATAGATGGGCTATCCATTATAACTTTTTAATGTCACTGTGGCACATAAGTACATATGAGATTAAAAATACTCTGAAGGAATGAAGGAGGTACTACCTACTTCTATGTGATGACTAAAAGTTAACCTGCAAGCTCTTTAAAACTGGGTTACAAATAAACCTTATTTGATATTACTATTGCAATAATTACATATTGACTACAAATATAAAAAAATATTTCTGATGCAAATTTATCATAAAAAATGCAAACAAATCTTAAAAATTTCAGCATATTTCTTTTTTTTAAATTTTAATTGGAGGCTAATTACTTTACAATATTGTATTGGTTTTGCCATACATCAACATGAATCCGCCACGGGTGTACACATGTTCCAATATATTGTGGCACATTTTATTTAACAATGCTTAGTTTCTAGACAGAGAAGTAAGTATGACTCTGATTTATAAAGGTATTTATTGGTTTTCCCTGAGTTGAATTTTATCTCGCATCTTTTGCTCTATCCTATCCACAGACTAAAATCCATTCCATAGAGAGACTATGGTCATAAATCAGAGTCATACATGTCATACAATTAATGATTATACTTATTTAGAAAAGTCTTCAGTCATGTGAATGTTGTTGGAGAAAATGATGCAAAATCCACTTGATAAAAGATTATTTTAGGTTTCTTTAAGTAATACATGGAAGAAGTTAAATTTGTTTTCACTTTTAGATTTTTAAATAGAGAAACTGTCATTTCTAGTAGTAATGTTTCATTCAGTGAAATAAACTGACAAAAATAGTTGTTAATTTCTTCAAAAAGATCACGGTAGTTACCTACAATTCCTTGAAACCTTGTCTAGTGATCTGACTATAGAAAAATCGACAGATTATTTGTTGGAGACAGCATAAATCCAGGGGGATGGAAATTTATACTAAAGCAAAAAAAATTATTTCTGGAAATCTCTGAAAACCTACATATGTTGAGAAAAAAATTTTAATTTTATAAAACTTAAAAGAAATGTGACTTTTCCTTCAGAGTACAACAAATACCCAAAGATCAAATGACTTAATTTCTATTCTAAAATGGACAAACTTCAACTTGATAGATACTATTTCATGAGTTCAAATATAACTTTATCTGTGGTGCTAGGGCAGGCTATTTCAATTAGTGGAATATTCTATTCTAGTTCATTGAATGTTACTACATATTCTACACATGGATGGCTAGTTTTCAAAGAGGCACTGTATAAAAAGCTGTACTTGGCAGTAAAACCTAATGAAATAATTTATTCTCACTATTAAAAAATAAATTATCACATTTCCTCATGGTATTTTGAACCTAATGTACTATAAATACTGTTAGCATAGTATAACATACTAATGGGTCTGGATCTTTGACATACACACCTAACCATAAATTAATCAATTTAATTAATAAAATTATTTTATTAACTGAATCTCTTAACACAAGGCAATTTTTAAGAAAGATTAAGAGATGAAGAGGAAAATAAAATTAGAGTCTCTGGTTACTTGAATTCTAGATTATAAGGAATGTAATATGTATTGTCTGAAGCAAATGAAGAGTAAGTAAAAGTAATGAATTTCCAGGTAATTAAGTGACTGATTATGTTTTTAAATTGTAAATCTTTGTGTATAGTTCTAGAGTATGTTTATGTTACTACGTTGAAATCAACTGAAACCAGAAATGTGTAACTCACTTATACATGTAAACTTCACCAGGTACTTAGGGCTACTTCAATATTAGCTCAGGAGCAACAGCTTTAAGTGATGTATACTGATTGGTACCAATAAGATTGGAACAGAGTCAGTTATTTATTCTCCACCTTGAAAACAAACAGGCTGAAAAATAAAAACCAAAACTGAAGTGTCATTTCATATAATTCAAATGAACTCTGGAATCATGAAGGCAAAGGGGTCTTACAGCAGGAAAGGGTCATAAAATAGCTTGACAGACACATAACGGTGTTGAGGAAAGAGAAAAAAAAAAAGAGAACTCTATTTCATTTCAAATTACACTAATACAAATAAATATACAAAATATCACTGACTTCTCATCCATTTTTCATCAACCTAAAACTCTTAATTTTTAAGGAAAATCATAGGAGAGACCTGAGATAACTTTTCATCTTACCTTCCACCTGCTCTATGGCTAAAAACAACTAGGGGCGTGGCTTATCTGCTCTACCGACAGAAATCTACATGCATTATCAGATTTATTTATTAACAGACTCAAACGCCTTACCTGGTGGGAGAAATGCTGTATGCTGCTGTAACTGCATGTTGGCTAGAGCCTGTTGGTATTGGAAAATACCAGTGTTAAAGACTGCTGTGGCACCGTTGG
This sequence comes from Bison bison bison, assembly GCF_000754665.1. Classification (NCBI taxonomy): domain Eukaryota; kingdom Metazoa; phylum Chordata; class Mammalia; order Artiodactyla; family Bovidae; genus Bison; species Bison bison. Next base: position 2,728,034 of record NW_011494614.1, on the reverse strand, counting down.
TTTTTTCAAGAGCAGGCCTCTTTGGTAATGGGGGAAGTACAGCTTGAGGAATTCCCTGTTTAGTGAGTGAGTATAAAAAACAAATACCAGTAAAAAGAGAAAAAGAAAAAAGAAAAATCAGTTGAAGGCTAAAATTGTTAGGAAGCATGAGCAAGCAAGCAGCAGAGCACTTAACTACCCGAGGAAAAAAACATCCAATAAACAAAAATTTAAAGGGAAAAAAAAAAAGCAAGATAAAAGCTTTAAAGGAAGCATTATTTTTGTCTTGGAGAAAAACAATCCCACTAGTATGAGAGCACATGTTATAATGTGTTAAAGTGTTTTAAGTCCCATAATGCTTCAGGCTTTCTGGGAGAAGCCGTTGATTTGGGAAAAGAAGAAAAGCTGCACTGCGAGCTCCATGAGGATTGACAAGTATAAGCAATGTTAATAGTTAATTGTACGAAGTGACCGAAACTGGTAAAATAAACCCAGTCCCACTCTGCCCCCCTCCCCACATCTACCTAAACATGCACATGTCCCAGAGCATGCAAGTTTTTTTTTTTTTTCTTAAAACACTGAACTATAAATATTAAAAAGTCAATAATTCTATCACTAAAGCCATGCTAACCTAACAGGTACATAAATATACAGTCCAAAAATACATTTTTAATGTCCTTCAAATACTTCATTAGAACATTCTACAATGTAGTTAAACTGAATGTGGGCTGCTGGGTTTTTGGATTCTTTCATTGTACCACATCTGTCCAGGGACTTGTTTACAGTCTTTCCACTAATTTTGTCAGGAAACCACACTCAGTTTTCATTGTACTTTACAACTTTATAACAGAAAAAGGAATATATATATTTAAATTGATTAAAAAAAAAAAAACTTGTATCTACAATAAAGCTACATGCCAAGCTAAAAGGTGAAAGGTCATAGTACCAGGTCAAAGGTTGCCTCGAGGGGTCGCTTCAGTGATTTGACAGCCGACTGAGTCTTAATTAGCAGGCAGCGAGCACATGATGGCAATGGGCCAGTGGGGTTCAAGCGCATTAACATAAACAGCAAGCAGAGGTGCATCATGGGGGCAGCAGTGCATTTTTGGGTAGGTGAGAAAAAACAAATAAAAAAACAAATCATCGGAATGCCATATACAACGAATAACAAGACTAAGCATGCACAATAAAGGCACTACTGAGTTGTTATTGGGAGGATAACTCCTCTTCGTAGTTAATTACAAACAAGATACTCTAACAGAAAAAAAAAAAAAAAAAAAGAAGAGTGGAAGGAAGAGAAGAGGAGAGAGTCTGCCTTCTGTATTTTTGCTCAAGTATCCATAAACAAACACAGAAAAGACCTCTCCGTAACTATTTGACTGTGCTACGAAATACCACACAGTGTTCTTTTTCATGAATAATTTAACAATTAAGTCATATATTTATGTAAAAAAAAAAAGGACAACATTAAAACAGCTAAGCAAAGAACAAAAATGGACTCATTAAAATCAGCTATTAGATCACGTTAAAATTTACCTTCATTATATAGTTTAGTATCTGTTCTAAATGATCCATTTCTAACTCTTCCTTCAGTACTGCTTTCTCCTTTCTATGTAATGGCATAGGCAAACCTCTCTGGTTTTACAGTTCTGTTTATGCCACAATATAGTTCAAGAGAATCTAGATAAGCAAACTGCTCAACATCATGTACTGAATTCTTAAAACAGTTTTGTTGAAGCAATTCTCCTAAATAGTTTCAGATTTTGTTATGGTTAAAGCAAGATAAATGTAGAGAAGAGCCTTGATGTGCAGAAGAACACACCGAAGGAAAACAATGGCTGATTAGATAGCACACAGAAATAAGAGGATCAGAAATGGCAGTATCGTTAAACCGAAAAGGAGACAGGTGTTCTGTACAAAGCAGAAATTTCAGAAACCCTACATCCAGAGTAAGACAGAGTATTAAAAATTAGGCCGAGGGTAGGAGCAATCTGAACCATTTGAGGAGTTACCCTCACTTCTCTGAATGGTCACTTCATTATGTATTGTCTGGGATACCTGAACAAACATATCTTCAGCAAAAAAAAAAAAAAAAAAAATTTTTAAAGGTTAATAAATGAATAGCTTGTTGTCAGATACAGCTGTTCACTGTTTTGTGACCGTTAACAAGGACTGAGCTAAGGTCTCTACTCACCATGGCAGCTGCAGTGGCTGCAGCCTGTGCTGCGGCAGCCTGGTTGACCTGGTATTGGGCAGCCTTGATCTTGGCTTGCAGATGTGCGGGAGGATGGAAGTATTTGCACTTTTCCCGAGAGCATCTCCCTTTGATGTAATCCATACACACGGTGACTGTGTTGTCATTGGTGTCAATCATTGTGCTGTCAGCAGGATGGGCAAACCGACAATCATTTTCTCCTCTGTTGCAATTGCCTCGCTGGTACTCTCGACATACCTATGGGGTCATAAAGTGCACGAAGGTCAGTCAATATGGACAAGTAGAAACTTTCTCAAGATTTAAAGTGCAAGAGTGGTGACAGAAGGCTACAGGTGAAAGGGGGAAAGAATTTGCAAAGGAACCACAAAATAACTTGAAAACTGTGTGTGTGTGTTAGTCACTCAGTTGTGTCTGACTCTTTGCAACCCCATGGGCTGTAGCCTGCCAGGCTTCTCTGTCCATGGAATTCTCCAGGCAAGAATACTGGAATGGATTGCCATTGCCTCCTCCAGAGAAACTTTCCGACCCAGGGATTGAACTCTGGTCTCCTTCCTCACAGGCATATTCTTTACCATTTGAGCTACAGGGAAATTGTAGTATACTAATTACAGCCCCATTTCAATAAAATGTCCATTAGGAAGAAAACGCACTTAAGATACTAACTATGGTAAAACATCTAATTTAAATAAAGTTGATATACTTATTTATTGTTGTTGTTCAATCGCTTAGTTGTTTCTGACTCTTTTGTGACCCCATGGACTGTAGCTCACCAGGCTCCTCTGCCCATGGGACTCTCCAGACAAGAGTATTGGAGTAGGTTGCCATTTCCTTCTCCAGGGGATTTTCCCAACCCAGGAACTGAGCCTGCAACTCCTACATTGCAGGTGGATTCTTTACTGCTGAGCCATCATGGAAGGCCACACTTACTCATTACTAAGGAGGAAACAGTAACTCTGTAGTGAAGAACTCTATAGACACCCACTTAACCAAACAAAGTTAATATCACCAGTAATAAAGACATAATGATACCACATATTTACTGATATGATGCACTTAAAAAAGGTTACAACATCACATTTGTTGTATTATTGCTGAGAATGCATAACCTGAATTTAATCATGACAACACATTAAACAAACTAAAACGGTAGGATGTTTTACAAAATGACTCATCAGTACTCTCCCAAAGTGTCAAGGTCATGAAAGACAAAGAAAGACTGAGATACTGTTATAGACTGAAGGATCCTGATTCAGAGGAAGGATATTGGGAGCACAATGGGTGAAATTTGATTAAGGTCTGTAGATTGGTTAATAGCAGCATATCAATGCTAATTTTCTGGTTTTGTAAGCGGTAACATGGTTATGTAAGCTGTCAATATTTAGGTAAGCTGGGTGAAGGAGATGTAGGAATTCAGTTCTATTTTTGCAAATTTTACGCTAATCAGAAATAATTTAAAAGTGAAAGTGTAAAAAGTAAAATGATAGCTTTTTTATAAAATGTTTCTAAGAGCTATATTTTTGATCATTAGAGATTCACCAGGTAATAATGTAAAGCAGATGCAAAGGATTCGTTTTTGTCATTTGTTTGTTTTATATCTATTAATTTTGGATGGGGTCCCTGGAGAAAAGGTGAAAATGGATTATTTTTCACCCATTTGCTTGATTCAGACCTCTTACTATTAAAGGTTGTTGGGGATTTCCCAGGTGGCACAGTGGTAAAGAATCTGCCTGCCAATTCAGGAGATGTGGGTTTAATCCGTGGGTCAGGAAGATCCCGTGGAGTAGGAAGTGGCAACCCACTCCCATATCCTTGCCTGGAAAATTCCATGGACAGAGGAGCCTGTTGGGCTACAGTCCATGGGGTTGCAAAGTGTTGGATACGACTGAGCACACACTTTATAGCTCTTTTCAAAAAGTTGCCAGCACTTTCATTCAGGAAAGTTTGACCTTTTTACCACAAGAGGGCCACCTAAACACAAAAAGTCCTTGTGATATTTTTATGCTCTTGTTACTTCATGCTTTAAGGATGTTTCCTTTTTGTTTTTCACAAATCTTTTACAAACTGAGCAGATACAGTCCCTGAACACTCTATTTTGGAATTCATGAAGAAAAAAAAAAGGCGAACTCTGCTATGGTTTAAAAAACAAAGATTTTCTTGGATTTAAGTACATAAAATGATTACATTCAATTCTAGGCGTTTCTCCCTTTTATATCCATATCCCATTATTGAGGAAAATGATTCCTTTTAAAAAGGCCTCTATAATTTGTATCATGCTACATGTTAAAAAAAGAGCATCTTGTACTTTTTAGAAACCTCAAGCTAAAGCAATGCATCTTATCTACATAGCCGAGTCAACTCTACTCATCACTTCAATTTATATAATTTTAAAAAAGTATTAAATAATTACTCTGTGCAAAATACTCCGAGAAATATTAGGAGTAAAAGATGACTTAGAAAGTTACAAAAGATGCTCCTTTTTTTAATCATTACATTTATCTTCTTGAATAGAAGAAAACAAGGGTATTGAAAGGATATTGAGGAGTTTATAATTTGAAAAGCAAACGTGGTTAAGCTGTTATCCGGAATTCTTGTCCTCCACTCTCACTGGGCATGCAATCAAGCTGTGCCGCTTTCTAAACCACAAATCCCCACTTACTAAATTAGACTTCTCAAAATACGAGGAGATTTTAAATACGGATTAAATACGGATAAAAACTTTTCATGTATATATGTAAAACTTATGCATAAGCAAAAAGGCCACTTTTTTGTTTAAAAAATCTATGTCAATTCAGCCTCATTCAACAGGAAACTGTTGTTCGGACACTACTGCTGTTAGCTTTTCAGTAATTTTTGCTTTCTCGAATATGCTCACAAAGAATCTGCCGGCAGCTGAACCAACACTCTTTTCCAATTTCTCTTACTCTGCCACAATGACAAGAAATAACATCTAAAGGTAGTCTATCTGCAGGAGCCTGAATAACTACTAAAATCAAAGATTTGTTATTTTCCAAAAGCAATTACACCAGTGTTTGTGCCAGAAATTTGAGCAACAGTCCCCCAAAATAAAACCTGAATGCTGGGCTGATTTTGACTTTTTATTTCTCTGTCTGTCTCAATGTACTTTTTATTTTTAGGAATATGAACTTACCATCAGGTTGCATAAAGATGGTCATTCTAAGACCTCTTCTGGTCCCTGTCCATTTGCTTTATACATGTGTATATGTGTGTTTTGTATAAGTTAGTATGTGTCTTTTGTATAAGTTAATAACTGGTTTAGTACAATTTTGTACTCTTTACAGTCTTGCAGGATTCATTTAGGGAGAATTCTAAAAAACACTTAAGCAGAGTTGATAACTCGCAGTCAGCTTAGAATCTTGTCCTAAAGTGACTGTTTCACTTTTTTTTTTTTTTTAATCCAGCTTAATGTTTCTCCTGACAAGAGAAACAGAACAGAAGAAATACACTGAAATAGCTTTTCTCCAATTATTCTTGCCTTTGAAAAAATATAAAGAAGAAACAGAAAATCTCTTGTGTAAACTTGTACTGGTGCGAGCCACAAGGCCAGGGGGCCTAGAGAATGTTGCCAAGCTTTAGATGTACATCTGGCTTGCTGAAGACCTATCTGAACAGAACAAACCTCCCAGAGCTTTTCACACAGATTTTTCTCTAATAATCAATACATCTCATTTCTAAATAAAATTTTTCATTAAAAATAAAATGAGATCTGTTTCTTGACTGATGAATATGAGTTTGGCCTGGTTTCTCTGATAAACTCGAGAAACTGTAGGGTGTGCTGCTCCCTCAAAGAAATATCTTAGTCTGGTACTGCATTTGCAAATTCTACTTGACAGACAACATTTCAACAAATTTAACCATCCAACTCAAATCAGGATAAGAAGTTGCACAATTTACCATATAGAGAATTTGCAACAAAGAAGATTAAATTTGAAAATCCTAACAATGTTATGGCCCTCTTTGCTATTTGCATCTAATCTTCTGCACGAATGTATTTTTCAAATAGTTGTAATTAGAGTATGGTTATTACCTGGTGATCTGTTATTGCTTGCTGATGTATGTAAACATTCTTTTTGCCATTTTACTAGTGTCCACAGTGATCATTTTTGCTGACTGAATCAAATTCCATCAAATAGATATGCACAATCTAAGTAATTCTTTCAGAGAACATCTAGATTATTTTGAATATTTCCATACTACAAATAATGTTGCAAAGACTATTTTCAAGACACACCAAAAAAATCATTCTGTAAGGATGAATATGTAGAAATGGTATTAGTGGGTCAACAAACATAACTACTTTTACAATTTGATAAGTGGTTTCAAACCTACATGAAAATAATTCCATCTACTAGCTAATGTCCTTCAATCAAAAAGAATGTTTGTAAGTGTTAACATAGATTTACTTTCGAAATCACGTAAGTTTTGTAAACTTTCATACAAAAAGGTTAAGAAGTTACTTTCATAGTAAAAATCATCACTTTGATAAAAATATTTACTGAAAACATTAAAGTAGTAAATTTCATTTCCAGAAAAACATCTTTGGCTAATAAACTTTAAATAATCAAAAGGAAAAGCAATTAGAAAAACTTCTGAAGGAAATCTATGTTAATTCTACATAAACCTTCTTTGTTAATTAAATAGCAGTGGTAGTCTGCAAAGAGAACAGAGTCTGAAAACAGAAATTTGGGGTTCTATCTAGTATTTATATTTACTAGTTATGGAATCATGAATACTGAAAAAAAATAATACATAGCTTAAAACATACTATATAAATCTGATTAAAATAAACAGTTCTGTTATGTGATCTCAATTTTTTATAAACATGACAAACATATTTCAAATCAGTCAAAATAATAATAGGTTGTAAGAAATGAAAGTGTTAGTCACTCAGTTGTGTCTGACTCTTTTGCAACCCCATGGACTATTGCCTGCTAGGCTCCTCTGTCCATGGGATTTCCCAGGCAAGAATACTGGAGTGGGTTGCCATTTCCTCCTCCAGGGGATTTTCCCAACCCAGGGATCAAACCCACGTCTCCTGCACTGGCAGGCGGGATTTTTTTTTTACTACCACTGAGCCACCAGGAAGGCCCAATTTAAGTCTAATGACTAATAATAAGGAGCTTAGTCAAAGATACATATATACCTGCTGTTCAACAGTAAGTATCATGGATATTTTATTTTCTATTAAATTTGAGCTAACACACACTTTAAAGCATAAATACTGAATAATCAATTATTTTATCAAAGAATCCATAGCATTATAGGTCATGAATATACAAATATGATGAAATTATCTATGTTTTCAAAAAGAATTCAAATATCCATATCTTAAAATTGTGATGATTAGGGGAAATGATCTTAGTTAATTGTTTCCATAATTACATTCCCAAGATAAATGTCTAATGGTATGATATCTAGTTTCAGTTTGTTACCAGATAATTGAACAAACTTGGTCTACCTGAATCTCATTTTTTAAAAAAATGAAGAAAAAGACATCTATAATGCTACTCTAGAGGATTTCTGTTAAGATCAACAGGGACTTTTCTTTGAAATCTAAACGGTGAAATCCATGATTACTGCCATTAGCCAATGAAGACAAGCACATTTCTATAGATAATATAGCTAAGAATTTGTCATTTGATTTCAAGTAACTTAAAAGTAAAATCTGAATATATCAGAATGGCCAACTAAAGAAACAACTTCCAACTATATTGTTTCCAAAACAAAACTCAAACTAATTACAGATAGCACAGATTAGACGTTTTAACTGGGAACATGAGTTCACCATTTTAGAGTCTTATTACACTACATTATTAAGCCATTCTAAAGTCTTATTACAATTATTTTTTTAATTTAAACTTCATAGAACCATGTGCATTAAACTCTTAATATTTCTTGGTGATTTTCCAAAGAAATTAAAATATCACAGAAGCAGTAGCTAAATACTCGAGACAAAGACACAAAAGTAAAGTAATTATATCAATAAGGCTTTCTTGTATTATTAAAAGCATTTGCTTTTCTAATCTCACTTTGAAATGAGTGCAATAGATCATGACAAATCCATTAAATGCCTATAATGCTGTCATGGAGGCATCCTTTCACCATCACTTAAATCCACATTTAGCTTTAAATGCTTTTTTTGTGTGTGTAGTCAGTAAGTATCATATGTTTTTATACCTATATGAAAAAAGCCACTAGACTCTTCTGTATCAGTAAGTAGTGGAAGCATTCAGTATCCAGCGGCCTGAATTAGAAACTCATGTCATGATTGCCTCAGTAGAATAAAACTTTGAGCACATGAATACATTATTTTGAAACAACTCCAACTGAAAATATCAGAAGCCGAGTAGTTTGGCCACCTTGCTGGAATATGTCATATAGACTATTAATATAAAAATAATACACTTAACCTAATGGCAAACTAATGTCTCCATCAGCATATGAAGTATGTGGCCACTGGTTTGTTCTGTTTTATTAATGCTGTTATGTGGTATAAATTGCCCCCAAAATCATCATTGTTTACTTAAAATATTTCATTATGCTGTACCACGGTGTTCTCAGCAACTTCACAAAATACAGAATGCTAAATGCATTTGAGGAGACAGATTTTTAATCCAGAATCACAAGTAACTACATGAGGTAAGTGATAAAAAAGTTACTGCTTAAATAACAGGTGCTCACATCCCCTGAATGGAATTTTATAAACCATTTGTATTTACAATCACCCAGATCATCTGTGAAAAGAATTTGAGATCCCCATTGGAGACCCACCAAATCAGTCCGTGGGGATGAGGCCCCACACTTAAAAACAATTTTTTATGTTTTAATTTTTGGTTGTGCCTTGTGGCTTGCAGGATCTTAGTTCCCTGAGCAGGAATTGAACCTGCACCCTCCTCAGTGAAAGCCCAAGTCCTAACCACTGGATCTCCAGAGAATTCCCAGGCTTTCCATTTTTAACAATCATCGCAAGTGATTCTCATCACATTAAAGCTTGAAACTATTGCTCTAGGACTAGGGGCATGAACAGGATGCCTTATTACGTAGTTGGAATGTTCAAAATGTAAACATGTTCCCAAGGATAATGCCAACAATGTTAAAAATGTGTCATGTTTTATCTCCTCTGGTAGATTACCCTAAGCTCTGAATAAGGGCATGGACTAATTAATTGATTAACTAGTTGATTGACTCATTTATTCCTTCATCGAACAAGTTACTAGGCATAATTTATGAGCCTGGCACTATTCTGGGACCTTTTATTGTTACAAAACAGTAGGCAACCTTTGATGCCTCAAGATATTCCTCACAACAGCTTTTACTTGAAATATGGTCAACAGTTCTTCATTGGATATTGCTGAATAAAGGAGAGAATAAATGCATTCATGGATCCTTTTTGCACCATAAAAAAATTATTGTGTATCTTGAAAATAAACAGTTTCCTTAATTACCAACTCTTTGTAGTAAAGCAGATATGACTAAAAACCTCAGTCCTTTCTAGTACGTACAGATTTTAACAATTGTTAAAATAATCACTGAAAATAACTGCCACTCAGAAATTACACAAAGGCACCCCAAGGTCACAAAATGGAATTTTTTAAAAGCCTCATTTCAGTGACCAATATTTAAGAGGTTTGCTCCTCTTTAGAGAAAACTGATTTTACACCATAGAGAGTATGCAGCTGCAAAGTCTTTTAAAAGATATCCAACAAAGAATGGATAATATGGATAGTGATAGGAAACTTATGCATGTGTGGATATATACACACACACACACATAAATAACCTTTTCAGTAATTTGTGGTTGGCATTAAATGCAAGAAAATGATCTAAATTTCACCTTACTGGAGGTGATCGTAGAGAGTATCTGGTATAATCTCCTAGTTTAATACGTGTGAAATATGACACTTAGGGGGAAAAAAAACTTGACCTATGCTTACTCAATTAGCAACATCACCAGCACTAATCCTTGGGTTCCTCTTTTTCAATTTTTTGTAGTATAAACATTTTTGTAGCATCACATTGGGTGCTATATGTTAGTTCTTCTAAAAAAAAGAATCAGAAGGGTGATAATCTATGGTGTTTTTAACTTCATTTCCTATTTTGTAGTAAAAAGAGAAAAGGAAGTGGCAAGAAGAACTGGCCGGTATTTTAACTGATTCAAAATTTGTTCACCTCAAAAGTAACTCAAAAATTCTAAAATGTACTTGGGAGTTCCATGAGTTAAAAATCAAGCACAGATTTAAATCCCAAACAACTAAATGTGTAAATAAGTGCCGGCGCTTACTACCATGTCTCTTAGACCCCAAGATATGGTGTAATGAGCATGAGAGGAAAGAGCCTGAAGACAGGAGTGTCTAAAATCACAAAGCCAAGGAGAAAGACGTGCCCCTTAGCATCACACTGCAATATCCTAACAGGTTGTAACTGTGACCCTGAATCAGATCCTGTGAATGAGAATAAGATAGGAAGCTGCCCTACTATCAGGCACTGAGATAAGTGGAATTCAGGTTAAAAGGAAATGACAGTCATTACAACAGGAGCCATTTGTTGTGACTACTAGAAAGGAAGACAGAAAAAAAATACTTGCAATAGCTCCTTGCAAAAGAAAAACAAAACCAAATGAAAGACGGAAGTCTTCATTTTAACTAAACATCATGCAGAATATAACCAATTACAGTCTACCTAAAATTGTGGAAGAATTAGTTTAAAAGAGTTCTGAATACACAATCAGCCTTTTAAAAAGGTTCCTTGAAAGAGAGTTAAATAGAGACAATCTCAGTTTTAATCTCCTATTAAAAATTAATTCAATCAAGTTCATCTCAGACTGCCTATTTGGTTCCCATTAAACAATCAAGAACCTTAAGATATGCTTCTGAAAGGTTGGGGGGGAGGGATTCATACATTGAGCATCTAATAAATTTTAAATATTTAAAACTTCCTAAATTTGCTCCTAAATTTCTCTGCAAACAGCGTTAGTTATTAATGAGCAAGAACAACTATGCAATGACAAACCACCCACAAGTCAAGGTTTTATCTCTAGCACACAGCAGGGCCTTGGTCCACAGAGGGCATGAAATCAGGTCTCAACATCCTTCCTGAGTCCTCCTTATGGAACTCCTGTAACTAGGAGCTTTTTCCAGCATGTTCAATGAAAGGTTAAAAATAAGCCTAAAACAAACAAACAAACAAAAACTCTAAAGGGAACACACAAGCCCAAATTTCCTGCCTCTTGTTTGTACCATCACTTGTATGGGAAGGGGAGTAATAACAATGTTTAAAATTCTGGTATCATGCCCTACCAGAAGATCCTACCCATGTGACCTTGAATAAGTCACGTTACATCTCTCTCAAGTTTATTGCCTTGTTAAATGGAGTTAACGATAGTATCTTTCTCATAAGATGGCTTTGAGGATTAAATGTGTGTTGCACATGGAGGGGTAATGCTATGGCTGGTAGAGAGTAAATATCCAGTAATTATCAACTATTGCTACTATCATCAGAAAGGTGGTGGCAGTTATAAATACTCTGAAATCTGAGATCCTTTGTAATGCATGCAATGAAACTTAATCAACAAGAAAGTGGTATTTATTAAATAAATTCCTGCTAAACCGATAAATTATTAGTGTCAATTATGTTCACACAATGGCCTTGTTTTGCCATTTTCTCGTAATTAAGACATGCAAAACTTCTAGTACTAAATATTGCCTCATCCTAACCAGAGAAAAGAGGAAAAGCTCATTTTTTCTTTATTTGGATACCAAAGCCAGATTTGAGAGCTTCAGTGTACAGTAATGCTGCCATTTTTCCCAGAGTTTACCAAGTCTACTAATTTACAGTCAAGTTGAAATTCTCAACTACTTCAATATAATATTATATCTTTAATTTCTTTTTCACGCAGCAACAGCAAAGCACATACATCAGATCATCCTTGACTCGAAGACAGAATATCACCCAATCTGCAATTAAAAATTTATCAGCACATTTCACAAAGAAAGGTGCCTTGTCATTCCTGTTGAAACATTGTGAGGGTTATAAGGAAACTTAACAATAAAAAAATTTTAAACACTTTGTATGTAGTAACTTAATAACAAGTTCATTCAGGGGATTGACAGAATTTGTTAATACCAACAGTAACAAGAAACATTTAGGAAGCTAAGTCTAACTCTTTGAGATAAAATCGTTTCTCCATTTTGAACATAAGAAAACTGAGGCCCAACCAAGTAAAAAGCAGTCTGATCCCAGAGTCCAAGTTCTTATCTACTTTTCCACATATGGATGTTGTGGCTTCTATAAATGTTACTTTCATGAAATACAGCATATCTATATTCTAGCAAAATGCTCCAAACAGTGAACCAAAATCTCTGAATTATCTTTTAACCTTTATAGCCATTGAAGAAAAAAAACAAAAAACAAAGAGCACATTATGAATTTTAGAATGGAACACATAAAAATACCCGTGACTCCTACCTCAAGTCTGTCTGTCCGCATTAATTTCTGTGCAGCAGCTGCAGCAGCTGCAGGTACAGGGACCCCAGGGTTCCCTGTAACCAACATTGGTGCAGTTGGTAAGATCTCTGCTGGAACCAGGCTTGGGGAAACAGGTCCCAGGTAGGGATTAAAGGCTGCTGATGCATTGGTAGCTAAGCTTGGTGCAACTGAAAACATTGGCTGAAAAATAAAATATAAGGTAAAATTTAATAGGCAGGTCTTGGTTCAAAGTCGATATTCTGCATCATATAGCTATCCTCCACCCATGCATCCATCCATCCTTCCATCCTTCCATGCATCCATCCATAATCCATTCTTCCTCTGCTCCCTTCCTCCCTCCCCCTCCCTCTCTCCACTTAACTGTACATTTATTAACTCTCATTTAGATTAAGAACGTTTCTTAAATAAGCATTCATCAAATCAATGTTTCTCTAAAATATAATGGGTAATTTATCTAGGAAATTTTCCACTGGGATTTTGAAGCTTGGGGTCTACAATACTTGCAATTGCTTTTTTGAAAAATAGCTCAACCATTCAATACAGAAACTTCTTGTAGTTACCTAAACTCCACCTTTGTCCTGATTTAATCCTAGATACTTGTCTAAGAAAATACATTTCATAATTGCTATGTCAGATGTACCTGAAAGATTTGTTTACAACTGTTAATAGGCTGCAAGTGTCTTATCATCTAGAATAAATAAAGCAGAACTCCCAGTGGATAACAGAGTCTCACAGTCAATGTAAACTGTGAATAAATCTCAGGATATATGAAAGGTGATGATGACACCATTTCTTTTGAGCACATAAGATAAAGTGTTTGGCCTATGTATTTGTTGTAGGTTTTCCTGGGGAAATAGATGTTCCACCAGCTTCTTATTCCTTTGTGAGAGACTTTACAACAGATTCAGCTTACTGTGAAGAAATGAAGTCTGAAAAGAATACTCCCAAAGAAGTACATTATGATTATTCAAGGAAATACATATAGTAACACTGAATAAATGCTATAAGATAGATTTTTCTGCCAGAAATGCTTTCATGAATATATGAGGATGGTTTCCATTTGTTGATATGAAAATCTGTATGTCAGGAAATATATCTGTTCTTGAGTAAAATTAAATAATTTACCTTAAATTTACTTTAACAATGTGCTTTTTCATTTTCAAAGCATAACCTAGTACAATTTTCCACCTTGCTGCTGCTGCTGCTAAGTCGCTTCAGTCGTATCCGACTCTGTGCGACCCCAAGACGGCAGCCCACTAGGCTCCTCTGTCCCTGGGATTCTCCAGGCAAGAATACTGGAGTGGGTTGCCATTTCCTTCCCCAATGCATGAAAGTAAAAAGTGAAAGTGAAGTCACTCAGTCATGTCTGACTCTTAGCGACCCCATGGACTGCAGCCTACCAGGCTCCTCCGTCCATGGGATTTTCCAGGCAAGAGTACTGGAGTGGGTTGCCACTGCCTTCTCCAATTTTCCACCTTACTGGTGGTATATTTTCAACCTTCTAAGTCAATGGAGTTTTCATTCTGGATGTTTAATCTATGTGTAATAATAATATTTGTTTCAAAAACAGAAAAACAAATGGACAAAATGGATCCTATTCTTTAAGGTAATATTCAACAGTTTGTTATCTTTACCCTGCAGTAAGGAACAGAATCATAGAAAGTTTCTTTAGAAAGAAAGGGACATGAGAATGTAGATAATTCTTCCCTCTGATAGGAAGAAGAAGTCAGATGATCCAAGAGTTTACTTAGTACTCAAGGGAAAAAGAGCTTTATGCAATCAAGATATATATGTTACAGAAATAATTTTTATAACTCAGAAATATCTTAAAAAATAAAATAAACTCTTTATCTATTTTGGCTCTGACTCCTGTATTTAGAAGAATACCACAGAATTCAAGTATTCCTTTTTTCTTAAGGCAGTGGTTCTCAATTATGGGTGATTGTTATCTCACAGGGAATATTTTGCAACAGCAGGGGATATTTTTGGTTGTCACAGCTGGGGGGCACTACTGCATCTAATGAAGAGAGGCAAATAATGCTGGTAAGTATCCTACATCACATAGAAAAGCCCCTCATAACATAGCCTCATCTGGCCTAAATGTCAACAGTGCTGGGGTTGAAAATCTCTGACCGCCTTCTCTTGATGTCACAAATTGTTTTAGGACAACATGTTTGCAGCTATCATATACAGTCTTAAGCACAAGATCTTGTAATAGAGAAAAGTTAATACAATTTCTGATCCACTTGGGAGAAGAAAAAGTATATCATAGAGTCCACAGACACTTTCAAATTAAAATAATTATGCCTCCCAATGTGTTGGTCTGAATGCCATGGTGAGCTGCCCCGTCAGGTTGATGGCTCTTGATGAAACAGCCTAAAGTAATACTTCTAGTTCCCAGTTCCATCTCTGCCTAAGGCAGCTACCCACTAACAACAGAAAACTGTGGGAGTCCCAGATATTAACAATCAATAACCTGTCAGAAATGGGGGCCCAGAGCAATCTCTCAAGTCCATCAACAGCTACTTATTCAAATAGCAGTTGATTTGATGTTGCTCCACTGACTATTGGCTGCCAAGGCAGCAGCAAGACAAGAGTTTAGCTGTACAATAAATACATGTTCAACTTGGGTCTCTATTCAGAATTATTCAGATTAAACTTATACCATTACGTACTATCAAATGCAATACGTGACATTTTCAGCCACATGCAGACCAGCACTCTAATTTCTCTCTTATATATTTAAGAATTATAAGTAATTTAGCATAGTAGACTAAAAAACTAGTTTAGAATATGGAGAACAGAAGCCAGTCAATATTAATTCTTGCCATGAATTAATATGCATTTCCAGAGAGGGTATTTTAAATGTAAACTTCAGAAAGTAATTGAGATGTTTATGTCACTTTGCACGATCTACTAAAATTATTCAGAAGCAGAGGTCAAACTGGCAAACTTATCTAGAGGGAAGAAAGCATTCTTAAAAATTTTAAGAAAATAAGATCAGTGGCCAATAAAATTCAGCTTTGTTAAATATCATTGAGTAAAACAAATTTATAATCTGCAATACATATAAAATAGCAGTTCCATATTACAGATAAAAGAATACTTTCATTAGATAAAAATACTGATCTTACTAACTGGCAACATTTTTTCCACTGGATTGTCTCTATAGAGTTGTCACATGAATTGACTTTCTGACAATTCAGCAAATGTTAAAAACTTTAGGGCACTGTCCCCAAGTAAAATCAGTAGCAGCTTTCAAAATTCTAAAACATCAACTATGCAGCAAGCATTATCTCAAATTGCTCCCTCTCCAGATAAGTAGCATTATTTGCTAAACAGGCAGACAATAAATAAAAGTAGCTCTATACTTTGAAATTTGATTCCAAAAGTTGCCCCCAAAACATCCCCATCAAAGCGCAACATCCCTTCATTTCTTCTGAGCTTTTGTAAATTCGTTATATCTCTTCTTAAGAAGCACCTTGCTGGAGGTAGGTCATTGCTGGCCCCATCAGAGGGCCCTAATCAGACTAGTGAAGCGCCTGAACTGTGGCATTGCCAGTTCTCTATTACAAAAGCCATCCTGCAGAGTTCAGCAGAATCGCAAAGACTGATATTAATGCAATGGTATTATCAAGTAGTATCCTATTTTCTCCTAAGTATCCACAGAAAAATGTATAATTATGTAACTGGCGCATTTGATCCTGACTACATCCTTGTAATAATGATTTACAGATATCTTTGTTCCCAGAAGGCATAAAGAAGGTTGCTTTATGATTGCCTTTTTTGCCAGTGAACACCCTCAGCAGAGAAAAACAAACTGCAATATTACTAATGCTGGTGCATTTATAGGCTAATCATTTGTTTGTTTTAAATGAGACATTTGATTCCATTAAAGGTAATCAGGCTTTATTATGAATGAAAACATTATTCAATTTCACTTTAGGACCCTAGTTAAATGTGTGCAAACATGATTATTACAATAATTCTATTTATTGTGTGCCAGGTATTGTGCTAAGTGCTTTACCTGTGTTATTATATTTAATCCTCATAATAGTAGAAAATAAATTCCTTGGAGCAAACAAAAGCAAAACCTCTACTGCTTCTATGTCAAGGAGGAGGGGAGACACATTTAGTTCACTGTTAAGTCCCCAGAACTGAAAATGATGTCTGGTATACAATAGGCATTCAATAAATACACACTGAATAAGTTATTTGAATGAAAGAATGAATGAAAGGGTGAATAAATTACAGCCTTATCAAGTGGATATTATTAGTTCCATTTAGCAAGTAAGAAAAAGGGTTCACAGAGACTATGTGCATATGGTCACAAATGAGTGCATGAAGACCTATGACTTGCACATCAGTGTGTTTGATTCCAGGTGGTTCTAGAACCAGTGGTTCTCAATGTTGGCTGTCCAACAGAATCACCTGGACAACTTGAAGCCCAGAATGCCCTGGTTAAATAAACTCTCCATTCATCAGAGTTTTCTAGGCAACAGGATTTTTTTAAGCTCCTGGGGAGGTCCAATTCCATATACTATGCAGTCTTCTACTATTTAAAAACAGAAATGGGTCCAGTTTTCAGATTCTATATGAGGTCTCTAAGAACACATGTTTCCTTATGGCTCCCTGCTTTTGAACATGGGTTTCCCTCCACAACAGAGGCTGATCCTGCCAAGCCCAAATGCTTAATAACTAATTAGGCTTCAAGAATCAGGACTCTTTTGGTGTTTGTCCTGATTCATCCACAGCTCCAACTATGAAAGGAATTTTCCTACCCTCAGTTCCTAGGTAACTCTTCATCACTAGAATCCAGTACTGATCACTTAGTGTGTTTACTTAACCATCTTTTCTACTTGGGCTGTCAGAGGGCAGTCTCATGCACTGTGCTTTGTCTACTAATATATCCAGCACTTGGCATCTATACATGTCTCTACAAATACTTGCTTAACAAATATATTTATGGATTTGCTGTTTTTCTCTGCCACTAAAAATTAACAAATACATTAAATATTTTCTAGTACACATATCTGAAAGTTTAAAAAGATTTAGTGTTATTTTCTCCCAATCTCAAATTTTAATCATTAATTTCTTTACTATGCTTGTTTAAAATTTATTTTATTTTCAATTGTCACTTTTTTTATATATTGAACTAAGCTTCATTAACATACTGTTACCAAGCTGTAATCTTGCAAATATCATGGGGGTCCTAATTTTTTAAACACTGTGTGAAACAGTGTTTGCATACAATGTTTGCTATTTTTAATAAAATGGAGGGAGTATATAAAATAGATCATACATAATCAGTATGTTCTGGGATACAGAACAAATTTTAAGTCAAGAGTTTTCTAGATTTTATGGTATGTGTGCGTGTGTCTGTTTGTAAAGATCAAACTTTTAAGCAGGGAAAAACAAAGCTTTTAAAAAAATTAACAGCTCACAATCAAGGTGCATAAAGCCATGTTTCTGGGTAGGTACAATCCTGTACAAAAGCTATAAACAGTCTCTGTAAAGAGTTATTTTGCATATAAACACAGAGCCAAAAGCTAATGGGAATTATCAACAAATTCACATCACAGCGTATTTTTTTCTAAGAAGGTAGCACATGACTGGAATAAAATGAGAAATATTGTTTTAAACCCCGCTTCTAGACTGACTTGCTGACTGGGCAAATCATATGACCACTTCCTTTATTCTGAATTTCACATTATCCTTCAAGCGAGTTCTCCTGAAGTAATAAATACTTAAAAGAGCAGACTCAATTCTAGTCCTCCACACAGAAAGGTATTAACAAACACGGGCTGGTGCCTAAGATTCTGGGCCCATTCTCAAGCTGATTGAAGAAGCAGAGGCTCCTTGACAGAATCAGGCAGTAAGACGGGCAGGTTGGATGCAATAAGGCTCAGGGTGCCTGACCCGGAAACATTTTACCAGAAGTACTTGGGGATAAAGCAGCCTTATCTCAACCACTAGTTGGATAATCTAAAAAATAAAGCACTAAAAAACAATTTAAGAATTTCCAGGTGTTCCTGGAAGTGTGACAAATGACAACTTCAAAGCTTTGAGCAACCAACTGACAAAAAATGCTTGGACATGAAGTGACAGCAAAGGCAAAGTTTTGCTGTCAGGAGCAGCAAAGGAGCTTCTAAGACTTTAGCTAAATCCAGTAACTCTGAATTTCTCTGTCCTTAAGAAGCAATAGTTAGAACTGGACATGGAACAACAGACTGGTTCCAAATTGGAAAAGGAATATGTCAAGGCTGTATACTGTCACCCTGCTTATTCAACTTATATGCAGAGTACATCATACAAAATGCCAGGCTGGATGAAGCAAAAGCTGGAATCAAGATTGCTGAGAGAAATATCAATAACCTCAGATATGTAGATGATACCACCCTTATGGCAGAAAGTGAAGAACTAAAGAGCCTCTTGATAAAAGTGAAAGAGGAAAGTGAAAAGGCTGACTTAAAACTCAACATTCAGAAAACTAAGATCATGGCATCTGGCCCCATCACTTCATGGCAGATAGATGGAGAAACAATGGAAACAGTGACAGACTTTATTTTCTTGGGCTCCAAAATCACTGTAGATGGTGACTGCTGCCATGAAATTAAAAGATGCTTGCTTCTTGGAAAAGATATGACCAACCTAGACAGCATATTAAAAAGCAGAGACATTACTTTGCCAACTAAGGTCCATCTAGTTAAGGCTATGGTTTTTCCAGTAGTCATGTATGGATGTGAGAGTTGAACTATAAATAAAGCTGAGCACCGAAGAATTGATGCTTTTGAACTGTGGGGTTGGAGAAGACTCTTGAGAGTCCCTTGGACTGCAAGGAGACACAACCAGCCAATCCTAAAAGAAATCAGTTCTGAATATTCATTGGAAGGACTGATGTTGAAGCTGAAACTCCAATACTTTGGCCATCTGATGTGAAGAACTGACTCACTGGAAAAGACCCTAATGCTGGGTAAGATTGAAGGCAGGAGGAGAACGGGACAACAGAAGATAAAATGGTTGGACGGCATCACTGACTCGATGGATATGAATTTGAGTAAGTTCTGGGAGTTGGTGATAAGTTCTGGGAGTTGGTGATGGACGGGAGGCCTGGTGTGCTGCAGTCCATGGGGTCAAAAGGAGTTGGACATGACTGAGCGTCTGAACTGAACTGTACTGAGGTTACTTTGAATTCATGAAATGCATAGAGAATTCGACATGAGTTCTGCACTTGTAAGTGGCTAGTGTGTGTACCTTCAGGGCAGCTACCATGGGAAATTATGGAGAGTCAAGGCCAACCTTTGGGTACACAGGGAAAGGCATCAGGGCGGGCATGGCTAGGGGGCCTCTAGAGCTCAGTTACAGCCCCTCAAAGCACTGCTGATACAGACCTCTTCAAGGGCAATGCCAAGAACCTGGAAAAAGCATCTCTCTGGGATAGACCAAAGAAATATAAGAGATGCTTCCAAGTTGTGAAACCCTAGGTGCAATATATTTTTGGCTATTTAGCAATTTATTGTTAGATTACCTTATATCAGAGAGTGCATGACAAAGTAATAGTATTTTTTAAAGTACTGTGTGTGTGTTAGTTGCTCAGTCATGTTCAACTCTTTGTCACTCTATGGACTGTAGCCTGCCAGGCTTCTCTGTCCATTTTTTAAATCTACTTTAAAAGTATTTTGCTAAGGCACTTCAGTCGTGTCCGACTCTGTGTGACCCCCATAGATGAAAGCCCACCAGGCTCCTCTGTCCCTGGGATTCTCCAGGCAAGAACACTGGAGTGGGTTGCCATTTCCTTCTCCAATGCAGGACAGTGAAAAGTGAAAGTGAAGTCGCTCAGTCGTGTCCGACCCTCAGCGACCCCATGGACTACAGCCTACCAGGCTCCTCCGTCCATGGGATTTTCCAGGCAGGAGTACTGGAGTGGGATGCCATTGCCTTCTCCGTTAAAAGTATTACTTAGATTAAAAAAAATCCAAAATTATTATTTTTTAATTTGGATAATAAAATTCTCTAGGTCCTCTATTTATCTTCAAAAATCATACAACAAACTATTTGCATTTTTATTAGTGATTGAGAAATGACAATACAATTAATACCAATTATTTGATGATTTACTATGATAAATTTAAGGAAGTAGACACACAGATTCAATTACTTATTTTCAACTACTTATTTTCTTATGAAATGGGAATAATTATATAGTTGGTAGGATTTTGCAAGTAATATGTCTTATTATAATTTTTCACTATATGTTGAAGAAGGTTAGGGATTTTTAATGAATCAACCAAAGACCCAAAGTGGGCTGGTGACATGTCTGCACTTAATGTTTCTACAGCATGGACGCCAGAACCTGAACAGTAGGGTGGCCCTCCTACTCACTAGCTATGTAACTTGGGCAAACTAGTAAATCTCTGAACCCCTGAGTCTTCATCTCTAAAGCTGGATAATATTCCCTACCTTATAGTATGGTTGTGAGGATTCATCATACAGAAAGTGCTGAACTCCTTAAATGCCCTCAGAGTACTGTAATTACTACCCACGCCCCAATGTTATGTTCTCTTTCTGATTCATGGTTTGGCACATTTCACTACAACATAATCAAGTCCATGAAAACAAGAAACTCTCCTATAAATCCCACCATTTCCAAGATCAGTCCAGTGTCGTGTCCTGGAGATCTTAAATTTATAGACCTAGTTTGCTCAAACTCTGTGAGAAAATGAGAAACTAAACTCGGAGGCATGCTAGCTATTTCCTGGTCCCAACAGTACTCTCATGAAGTCCCTGACTACCCCATTCTATGCTGCAGTCTCTATAACTGGACTGTGTTCTGGTTCCCAGTTACAATTCCTTTGGAGTCTGGGGTAGGTAAACTACTGTGAATTTCTGTTTTTCCCATGTTTGGGAAACTCGTTCCTTCAATAGTCCTTTCACCTATTAGAAATCTTTTAAAATCTCTGCTACATGTCAGGAATAACACTAAATACTTATGAATTTGATTAGACCTTCATAGCTCCCTCGTCTTTTCACGTTTCCTCCAGTTATGGTTTGAGGGTCACACTGGTTGGCCATAGAGAACTAAGATGCTTTACCTAATACTAAAAACCCTGCCACTACTTAAGATATTCCTGATACTGCCTAGGTTACAAATCTGCTCACAGTATTATCTCCTCTGAGATCACCACTATGTGGGTTGGATCCATGTTGATACTGTATCTTTGTACACCACCATCTATTCTAATGGCCATCTTCTTTTGAGTGGCAACCTTTTTCCATATTTCCTAACCTTCCAGCCCTGTTGTAACTCCTGTTTGTAGGCTCAGCACTAAAATTCCAGAAAGCAGCTGGTTATGACCCTCTCGTTTATTTCTGAATCTCCATATCATTATCTTCATCAAAACAGGGCTTGCTACAAGAACGATCAGTGTCTCAGGTGGGGTTTTGAAAGCAAATTTCCTGGAGTAAAGCCTTCTCTACAGTCATTAAAAGCCCAAATGTTTCAAAATTGAATAATTAAAATGACTTCTATACTCATTACAAAAACGTCACTCTGAATGGAGTCTATTTTAGACTATGATCTCAGGATGCCTTTAGCAGAAGGGTAATTCCACATTCAAATCTAGTCATATCAAGGAAAATTAACATAAAATCTGAATGGGCTCACAACTAATAAAAATAAATGCTTTGTCTAAGCAGAGAATTTTCCAACAAAAACACAAAATGAGGTAATTTTTCTGGTTTCAGAAATCCGCAATTTAGTGATCTCATAAACAACATATATTTTGTTAATAGTGTTTCAAAGACATGGGCAGAAATGCTGGTTAGAGTTTGTCACAGGATTACGCATATGATGACCCTGAAACGGCCTTGAGAGTAAAACTCAAGGACTGCCTCAGGAGAAGCCAATACTTGACAGTGAGGAGCTCACTGCCATGACCTGTCCTTGTTGTCTGGGAACCACACTTGCTGATGTCAGAGGTGCTCCGGGACACTGAGAGGGAGGAGCCTGCCAGTAAGCACGCTTAAGTGTTTAAGTAGAACAAAGCATCTCACACCAAGGAAAGATCTTATATCAATTAAAGCAGCAGCCACCCCAAGGATTTATCACATCTTTGAAACCATGTGAGAGTCAAGTATAAGAGAACTCTTATCCTATATTTTACGCTACAGAGAAGACTTTTTTTTTTTAACCAAATGGAAATCTTCATGCTATCCCCACAAAGACATGTGAAATTAACAGATGTCACACAAATAAATTTAAGATATCATATTGTTAACTGAGTTCCCAATAATGGAAAAAAATATATCAAGTGAAAACAGACAGAATTATAACATTCTCTCACCTCAACTGTATAGTATTGATAATTGGTATCACTGCCGATTGGATTTGGAGATCCCTCCCACCTCGAAATGCAATCCCCCCCTCTTTTTTGGAATGATTGGTTCATTAAGTTCTAAGAGAGAATAATAATTACATTGAGTTCAGGTGTTAAAAGGTATTAGGAAAAAAAATTAGTTAGCACACATGCTACAGTTGCCATATCAGAAAAACGTGGGTCTTCACGTTTCTAGGACCCCATAATATTGCATATAAGTCAGTGACAGCAATATTCCAATTATTGCAAATTTCAACATGCATTTAAATACAAAATTACTATATCAAAATTAATATCAAAACATCTTTTGCAACTTAGTTATGATATTAATCTCTTACATTTTTGTGGATAAGTGTGAGTAAAGGTTATTAAAGTCATGTCACATACACCCTCCCCCCAAATTCAAACAAAAAAATAAATGAATATGCTCAGAATCATAGGTTATCTACCTATACTGTTCAGTAAACATTAAATGTGTGTGACCACCTAGAGTTTATAAAATTTAGCTTTTTTCTCTAAAAAGTCCATGGAGTTTCTGCCTCTCCTGATTAGTTCTCTGATGAGACTTCCAGATCTATGATATGGATTCACCACTGTCAGAATTTTCCTAGCATCTGTAACTACCAAATAGTTTCAATTCATAATTGAATAACGAAGGCTCCTTTTCAAGAAAGAGAACTATATGGATTCTCTTTAATGAGAGAGGGAAGGGAAACATTTACTCAAAATTAAAGATGATTGACACCAATTTTCAAAATGACTATTAGTGTTAAAAAGGTAACCTGAAAATGCACTGGACTATACTGATGAGTTTAATGGTCATTTTTAAAAAGACCATTGCACATCTGCAAGTCACAGGATTTAATCTGAAGAGAATCTGAGGGGTTAAACATCCTGTCATGTCATTTTTCACGATTTAGCCAGAAGATGAGTAACTTCATCGTGTAAAAATTGTTCCTAGGGAAATTGTTTCTAGGGTTTGACTGATATTTTTGCTGGAAAATGCTAGGCAACTGATATTGTTACCTGTGTTCACTTGATCTAGTGTAATCACCAAGTTAACACTGAAACTGAGCACTCAGCAAGACAAACTTAAGGAATGAGAACTAAGAACATGCTTACCACGGGTTGTAATGGGGCACCAGGCATCATGGCATTGGCTAGTTGCATTTGCTGGGCCAACATGGCCATGTTCTTCTGCTGAATCAAGTTATTGCGCCCATTTATCTCCAACTGTGTTTTTAAGTGTGGGGGTGGATGAAGATATTTGCAGTTCTCCCTGGAGCAACGACCCTAAGTAACGAAAGCAGAAAACATCATCTTAAAAAAATAAAATCCACCAATCTTTAAAAAAAAAAATCATAATAATATAAACCTATCTTGAATCTACCATGAGTCTTTCACACAATGTATTATCCAAGGACTTTATAACACATTTGAATAAGTAATGAATTCACTCAAGTGTATTATCAAAATGAAGTATTAAGACATTTCAAAAAAGTTTAAAGCTTAGAGAAGTTCCTGTATTAAAATATTAGCATTAATATTTCTAGACCCAAGTTTAAAAATCTACAAACTGCTAGGATAATATTAACACAGAAGATCAAATAAAAATTTTAGGCTCCTTCCTTAATGTCTCCTGGCTAACTTTAATGAACCCAAAAGAATCATGAAGTTTTACCATCTATTTTTACTTGTACTGAGTTGTAAGGAAATGAACTTACAGGACTCAAGGCACACTGTATCTTCAGTAAAACACCTTTACACATATCTCATAAGAAGTTAAAATTGCTACTAAGCTTTATGAGCCTAAATATTAAGAAATATATAGATGAAAGGGAGGAAATTCCTACATATTTCCTGCTGAATACAGAGATCAGTAAGTACAATGAAATACTGGTGAAAAAATGCAGCCTTTAACCTTTCAGCAATAAATCTAGTCTCCATTACCTAAGAATTATAAAACAACAGAAACAGATATGTTTACCCTTCAAAAACTTACAGCATAAAATAGAGAAACAAAATAAGTTACTATAAAATAAAAAATATGAATATATGTTTCTTTTGGGATGATTCTCCTCATCAAAATACACATAAAAGTCTGTATTATGAAATATTGTCAGGGACAGACCCATTTATTTCAATACAGTATTGTCAAGTCATATTGATAGCAACTTATCTCATTAGTTATTACCTCATAATCTCTTTCACCAATAAATTTAGTTAGAACTGTTTGTGAGGGTAAAAAAAGACTTAATTGAAGCCATCAACCACTTTCTTGAGCTTTCTTTGATTTTTCTAAGAAAAACCTATCTGTTTACCATAATTTGACCTTGTACTGTAAGCTAACTCAGAAAACTGAGGTTTGTGAGAAAATCTGTCAGAATTCTAATTTTAATGACCTATTTCTGTCTTATATTGATTAAGGCTTTTGGGAATAAGTTTATCCACAGGCTAATATCACAGGATACTGCCTGTTCTGTTAACAAGCTTTATGTAATAAAGTATTACTAATAATATTTCAAGTTAGGAGGCAGTAGAGAACAGTGGACAACAGCAAGGCCATTACAGGTGTCAGGACGTGGGGCAGAGGCCGAGCTCTCTCACTCATCAGCTATATGAGCTGCATAAAAAACTAACTTATTTAAGCCTCAGGCTTTTCATTCATTTCAAAATTGCTATATAACCTACATGCATGCGTGCTAAGTCGCTTCAGGAGTGTCCAACTTCTGCGACCCTATGGACTGTGGCCTGCCAGGCTCCTCTGCCCATGGGGTTCTCCAGGCAAGAATACTGGTTCTAGGCGATCTTCCCTACCCAGGGATCGAACTCATGTCCCTTATGTCTTGTGCATTGGCCCTATATAACCTACGCTATACATTTATTTTGAAGATTAAAAAAGATAATGTATATGTCACATCCTTGGCCCTGTCCAGTACTCTTAGAGGAACAAGGGCAAGGTCAAAAGCTGCTGTTGCCACCACCCCCAGCACATTTTAAATTGTATACACAACAGCAGAAAAACAAAATACTGGCATGAAGGTAACTTTTATACCATTAATCACAGCTATCGATATATTTACAAGTAATGTAACATGTACATATCTCTGATTTATTCCATAGGAAATCACCATGCCTGATACCTGTTGAGATCATGAGCACGTTATTAGCTTAAAAGCATCTGGATGCAAAACAACCTTCACAAAAACAACACTTCAAGTCACAAGACAAACCATGGTGAATGACTGGCCAACCACGGATGACACATGGTCTGATATCAGAAATATCCAAGTTTGGGTATTATAGAGAAAATCTACTTTTTCAGTACAATGAATAACTTGGTTCTAAGAAAAATTCTGGTTATCAATATCTCCACATCATATTTCTTACTAAGATTGGACTTATTTAAGAGCAGATAAGCTGGGTTATATCCACTCTGAGGATTCAGTTAATGTCAGTTCACTCAGATCACTTTCTATAGTTCCACAAATTCCATAAATAACACAGAGACAGCCCTGGGCGCTGAAAACAGCCTTGTGAACATCAACACTGGTCTTCCTCTCTCTTCATCCTAAGGCCTCCTTGGAACACAAATCTCTAGGGCCCTCCAACCTACAAACACAGCCTATATTGAAACAATAAAGGAAAGAAATCATGTACAAATCACCATATATTCTGTATCACTGCATCTCAAAACTTAATAAAAATTCAGGCCCTTTGGTTTTCCTTTTGTCTTTACTACACGTACTCAGGAAAAATGTCATTCTACTACGTTTCTTACATAGGCCCCCTTTCCATGCTCAGCTTGATTTGAGTGCATTGGAGCCTTACTTTCAAAAAGCTATGTATGTCCGAAAGAATTAACTGAGGACATTTTGTGGAAAAGGTATGCAGATTACCTAGCCTCTTTCACACAGAGTTTGTGGCAACAGACCTGGGGGTCTAGGGATCTACATTTTAACAGTATTCCAGGTTATTCTGATATAGCAGGAAACATAATAAACTACAATTCTGCAAAGCCATGTGAATTTTTCATTGACATCTGTGGAAAAAATAACAGAGTAGCCTCCGCAATGGATATTAGATAAACTTAGCTCCTTAGGAAGGTCAAAACTTGTTTAATGCTGACTGTGCTGCTGAATAATTGTGGTTTGACAAATACAAAGGTCAAAAGTAAGTTAGAATAAACATCCTCTTCTAGAGAATTGCCTAAGCCCTGAGGAGAACCATGAGTGGCAACCCTTCTGGGGAGAGTTAAGGTAAATATGACATTGGTACTTCTCCAGGTTCATCCATCTCCAAGTTCCCAGCCCTGTACCTCAATAAGCATTTGCAGAATGAATGAAGAACATTTCTAACTAAATGCTTAAAGATGAATTCTATTGTAACTCCATTATGGAGACAATGAAGATAATAGAATAAAAACTAGTTCAGTTCAGTTCAGTTCAGTCGCTCAGTCGTGTCCGACTCTCTGCGACCCCATGAATCTCAGCATGCCAGGCCTCCTTGTCCATCACCAACGCCCGGAGTTCACCCAAACTCATGTGCATTGAGTCGGTGACACCATCCAGCCATCTCATCCTCTGTCGTCCCCTTCTCCTCCTGCCCCCAAAACCTCCCAGCATCAGAGTCTTTTCCAATGAGTTTGACTTTGAGTTGTACTAACCTAGTGATGCTTTTATTCAGAGGCCAGCAATTTGAACACACAATAAATAAAGCTTGCCACAATAAAAGAAGAGAGGGTAACAGGAGGCCTCCAAGTTTCACTAAGGAGGAAAGAAGATCTGTGTAGAGATTCGATGCACTTGGCATCCTAAACTCTATATAGTGCTGAGAATATATTCTAAACCATCTAAAAACAGAAAGTCAATCAGTATCTTCTGCTCACATACACAAATTTTTGTATAGGAGCTACAACTCTAAATCATTAGAGATTTTACTCCAAGATACAATAAATTGGGTTGCAGGATTACTGCAAAAACATGCATAAGTTTTTGTAAAGTTTTGATTCCTACAGATAGATTGAAACTAACTTGCTTCACTCACGTCAGATTCTTTGCAACTGTATGGACCATAGCCTGCCAGGCTCCTCTGTCCACGGGACTCTCCAGGCCAGAATACTGGAGTGGGTAGCCTTTCCTTTCTCCAGGGGTCTTTCCAGTCCAGGGATAGAACCCATGTCTCCCACATTGCAGGCGAATTCTTTACTAGCTGAGTCACAATGGAAGCCCAATAACAAGCAGTTGCCTAATCCAGCACCCTATCTGTTAAAAGTACTAAAAATAATACGAGGAGTAAAACTCCATGACAGTGCATGACAATCATCAAAACTATAATATAAGCTTGCCCTTGATCATCATTCTATATTGGCATATCCACTAAGAAAAAATGCCATTCTAATACATTTTTCACAACGCGATGTTTCTGTGATTTACTTTTGTTGATTGCACTGAAATCTTACTCTCAGTGAGCTGGCCAGCCGATGCTATACAGCTTATATCGTAAATACCTTAGACTCCATTCAAGGAGACTTTTTATAAGTTAACAACACAGATTCCAAAGATACCCTTGTAATGTATATGCTGTATATTTTAAGGAAATGAAGGAAGTTCAATAAAATATTGATCCAGAATGAGTCCATTTTCCTCTAATAATTTTTCTACATCTTTAAATAAAAGTAACCTGTTCAAAAAAAGTAAAAAACTTCCCCTTGAAGTCTTAAAAGCCTATATATAGCAATAATGGTCATCAGAAATCACTGGAGGCCAACGGAGAGATCAAATCATCAAATCCTCAATTTCTGAAGTCACAAATTATTAAATTGTGAATTGAAGTGTTTTATTAGCCTTTGAAATCAGTACAAACAGTGTGATTCCAACAAGAATGTGTACACTATTGTTTGAGCCTCAAAATAAATGTCGTTAATTTTTAAACATTATAGTCTAATAAAGTGTGTGTGTGTGTGTTAGTTGCTCAGTCATGTCCAACTCTTTGCAACCCCACAGCCTGTAGCTGTGGGGGTTCCTCTGTCCCTGGGATTCTCCAGGCAAGAAAACTGGAGTGGCTTGCCATTCCCTTCTCCACTAATAAAGTGTACTTTAAAATAATTACATACATAGTATGAGCATATATAATACATATCTAAAAATGATATATGATGTATACAATGAGGTATATATTGCAGAATAAAGAGAAAACTGCATAAAACAGAGGTGGAGATTTAGAGATATAAGAACACTATTTGTCAGCTATTTTCAATATTTAAGAACCTGCTAACAATCAAAAATAAAACATCTTACTTGGAACTTGGACAAACTTAATAAAACCAAAAAAAACCCACCAAAATTATATTTGAAAACTAGAAAAACAAATGTCCTGTTTTTAATTTCACTTCTTCCACCTAAATTAAAAGAAATACAGTGACTTATGAGGTCAGAATACAAAAAGACATCTCATTAAGTTACCAAATGGTCACTATGTTTTAAAATTAAAATTACTGAGTCATATTTGGGCAGACTCTGAAAAGAAAGGAGCAATGAAAAAATTATAAGGATACCAGCTAACACTCAAAAATCTTTTCCAACTTTCACTGGAAATACTGGTTTTCTGATATTTCAATTGTTAAAACTAATATTTTCTTTGCAACAGCTGAGATATGCAAATGTTTTGAAGCACTTTCTAAAGATATTCATTGCTCAGATATTGGCCGGAAGCACTGGCAAAAGAATTTGGTAGCTTCCTACTAAAAACTGTTACTGTTTTTTGATCGACCTTTTTTTTTTTCCAGCTATGATAATACAAATACTCAGAAAAATTCTGCCAAGGTGGGAGAGTAAGTGGCAGTCAAGAAATACTGTTTCACACTTTTCCAAAATGATGATTTTTATGGTTCTGTCATGCTTTCAATTATCAATTCTAAGATAAGGGTGAATAAATTTACTTACATAATATTTATTTTTTAATTTATTTTACATATACATGCTAAATGCTTTTTTTTTTTTTCATTTAAGTGAATGAAAGTTTAGCTCTAGGAATTAGTTTGTTGGCTTTTGCAAATATTGGAAATAAATTAATTGCATCTAAAACACAGGATATTATAGGTCTTATGTATACCTCTTTATGACTCACTTGTTTCCATAAAGTACCTGTGTCAGCTGAAAAAATACATGCATCCTAAAAAGCAGTTCAATGTTTCTCCACCGCAGCACTGCTGACATTGGAAACCAGATAAGCCTTTGGTATGGGGGCTGTTAGTAGCAGGCCTGGCCTACTAGATGGCTCTAGCACTCCTGGCCTCAGTTATGACCATCAAAATTATCTCTTGATAATTGCCAAAAATTGTCTCAACACTGCCAAAACACCCCTGGGAGCCAGGGGAAGGTAAAACCATCTTCAGCTGAGAGTTAAGCACTGCTTTATACCTAATGGAATTTAATGAAAGCTATATTAATC
Organism: Bison bison bison; assembly: GCF_000754665.1. NCBI lineage: Eukaryota > Metazoa > Chordata > Mammalia > Artiodactyla > Bovidae > Bison > Bison bison. Next base: position 2,697,509 of record NW_011494614.1, on the reverse strand, counting down.
TGCTCAGGCTACTATAACAAAATACCGTAGACTGGGTGGCTTAAAGAACACAAACATATTTTGTCACAGTTCTGGAAGCTAGAAGTCCAAGACCAAGGTTCTGGACAATTCGGTTTTCAGTGAGAGTTCTATTCCTGGCTTGCATCACCTTAATATTTCCTCAGGTAGCCTTTCCTTGGTGCATGCATGCATAGAGAGCACTCTCACTGGTGTCTCTTATTAAAACATTAATCCTTTCAGATCAGGGCCCCACATTTAGGACCTTAACCTTAACTATTTGCTTAGAGGTCCAGTCTCATCTCCAAATATAGCCTCACCGAGACAGAGCTTCAGCATATGAATTTAGAGAGAGATGAGCTTCAGTTAGTAAAAGGGGCAAGCATAATTTTAAAACAGCTAACCTAAATTTATGTGTTAGTAGCTTTAAATATTTTCATTCTTACATTTAAATGGTACAATTCTTTGTTCTGGAAATTTCCTCAAACATAAGATAACAGATTTGTACTATAACACATGACTAGAATTTGGCAAAATTAAAAGGAATACCACCCCAACACTTGACTCTAAAGTGGTGGTATTCCTTTTTAATTTTGCCGAATTCTAGTAGCTGCAGCTTCTAAAAACTTTCAAAGTATGAAGATGTGAGTTTTCCTATTTGTTTGGGTTTTAAACGATATTATTTTATTTAAAATAAAAACAAAGACTATAGTATATCAAAGACTAAATACATTCTGAAATCATATAAGTCATATCAATCAATTCACTTGTTAACTGGAATACTGAAGATGCTGATTTTTTTTTAAGGACAAGCCACATTTTCTTGATTTTATTTCCCCACAAAGTCTTTTCAGAAAAACTGCAAGGTAGACACATACTCTCTCCTTTGAAAAAGAAGTTATTGAGAAAGATAAATTAAGTAGCCAAAGAACCCAGAAAAGTATTTCTGACTGCCACCTGGAATTCTGGAGGACCCATTGCATAGTGTTGTTTTTAATCATATGAAAATGAATGCTGCTACTGCTGCTGCTAAGTCGCTTCAGTTGCGTCCGACTCTGTGCAACCCCATAGACGGCAGCCCACCAGGCTCCCCCGTCCCTGGGATTCTCCAGGCAAGAACACTGGAATTGGTTGCTATTTCCTTCTCCAATGCATGAAAGTGAAAAGTGAAAGTGAGGTCACTCAGTCGTGTCCGACTCTTAGCGACCCCATGGACTGCAGCCCACCAGGCTCCTCCGTCCATGGGATTTTCCAGGCAAGAGTACTGGTGTGGTTGCCATTGCCTTCTCCGATGAAAATGAATACATGTGTACAAATGTACTTATGCATATACACACATATATATTCACCTCAATTGTATACCTATTTCCAAGAGCAGTGTATGTATTACAAACTCAAACTTTGCTTTTGCAGCAGTTTTAAGAAACTTAAGATATATGACTAAAATTTTTATTTCACGCTTTATTTGAAAAAACACAGGAGAACTTTTAGGAAGTTATGGAATAAAACCTAAAGGGGCATAGAACTATTTTTAAGAAATTCCTAAAGTAGTCAAAGCAGATATCTTCATTTTTTTTGTTAGTCTCCAGGGGGATTTCACTGATTTGATGTTATCGTTTATTTGTTTTCTTTTATTTTACAAATAAGATTCTATACTACATCTCAATGAGTTGACACCTGAACAACACAGGGGTGGTTGTTAGGGACACCAACCCCTCCCTCAACATAGTTGAAAGTCTGAATATAATCTTACAGTCGGCCCTCTTTATGGGTGGTTTGGCATCTGTAAATTCAAGCAGCTTCGGATATTGTGGTACTGTAGCAGTATGTATTGAAAAAAAATCCACGTATAAGTGCACCTACAAAATTCAAACCTATGTTGTTCAAGAGTCAACTACAGTATATACACTGTTAGTAAGTCAGAACCATCAATTTGCTATATTTAAATACTATGATATACTACACGATAAATAGATAATACATATTAACAGGAATTTTTCTATTCATTTTTTATTCTCAAATATTATGACCCTCTAAGCCATATTATAGGTGCACCCTTGTACTTATTTCAGTTTTGCCACCTAAAAAGACAAGAAAATATTCTTTAAAACAAACACAATATCTGTTTTAATTTCCTCACTGGACTTTCAGGTAACACCAGAAACAAATGCTTAGCATCCCCCCAGAACATGAAGAAAGGAATCATTTCTCCTCTTATTTTTCTGGGAAATTAATCTCTAGTCTCCTAAACTTAACATGAAGTAAAATACAGCAACACTACATCAATACTTAAAGCTTAACTTTTTAGGTGTAAATTGCTATTTCTCCATCCAGTCAACATAAGGACAAGTGCTTGGAGCTTAGGTCAACATAAGAACTGGGACAATTTTTTCCTACCAGTATGAGAAAAAAGAAGCAAAAATCTATAAATGTATTTTCACTGAAATATTCTTAATTTATTACTACAGATCAGAAGTGTTTTCAAACAACAATCAACATAACGCAAATTTTTTTTTTCTTCCTTTTCCTGATCCCATAAAACGTTCATGTTCATATATACACTGTGGCTTAAAAACTAAGACTGTCAGTAAAACCAAAAAAAATATAAACATACATACACATACATATATACAATCTACTGAGTTTAAATTTGTAATTTTACCATGGTTTGAAAGGACATAAAAGGATGTAACAGACTCTGTTTCTTGGGCTTTACACTTTTTCTCACCCAAGTCTAATCTGACTTTAGGGAAGCAATTCTAGGTTAGACTTTCCTAGCTATTTCAAGAGGCCTCTCCAGCATTCAAATGTTCTAGGCACTATTTTGTAGAACATTCCTAAGTTTGATGACGACGACTCTTGGACATGAAAACCAATAGTGACATTTACAAGACCCCAAAATATCCTCAATGCTGACGCAATAGCAACACACTTTAACTCAAACATCAGGATACTATGACTTTTTTCCCAGAGAACTCAGGAGCTTTAATTGCACAACTCCCATTAATCATCTTGAAAATGGCATAACTGAAACTCTACACGTCTAGATAAGTATTATGTAATTCATGAGAGTCGGGTTAGCTGCCTCTGAGGAGGCGGAGAAAGGGAAAAAGGCAACAAATCACACACACATTCTCGTAACCAAAACACCACTCCTTTCTCCAGCAGCTTTTGTCTGTGAGAGATCAGATATACATACAACTGAGACAGCAACAGTTGTTATCAGCACACAATTTCAGCTGATAGTCATCTGAAGAAATCTTAGCCTCCTCAGAGAGGGCCCACAAGGATCTTATATTTAGAGTTGCTTCTGATAGGATGCTGTAAGAAGAAACAGTCTTCACTTTTTCCTCCTGCTCCTAGCCTCCTCTATGCCACAGAGTCCCACAATAGTGTGTGGCCATCTATGAAGTGCTATAAAGGGTTTAGCTGGCACCTACTGTCTGTCACTATTCCACAGTCTTCCTGGGCTCCAAAGATGGGTCTGGCCAGCATCGCTGAGCCAAACCAGAGTCTCCATGACCTTGTGAAAGCCCAGTGACATTTGCTAGGTGCCAGTATCATTAAACAGTCCAACATTTGTTGGCTGCTTTTTTATGGCATCATAAAGTTGGAAATGCCAGATCACTATGTTTCTATTATTTTTTCAATCGCTTCATTATTTTTGCAGTACAGCAACTGCCAGACTTCTAAACTGTTTGTAGCAGAAACAATTCTGAAGTTTTATGGCATCCAAATCAGACACTCTTCAATCTTGGCTAATAATTAAAAGCACGAACATTTACATAATAAAATTTAGAGCTCTATTTGTAGCGCATGCCTTTCAATTGAGAAATACAAAATGTTTTACAAATAGTACCCGATTCATCATCCTACCATGATTAGGTGGATTACAGCATGGTTGTCTCTATTATATTTCTAGGGCTTTCCTGAGGGTAAAAAAGAGGTAAACTTCTTGAGTCAAACACACATAATTTTTTCCTTAACAATCCCTTGGAAGATTTGTTTAAGCAGTTCTTTATAGACCTATTTGAGAGTTCCTAGTGCACTGATAAAGCAAAAGCTCTCCATCTTTAAATACCTTTTCAAATGGGAAGGAGAGAGGTTCTCACTCAAGGACACATAACTAAACACAGACAGTCTAACTATAAAGTTAGTGCCCTTCACCATTACGTTAGAGGTATGTATTTGTACCAATGACCACTTGATCACTGTTCCATGTGCCTGCTTTTCTAAACATTGCTCACACTAAAAACATATATGACTTTATCCAGAATAGGTCAGAACCAATGAAAGCTTCAACCCCCTTGAATTCTGCAAAAGGAAAAGATGTTTTGCAATATAAGAAACTAATTTTATCTTTACAGTTAAATTTATTTTTAATTGAAGAATAATTGCTCTACAATATTGTGTTGGTTTCTGCCAAACATCAACGTGAATCAGCCAATGGTATACCTATGTCTAAGCAACTAAATTTTGAGAAGACTACTCTAATAGTATTTCCAACGTGTCATGGAAAAAAAATTAAGATTCTCTTATAAATTTCACTTTCTCTGAAAACTAAAAAGAAAACAACTGTACACCAAAAAATTAAACTCTTGCTTCACATCATCCATTTCAACAAGAGTCCCAGTGAGGCAAGAGGTTCTTAGACTTTCTATGGATTCCACTAACTTGGCCTCTGTGATTTAGACAGATCACATGTAAAGAAAAGGTGATTTTATATAAGAAAACAGGATCCATTGTGTATATATATGTGCATATATTAAAAGTGAAAAATAAAGTTAGGTAATAATACAAAGAGGTTTTAAGGGGTAAGATTTTCATCCAGCAATTTAAAGAAACTAAAGGAAATCAAAGAGGTAAAAATTTTGGTGAAGTCAGTTGAAGAACACACCATTACTTTGTATTTATATGAAGGATTTATTTGTTTTATTCTAGATCCTATATGCCCACAAATATAGGAAAGCAAACCCTGTTTTTACATCTCTAAAATGATAACATTTATTTTTAGTTACGATAAACCTTAAATTATAAAAAACCTCTGGGATTCCCTAACTGAAAACAATCGTCACTAGCTTCCTGACCTCATAGATTCAGCCTCAAGTCCAGCCATTAAATGCTACTGCTTCACATAAACAATGACAGAGCATGAAGCAAAAGTGAGGTGACAAAGGCCCTCATTACTGCTGACCACTGTCTCCTTCAGGCAGATCAACTTTGCACTTGAACAAAATGTGCTCAATGCCACTGCCTCAGTCCCTGTGGGGAAAGCACTCCACCCACCCCCGCTTCTCCCCGCCCAACATCCCCATGACAATTTGCTAAAATTGTGCACAGCCATCCGCTCTCCCTCAGACTTCAGTCTGCATCGAGGAGCAAGACAATTGGCTCCTGGGCCCAGAATACATCTCTATTGGATGCTGACTGCGGTAGCACAGGCAGCAGGATGAAAAAAAAAACCTCTTGAGGTAAAAAAGCAGTATTACAACACAGGTTATCTGAGCCTCTCTCCTCCTCTGCCCCCCACTCCCACCCCTAGAGACTTTCACTGGCTTTCTCTGGCAGGTTTCCAAACATTTAAAAGAGTAACCATCAACAAAAGTTACTTAAAAATTATTGCTGGGAATAAAACAGGAAAGTCACTGAATTTAGAGAAATCATTCGTTATATTTCTACTATCCTCGAATAGCTCTCTGGAAAATGATCCATTGTAACAATACATACGTAAATAAAAAAGATGCCTATGAACTATGGGACTCTTTCAGAACATCTGTAAGATGAGTTTCTAAGGCAGAAGGGTACTGAAGTCGTGACTTAAACTTCAGCATTTGAAAAGCTTAATCATTACAAGGTGCTTGTTCTAAACAGCAATCAGAAGCTGCGGAGATATTCTGAAGTGCTTATTTAAGATGAAAAGTACGGAGATGTTGAGCCTCACGGGAATGCCAGCCATGGCAACACTGTTTTATAATAAGCCAGAATGTGAACGTAAGAGGGAAAAGCACAGGCGGCTGTCATATGATGTTTTTCTCCTGCTATCACATCATCAACATTTAGGCCGAAAGCCCAGATCTTCTAAACACCGGGCTTGGGTGCATTAAGTGAGTAAAGCAACGTTATCTGTGAATCTGACACTGTCCACCTCTGGCTACAGCAGGTGGTTGTTAGTAGATATAGTCATTTCACGTTCCTTGGCACTTTGCACATGTCTGTCTTCCTCCCAAGAGGGTCATAGGGCTTTACTGTGAATTAATTACATGTCTTCCTCCCATGCCAACTGCCTCCAGGAGGGGGCTGTGCCTCAGCCTGTGCCCCCAGCCCAGGCCAGGTCAACACACCCAAGAAATGTTTGCCAAGTGAATCGGTCCTCACTTTATTTCAGAATATAAAGTATTCTGTCCAGAGTAGAGAAATATAGTATGATATCACGTACACGTGGAAGCTAAAAAAAATAAAAGATACAAATGAACTTATTTACAAAACAGAAACAGACTAACAGACTTAGAGAAGGAACTTCTAGTTATCAGAGGGGAAGGATGGGGAAGGAATAGTTAGGGAGATTGGGATAGATATGTACTCATTGCTATATTTTAAATGGATAACCAACAAGGACCCACTATAAATAGCACAACTCTGTTCAATATTATGTAACAACCTAAATGGGAAAAGAATTTGAAAAACAACAGATACATGTGTGTAGAACTGAATCACTTTGCTGTACATCTGAAACTAACACAACATTGCTAATCAACTATAAATAAGTTTACATTAAAAAATCCTTCAGACACAAAAAAAGAAAGGAAAAACAAACAAACAAAAACAAAAGAAATTAACACTCTAAATCAATCCATGAAGAAAAAAGTGAAAATGTTAGTCACTCAGTTGTGTCTGACTCTTTGCGACCCTATGGACCATACAGCCTGCCAGGCTCCTCTGTCCATGGGATTTCCCAGGCAAGAATACTGGAGAGGGTAGCCATTTCCTTCTCCAGGGTATCTTCCCAACCCAGGATCAAACCTGGGTCTCCTGCATAGAAGGCAGATTCTTTACCATCTGAGCTATCAGGGAAGCCCATACTTCAGCTAATATATATATATATATATAAATCTTCTTTCAATAAAGTAGTTCTCAAAAACATTCCTTCTGCATCTTCACCCAAACTTCTACATCTTCACCCAGTCAACTCACACCCTATGGCTCTGTTTTCTCTCAATTCTATTCTCCTTTCCCCCTCATCTCATTTGCTCCATTTTCTAGTAACTTATTATTAATACAATACCATCATCCAAACACAAGTCTGTACTTTGCTCCGACCCAAAGAAACAATATGGCCCTTTGTCGGACTTCTCTGCGCCTTTAGTGTGAAAGCTCCTCCTCTGCAGCCCTTGGGGATCTGCACACAGAAACCATCCCAGGATGTGATGTAAAAGAGCAGTAGAGCCCCAGGCTCAAATGATCACGTGAACTGGAATCACAAGGCTGTTGGTTCTAAAGCCAACTTTGGTATTTATTAGCAGTAAGACTGAGTAAATTACTCAACCTCACTCTACTTAAACTTCCTCTTTTATAAAACAAGAATACCATCCTAGGGATGATGTGACAAATAAGAGCATGTTATAACAGCCTCTGATTAGGCGCTGGTACTCGGTGACCAGACAGCCCTGAGTCCCTTTCCCACACCCAGCACATTCTTCACATCCCTGGAATCGTGCAACCCCCAATTCCCCTCACACATGCTTGAAAGCATTCCTTCTCCTTTTCCTTCAACCTCTGTTTTGACAGAGTCCTTCAGCTCACGGTCAAATTAGAATCTCTTTGAATGAACTAACTCCCACAAGCCTCCAGTGGCTAAGGATGGCAAATGTTCAGTCCAGGAGGGACAAAACCACTTCTTTAGGAGCCAGGCAGCCCTGGCTTCAGTGCAGCTCTGTCAGCCACCAACGCTGGCCTCAGGTAGGTGCTCGCCTCCAAGCCTGCACAGTGCCTTCATTTGTGAAACTGCATCCAAGGAACTTTACTCCCGAGTAGCTGTGAGAAAGCTTCCCCCATGCCCAAGGACAAATCAACCAATGCTCATTTCTCTGACCATCAGGAAACTATTTTAACAGGGATTGATAAAAATATGGAATCATTTTCTTAGGCTCAATCTGATGATGAGAGATAACCCTTTTCAAATGTCCCTTTCCGTGGACGTTTTCTCTTTCCTTTTCCCTTCCTTCCTCCTCACCACTTTCTTGTCAGGTAGGATAAACTCACAGTGGTGAATTCAGCACCTGTCAAATTGTATCACAGGTAATTTTTACAAGTCTGTCTATCCCTCGAGATTAAGAAGTTGTTAAAGACAGGCTGAAATCTAATCATTTTCAGTACGTTTGCAGAATGAATAAGCAATTTAGGAGACAAGAAGGACATTTTGGTGTCCAAATCACCACACTACTGAGACACCACTGTTTAAGTTTTAAGCCAGTGGTCCTTAATCATGGTGTGCATGCGTGCTAGGTAGCTTCAGTCGTATTTGACTCTTTATGACACTGTGGACCACAGTCCGCCAGGCTCCCCTGTCCGTGGGGCTCTCCAGACAAGAATACTGGAGTTGGTTGCCATGCCCTCCTCCAGGAGATCTTCTCAACCTAGAGATCTAACCTTCATCTCTATGTCTCCTGAATTGGCAGGCAGGTTCTTTACCACTAGCAACATCTGGAAAGCCCTTAATCATGACAAATTAAAAATTCCTATACCCAGCCTCCATCCCCAGAAATTCTGATTTAATTGATTTTGGCTGGGTCCCAGGAAAGCTCTCAGACGGTTCTAATGGCTGCTACTCTGAGGACCATTGGTGAACCTCTATCTACTAATACACATTCTCATTTACACATCCATCACAACCCTTTCCACAGGTCTTTTAAAAACAGTGTTTGCCAACGACTCCAAGACAACAGCTAATGTTATCTGCCTGTTAACTGATACTTGTGTTCCTACACTGTCTCCTCACAGCTCCTTTCCTAGACAGTGGGAGAAAGGGTGTTCAGGGCAAGGGCAGACACAAAAAGAGCCACTGCCTCGTGTTCCCTTGGGCATATCATCTTGGGCATACGTGCAGGCAAAAGAGAAAGCACAATGGAACAACTGATTCATTGTCTCCTATCTAACCTGAAAAATAAGCTAGAAGATAGGAAATGAATGGATGAGGCAAAAAAGTAAAATAAGTGGCCTTGCCTAAAATATGCTTCATACCAAGCCTTAATATCTTCTAGAAAAACTAATTTATTTATCGATCCACCATTTATCTACTTGGTGAAACCACTCATGTACTGAGTGCTGCAGGGCACAGGAGACAGAAAATGAATCAGACACACAGTCTACTCAGGGAAATAAAGCAGGCACATAAAAAGTGCGAATATACAGAAAGAAGACAAAAAGCATCGTAACAGGCATTCAGATGAAGAGTTCTTACAATTTCAAGGAAAACGAGAAAGATTCCACTTAGAAAAGTCAGATAATAGCTTTGAACAAGAGAGAGAATTTTATACATGACAAGTTAGAAAAGATATTCAGGTAGAGGGAATAGCACAATTGAAGCATCAGTAACAAGTAATAAATCTGTAATAAGAGTCACGGGAAATAAAGTTTGCAAAGTGAGTCCAGCTTGGGGACCCTTTTAAAAACTGAGTTAAAGATTGTCTACTTCCTCCTACAGGCTAGAGAGAGTCTCTGAAGGGGACCAAGGATGACGTTGGCAAAACTGTGTTTCATGAATTCATCAGACAGGAGCTAAGGGGGCCTGATATGGCTGAGAGCCTAGGGAAAGAAGACCAAATTAAGTAATTATTTTAATAGTCCAGACAAGAGCTAACACAGACCTACCCATTCTCCAGATCATCATCCCATCTTTTCCACAGTCCCCCACCCCATACCATCCTAATGCACACTCATTCTCTCTCCCTCCTCCTCTTTCTCCCAGCCATATCAAACTAAACTGCATTCAGTCCCTTGGGCAAGATGCTACCTTGTCCACATAGATCCAGTTATTCAAATACTTCACCCTCCCCTCATCTTTTCTGTTTGGCCTGGCTGATTTCTAGTCAGTTAGACTCCAGTTAAATGTCACCACCTCCAGGAAGTTCTTTAAACTTCAAGTCTTTATTTAATGCTCTTTCAGTTGGCTCCAGAGCATTCATTACACTTTATCATTATTGCTTGGCAGTTGCCCTTATCTTTCACTAGACCAGGAATGAGGGTAGAAACCACAACTGTCTATTTTTCAGCTGTACTCCCAAAACAAGAACACCTAGGATAGTGATAGGCTCATAATAGGTATTAACTCACTGAATGAGCAAAGAAATACAGGAGTATCATGAAGTAGAATATATATTAAATAATATACATGTGTGCTTAATTGCTCCATCATGTTTGACTCTTTTGAGACCCCATGGACTGTAGCCCACCAGCCTTCTCTGTTCATGGGATTTTCTAGGCAAGAATGCTGGAACAGGTTGCCATTTCCTAATCCAGGGGATTTTCCTGACCTAGGGACTGAACCCCGGAGAAGGCAATGGCACCCCACTCCAGTACTCTTGCCTGGAAAATCCCATGGATGGAGGAGCCTGGTGGGCTGCAGTCCATGGGGTCGCTAAGAGTCGGACACGACTGAGTGACTTCACTTTCACTTTCATGCATTGGAGAAGGAAATGGCAACCCACTCCAGTGTTCTTGCCTGGAGAATCCCAGGGACGGGGGAGCCTGGTGGGCTGCCGTATATAGGGTAGCACAGAGTCGGACACGACTGAAGCGACTTAGCAGCAGTAGCAGCAGCAGGGATTGAACCCACGTCTCCTACATTGGCATGTGGATTCTTTACCACTGAACTGCCTGGGAAACCCAATATATGCATGATACATATATCTATACACACACATATACTGGACATGTAATATACATACATATATGTTAAGCGTATGTCTAAATTCTAAAACACACCTAGAACAGTGCTTTTTCAAAATCTATTAATGTTTTGAAAATGTATTTATTGATTAGCTGCCACATTAGGCATGATTATTTTCCAATTTCTTGCTACTTAGTAGCAAATTTCAGATTCAGTCATTAGGCCATTACTTTATTTCATGGCTTCCTTCATTCCCAGATAGAAACTAGACTCCATACTACAGTCACATCAGAAAAGAGTAAATAATAATCGAAATCAGAATTACTCAGATTGGAAAATAAGTGTCAAGAAGTTAGGTATGCTCAGTCACTCAGCTGTGTCCTACTCTTTGCAACCCCATGGACTGTAGCTTACCAGGCTCCTCTGTCCATGGAATTCTCCAGGCAATAATACTGAGTGGGATGCCATTTCTTTCTCCAGGGGATCTTCCCAATCCAGGGATCGAATCCATGTCTCCCGCATTGGCAGGTGGATTCTTTACCACTGCAACACCTGGTAGGCCCAATAGCCTAGCTTGGCAAAGATTTTGAGGCATTCACTGCTCATGGGATTACTAATAAACTGAAACAAAAAATGTGGGTTTTTCCCACAACTGTTTTAACAGTTGTTAGAATAGCAAAAAAAAAACAAAAAGCAGCTGATAATCAAATGGACTGATTACACAAACAAAAAGTAACTCCTTCTAAAATCAGTACTCTATGTTATAAGCTGCCAGAGTTTTGCTAAAGCATATTGGCTTATGTGGGGTGGGGGACAGGTGCCCCAGACTCTACAAAAGTGAGTCAATGATGTTACCAGAGCACGTGGAACACACAGCAGGAAAAGATTTACAATGTATTAGTCAATGAGTTTATTTTAGGGAAGATTAAATAGAGAACTATGTAAGGACCAAGAAATACTTTAAATAGATTCAAGCAAAAGTTTACAAGTTATCAGTAGCCTTACTGTTTATGCCTAAAACATGTTATCAATCATGAGTCTGAGCATTGCTCAGAATGTCAAGGTTCTTATGTCCAAGATTTTCTGAAGTGAAGAAACTTTCAGATGACATCATTCATTTTGAACAGTCTTGCCAACCACGACTTATTACAGCTTTACTTTCTGTTATTTCTTCTTGTTATTTCCAGTAATAGTCAAAATTATGTTATACCTTCTGTGTTTTTCGTTAACATTTAATTGTTATGGGTCCACTATGTAAAAGCATTTCTTAATTTAACTGCTCACACAAATGTACAGATGGTTCATCGTTCATTAAAATAAGCAGGTAATCCCCAAACTTTCTTTCTGAGAACTTTAACCTACATCTTTCTTTTATCTCCTTGCCTATCAAAAAAGAAAAGAAAAGGTGGAGTGGGACCAACTATAGATCATAATACAAAGTAGGTGTCAGAAAACAAATAATGAATACTATGAAGTGTCCTGTTATACCAAGGGGGACCAAGTGCAAAGGAAAAAAAAGATCAGGAGCGAACCACTTTTTGGGAGCAGTTCAATCAACTCACAATGACCCCAGGAGTAGCGGGCATTAATTCCATTAGTCTGATGTGGAAATTAAAGTCCACCAAAGTTTCATGACTTGCCCAAGATCACAGAAAGAGCAAATAAAATGTAAATCCAGGTCTGCTACCAAGTCTAAGGATTATGTCCTTTATAGCAGACTTGGCTTCTCAGGAATCCAAAAAGCCACGAGGTTCTGCTAAGTAAAACAGCAGCAAGCAATGCCACCCAAATGGGAACTTCAGGCCATTATAAAGACAGTAGATTAAAAAAAAAAAAAAAAAACAGTAGATAAACTAACCTGGCTGGTATTGAAGGCTTTGTTCAGGAGAGGTAAAGTGAGAGAGTTAAGGCAAAGTTAAGTGGAAATAACAAAGTTAAGTGGAAGTAACTTAACAAAGTTAAGTGGAAGCCTGGTTAAGAAATCTACAAAAAAGCCAAGATAACCCATCCACCAAGTACCTTTGCTGAGACCCGCCTGAATTTCAGGAAGACCCTGCATAGTGAAAATGGCCTATGTCATAAGGATATAGAAAGACTGCACTCATTAAGTCCAAGTGGTGACTGCTGGGTACATGGTTTGTGACAACACAAGACAAAACATTTGCACTAAACTGTTCAAGTAGGCTAGAACATCAAGTTAGGACACAAATGTGAAAGACTGCTGCTGCTGCTGCTAAGTCGCGTCAGTCGTGTCCAACTGTGTGTGACCCCATGGACGGCAGCCCACCAGGCTCCGCCATCCCTGGGATTCTCCAGGCAAGAACACTGGAGTGGGTTGCCATTTCCTTCTCCAATGCATGAAAGTGAAAAGGGAAAGTGAAGTTGCTGAGTCTTGTCCGACTCTCCGCGACCCCACGGACTGCAGCCCACCAGGCTCTTCCTTCCATGGGATTTTCCAGGCAAGAGTACTGGAGTGGGGTTAGGGTACAAGAGTACTGGGGTGCCATTGCCTTCTCCGATGTGAAAGACAGTGCAGACCAAAGTGGCGAAGAATAGAAACTGGGCTTAAATGATCATCAAGACTATTATTTGATAGTCGAGTTCAAAATAATTTATATTACCCTATGAAGAAATGAAACTGTACCAAGTCACTCTATTAACCCTGAAGAAATAAGAAGTCTGCTTTGCAGCCTTAGATTTATGAAAATAAAACATTTCTCACAAAATAAAAACTATGACTTATCCACTTTTTTTTTTTTTTTTTTTTACAAATAATGAACGTAAGAGTTAAATACCAGGTAAGGAAATTTAATGAATGATGAAGGGAAGAAAGTTTGCCATTTATTGTCTATGCTCTTACAAACAGGGCAGTGGGCATAACCAACTCAACTAAAGCCCTCCCAGAGCCAGGCTCCATCTGTTTATTCTCTTCACAGCACTAGTCATACCTGCAATCCTGTTGCTTATTTATGTGTTTCCTTACTCACTGACAAACAACGCTAGGGATACAAGATCCATGAGGGCAGGGCCTTGCTTCCCTGAGCCTGGAGTGAGTCAGAGTGCTGAATAAAGGAAAGACTAGATCTCCCATAGTCCTCCCCACAATTCTATGATGGGAGTACTGGAATCTTCACCTCCACCTATTTCATGCTGATGAGGATTCAGAGATCCTGTGATATTAAATAAGTTGTACAAAGTCACAGAACAATTAAAGCAACAGAGACTCATCTGCCTGATTCATATGTACTATATAAACATATTTGGCCAGCTATGTTTAGAACTAAGACAATATCAAGTTCCAATTTAAATAGTCAGTGGTATTTAAAATGAAGCAGTGAAAAAAACAATCTTTAGAGGACTCTTTTCACTGGATGTAAGTATAAACAGATTTCTTCTAACTGTCACCACAGTATGTATTTAGTTACACTATGGATTTCACACAAATTAATATGACATTTTGCAAATCATAAACAAAGCTGTTTCTGTTGACCTTTGGGAAAAGCTCAATTTTGCTCCAAAGTATTTGTGTTACCACTACAAAGGTCTCAGTGGTTCTCACTTTGGAGAAAATTATGAAGAAAATCTAGCTGATAATCTTGGTTTTTAAAAGCTGTAGGTTCATCTTCTAAACACATGTAGGATGAACTGAATGTCAGTGTTAAAAATAGATTCACGCTAAATTGGTTACTCTCAATAACTGTTAGAAAAGCTCTATAAATTAGACACCATTTTCCATTGAAATTCTTAGAAAAATTATTTAAAATAATTTCATACCTCCTATTATAAGGGATAATACCCATAAAGGCTAAGAAATGACTCTTTTAAGAAAAGAGCTATATTTAATATTCAAATTCACTGTGCCAATGACTGCACATACATTGGAAAGGAAACTATATCCACAATTTTGCTAATATACTATTTTTATAGTATTAATAAATACACATTGGGTGTCTATTAACCTATCATACCGGATGACACAGGATAGAAGAAAGACAAAATGTAATTCTAATTAGTAAAAAGAATTGGATGGAGGAGAAATGAGTGGAAGCTAATTTCAAGGCAAGCATCCTTAAGAGAGATATAAAGTTGGGCTAAAAGGGTTGAAGGACATTCTCTCAACCCTGATAGGATTCATGCTCTACCTCCCCATTCATTCTCTTGAGAAGGTAAGTCATCAGTGGCTTTCTTACCTACTAGTTCACTAGGATTCCAGAGACTTCTAGCTCACTGCCACCATTCTGTGGCAGTTAGAATCTCAGAAAATGAAAGGGCTTACAACTACTATGCCCATTAAAAGTACGGTGAGTTGCCTCCGTATTATGTTTCGGTCATTGTAAGCAGCACTGCTGTGGATACTGACACACAACCTGAATGTCCAATAAGAGATGAATGGATAAAGAAGACGTGTGAATACACATGATGCATAAACAATGCAATATTACTTGGCCATAAAAAAGAATGAGATAATGCTGTTTGCAGCAACAAGGATGGACCTAGAGATGATCATACTACGTAAAGTCAAAGAAAAATAACATATGATATCACTTCTATGTGGAGTCTAAAATAAGTGATACAAATGAACTTCTTTATGAAACAGACTCGCAGATGTAGAAAACAAACATGGTTACCAAACAAGGAGGGGTGAAGGACTAAATCAGAAACTTGGGATTAACAGATACACACTACTATAAATGAAATAAACAACAAGATCTTCCTGTTACAACACAGGGAACTATATTCAATATCTTGCAATAATCTATAATGGTAAATTATAGAAAAAGAATACATATATATATACATATATATGTATGTGTGTATATATATATATAAAACTGAATCACTCTGCTATATACCAGAAGCAGTGTATATCAACTATAATTTGAAAAAAATAAAAAAGGAAACGGGCAACAGAACAGCACTCTGGAATCTGGAATCAGTTCTGGATATCAAAAACTCCTCTAGGATAGATAAGATTGTAGCCACAAAATAATTTGTGATTCTAAGCTGCGTAACAGATTTAAAAGCCACGCAAGGGCCATAAGCACCTTCTATGTGAATTCTAGCGGGAATGCATGTTGCTCCCTTCTCAGACCTCAGAGGTACGCAGGCACAAGTGGAAAAGGGATTTGAGGGAGCGATGACCTAAGACGGGGAGATGGCCGAGTAAGTGTTAGGTGGGAAGGACAGGAATGTTTATATAGAGGAGTTATATTATCTTCTTGCAGCATCTAAGCAAGTGATGCAAATTCCTTTTAGGAGGGAGGTATCATTAAAGAGATAAGACAGGACCAGTCTAGAACTTAGGACCTAAGGAAATAAATTATATACCACATTAACATGCTAGAAAATTCAAAAGACCATCTGTGAAGGCGTGTTTCCTGTTAAAAACAGAAAAAAGGGGGCTTTGGGATTTTCTACTCAGACGAATTTCAGGAATATTTTTGCATCTTTTAAGAAGTTTCCCTTACTTTATCGCAAAAAAGTGAGAGTAGCTCCCTTTCAGAAGAACGTGACTGTATTGCAGAGCACTGAAGTATTCTGAAAGGCTACTTTTATAATGTATGTTCTTTCTTCATGTGTATTTTTCCCACCCTGAGATGACAGCTCACCCAATTAAGGCTATTATATAACTGTGCCCCAAATAGAAGGGAATCAGTTAAGAAGAAATACTAAAAAAAGATATATTATTCAAAAATTAAAGATTAACACTTCAAATGTTTTTTATTTCTTGTTGCTACTTAACAAAAACAGAAATTCTGGGGCAGTTGTTTATTCAAAGAGGCAGAAGTAGGAGAAGTATGCCAATTTTCAAAAGCATTCCATTCATTTTTGGAGTTTTGAAATAGCACACGAAATGTAAATATGTACAAAAGGCTCAATTTGTTGAACTCTGTCCCCATTAACACCACTGCATTGGGTCTCTTATCAATTTTAGCTCTCAGAAAGATGCTCTGAAATTTTTAACAGAAGCATTACGGAGCAATAAGAAGTGAATTACATATTCATATGAATACAGTATCATTCAAGTATTTTAAAAATTTAAGGCCTATCTTTAGGAACCTCTTGTTGATATCTCTGTTTATGTTGCATCATATGAAGAAAAAAGAAGTCTTTATGCCAGTACTTGCTAGTTATAAATCTCAACTGCCTCTCCATAATATAAATTTCCCTTTCCAAAATGACAAGACTTAATGATGTTTCCTATACTTATAACCCATGTTCAATAGAAGAAACTCAAAAATAGTTTGCGATTCATTCAAATGACAGAAGCTTAAGAGAATGCCAATACTTTATTCCGAATTCCTTGAAAACTCAGCCTTTCCCACCAAAGTAAAATTGGAAAGCATTCCTAAGAATGTTTAAATGGGCTTCCCTGTGACTTGGAGTAGGAGGGGGAGAGACACACAGATAGGCATGCCTGAGGCAAATGTGTTACTTCTCACTGCTACCAATTTGGATGTCAGCACTTCAGTAATCAAATCTGATTTTTTCATCTCTCACATACATTCTGTTTTTCATCTTGAATTATGCCAAGGTGTTTGGTATAGGAAGCAGCACTGCAATAATGCCTGGCATATGTTTAGCAAAATGCTGTGCAAACAAAACCATTGCAGGCAGAAGGTAGACGCACCAAGGATAAGGAAATATACAAAATTAAGCCCCCGAATATGGTCAGCTTTCCTCCCCCAAAAGTCTTCTGGAGTTGTAAGAGGCATTTGGCTTCCCCATGTGATTTTCAGGCAAGTTGTATGAACCAAGTTTGCAAATCCTAATGATAAGGTCAGAAGAAGGAAGGTGTACAGGTATAAGAAACTGGAAGAAAAAATGGAAATGTGGGACAGTCAGGAATGTGAAGGGCAATGTCAGAAATCTGTGAAGGGTAGCTGAAGCAGTTACATAACACATCTCCTCCTAGCTGTGAAGACTTCACACTTCAAACTTGGGGCTGTCATTATCCATTCTAGGAAAGGTTTAAATTTCTCTAAGAAAGATCACCTTTATCTATAATATTATATGGTGAAGTTCCTTTAAAAATGATAAAGGAGACAGACAGTGTTTCAAAGTGGGAGTGGGCCTCAGTTCATTGTTTTGTTAAGGAGAGCCATTCTACAAAGTGCTCTGCCTCTCCAGACTGCAGGACAAGAGCATTCTTGTCTGTGTCCTATAGACATACCTTCCCAAATCAAGTATCCCAGTATTCATGTTCCTGCTACTTGGGGGTACTTCTCCACTACAAGAAAGAAGGTATGGCATTTTATTTCCAAAAACGTGATCTCAAACTGATTAACATTTGTGTGTTTGAGTGTGTCTAGAAAGAGAGATACATATAAGAGAAGTGAAGAGATATATATATACACACACACACACTCACATATATATATATGGGTATGTGTATATCCAGGGAGACCCATATCCACATATACAAAACAGCATATATGGAGATTAAAATCCCTTTCAAGATCTATGAAATACTTCAAGTGAACTTGGAAGGATTGAATAAAAGTAAATTAGTCTCTAAACAACAACAAAAGTGTTAGTCGTTTAGTTGTGTCCAACTCTTTGTGACCACAGGGACTGTTAGCCCGCCAGCCTCCTCTGTCCATGGAATTCTCCAGGCAAAAACATTGGAGTAGGTAGCCATTTCCTTCTCCAGGGGATCTTCCCGACCCAGGAATTCCAGCTCTAACTTTCAACTGGTAGGTCCTAGAACCAGAATCATTGGCGTTTTCCCAGAAGATTCTGTGTCTCCTCTGTCCTACCATTTCCCATAGAGTATCTAGTTATGTATCTTCAAAGTCATAAACCCTGGACTGGCTGCAAGTAGGCAGACATAAGAACTGAACTGCAAATCAGAAGCACTCGTGACCAAGACAGATGCTCTTAGTATAGGAATTGAAAGGCAACAGAAGAATATTCCTTCATTTAATTATGAGACTGGGACTTTTGGAATTAAAAGAGCTGAAGATCTGAAAATGATAACTAATCTTTGTTAGATTTCTTCCACTTTAAAAATTCTATTTGTACATCCCTGATAAGAAAAGACCTTTGATACTTCAAAGCACAACTGTGTCCTCTAGACCACTGTAAGTCCCCAAACATACAAATGCCCCACTTCATCAGAACCACTCTGTATGTGAAGTCAACAGGGACATACTGAGGTGGGTAGCCGATTGGGTATCCTCTCCTGCTGAGGCACCAAGCCCACTTAGGGCACAGTGACTTACAGTTCCTCCCAAGCATGAACACCAACAATTACATGTCATCAATCTTTGGGACTATTCCCAAATACTTAAACACTGTAAGAATATATAGGGTCTACTGAAATCCAGTTGGCCCATAAAACAGTGTTCAAGGCACGTGGTTCAAAGAACTTGGCATCATACAGGGAACTGTAGGCCACCTAATATCTATTTTTCTGTTTATGGAATGGCCTTGGTAGCTGATTTATCACTCTTTATATAAATTAATAATACCCTTTTCTTAGGTTACTAGAGACAAATGTGATACAGTCAAATCTATCCACAAAGCATGTATGTGTATATTTACACACATATTGTCACCCTGCTTATTTAATTTATATGCAGAGTACATCATGAGAAACGCTGGGCTGGAAGAAGCACAAGCTGGAATCAAGATTGCCGGGAGAAATATCAATAACCTCAGATATGCAGATGACACCACCCTTATGGCAGAAAGTGAAGAGGAACTAAAAAGCCTCTTGATGAAAGTGAAAGCGGAGAGTGAAAAAGTTGGCTTAAAGCTCAACATTCGGAAAACAAAGATCATGGCATCCGGTCCCATCACTTCATGGGAAATAGATAGGGAAACAGTGGAAATGGTGGCTGACTTTATTTTTCTGGGCTCCAAAATCACTGCAGAAGGTGACTGCAGCCATGAAATTAAAAGACGCTTACTCCTTGGAAGGAAAGTTGTGACCAACCTAGACAGCACAGTAAAGAGCAGAGACGTTACTTTGTCAACAAAGGTCCGTCTAGTCAAGGCTACGGGTTTTCTAGTGGTCATATATGGATGTGGGAGTTGGACTATAAAGAAAGCTGAGCGCCGAAGGATTGATGCTTTTGAACTGTGGTGTTGAAGAAGACTCTTGAGAGTCTCTTGGACTACAAGGAGATCCAACCAGTCCATTCTAAAGGAGATCAGTCCTGGGTGTTCATTGGAAGGAATGATGTTGAAGCTAAAACTCCAATACTTTGGCCACCTGATGTGAAGAGCTGACTCATTTGAAAAGACCCTGATGCTGGGAAAGATTAATGGCAGGAGGAGAAGGGGACAACAGAGGATGAGATGGTTGGATGGCATCACTGACTCAATGGACTTGAGTTTGGGTGGACTCTGGGAGTTGGTGATGGACAGGGAGGCCTGGCGTGCTGCAGTTCGGACACAACTGAGTGACTGAACTGAACTGACTATACATAAAGACAGATAGCAAACATTCCTAATTTGTTTCCTATATAAATGTAATTTACATTACATTACGAGAATCATAACGCTCAGGGAACATACGGAGATAAGAAGGGCAGACTGGCACTTTAACAAGATAAGGTTGAACCATTCAGACATAAATGCTTTCTGAGACTTCTGAAGAAAAGAACAAAGTCATTTGTTAACCAAAAATGCAATAAGAACAAATTAAAGAGACAAAGATCGTACACGAGAAAGGAACACTTTCACAGAAAATCTGCAATAGTGGAGAATAATTAAAAAGAATGACTAAACATATTTTAGTTCTTAACTATATGAAGTCACAGCTTTGAAGGAGGAGATACACAGTATCATTTACTCTTTACAAATTTTAATATTTAGAAGACAAATTTAATATTATGAGTCTTCAGTGTAGACAAGTTCTCTTTCCAAGGATTTGCTTTTGCTAGCTTTCGTTTAATAACAGTTTTCACAGTCAACACCAACTGCACTGGCGTCTTGAGCTTGGTGCAGGGTTATGCTACTGCAGTGATATAAAAATAGCAAAGCCAGAAAAAAATACACAGCAGACTAGAATAGCTTTAAAAATTGAAGCTTTTGGATAAATCTCCCTGAAATAATTATAATAGATACAGCACCTGATCCTTTGCAATAAAATAGTTCTTCCTTTATCATATAATATTAAAATTACGTTAGGGATTCATATTTCTTTCTCTCTAGACCTATCAACTATTCAAGTTATACTGGGTCTCGGAAGAGTTCAAAATCCAAGCTGCATTGGCCTGCTGTGTCTGTTTACTTAATCTATTTTTATAACACTGCAGTAGTCGAATCCAACTTAGCAAATACCTGGTTCAAAATTCTGTACCACATTGATTCGAGAGACAAAATTTATGAGAAGCAAGCTGCAAACTATGTTTGTTTCTAATAAATCAATCTACTCCATACTATTAAAGTCAAGGCCATAAGGAACCACAGATACACAGTTTTAAAAGTTTGAAACTAGCCCAAAAGGATTTAAATATTTTTTTTCAAACTTTGTTTGTTCAGTCAGGTAAGATAGCTGACTACTTCAGCCATGTGAAATAACTCAAGTTGCTAGTCTTAGTTTGTAAGCCTGTGTGTCTGTATCAATCCTTGGCAGGTTTTTTGACACACAACGGAGTGCTGAGATAAATGTTATTATCTCTACAGCAACCTATTATGCAAGTATTGTTGCTGCTATTTAGTCACTAAGTCATGTCCAACTCTCTGCAACCCTATGGACTGTAGCCCGCCAGACTCCTCTGTCCATGGGATGTTCCAGGCAAGAATACTAGAGTGGGTTGTCATTTCCTTCTCCAGGAAATCTTCCCGACCCAGGGCTTGAACCCGTGTTTCCTGCATGGCAGACAGATTCTTTACCACTGAGCCACCAGGGAAGCTCACATATATTATAGCTAAATCATTTAATAAAATAAATCTTGACCATGAGCATCTTCAATGCCAAAGAACAATGCCAAATCTAACTTTTACTTTGTGAAGCACTTTTAACAATTCAATGTACCCTAGAAAAATAAGCTTGAGAGTACTGACAGAATGGGATTTGCCAATTAAAAGTTGTTGCCATAGAAACAGGATTTAATATGTTCTATGAAAAAAAAATGAACATGTTATGCTTTCTCTTCAGTTATTTCCATTTGAACATAAAATGTGAAAAACACAATTATAGAGAAGAATGTAGCTCCCTAAGGGAGCACCAAATGCATTCTCTTGTTTGTGAAAAAATAAAAGTTCTTTTTCTTAAGCAAAAATGAACACATACTCTGTTTTCCTGAGTTTTTCATAGGTTATTTGACTAATATATCATTTTAGTGTGCAGGATGATTTTTCTCCCCCCCAAGAACGGAGCTTCCCCGCCCCGCCTCCCGACAAGTACTCTACTAGATTTATATTTTCTGAAAGTCTTCAAACACTGTGCTCTTTGAAACATAACTTTAAAAATATCTTTTGAACTACTCAAGGGGAAGATCATTACAAAGGATCCTTTGACATTCTAAACACTCTAAATACCACATGTTAAAAAGTATTTTAAGTACATCATTGAATGTTCCTGACTGTTTACTCAGGGGATTAATATGGGTTAGACTCCAGCCAGATGACCATAACCAGCCACAGGATATAAAATAGTGAACTACTCTATCACTTTTATTACTGTTTTACTAACATAGTCCATGACAAGAATTCAGGACATAGTGCTATTAGTCTTCAGGTGGTGACCCACAAGATAAATATTAATGTTTTGTAGAAATTCTATCATGCAGTTCCCAGATGTATGCATTTCAATATCACTCTAAAAAGCAAGTGCCATTTAAAATTTGTCTTTTTTCCAAAGGATCAGTCTATCATGATGTGACTTGATTCATTATAAATAAAATGAAATCATCCTATGACTGATGAAAAATTTGAAGTATAATATATATTCCTTCATTAGTTGAGGGTAGAATGATCTTTATGTGGAAAAGACATTGAATAGACTATTTAATTAATGCATTAATACTGTTTACCATTGATTATCCAGAATTAGTATGATTTAATACCATGGAAACTGATGAAGATTTTAATTGAGTATAATTAAGATGAAAGAGTAGTTGTTAAGAAAGAGGAGGGTATTTTAATTATGAAAGACCTGAACTAAAGCATTAAAAAGTACATGAGAAGGACTTCCCTGGAGGTCCAATGCTTAAGACCTGGCGTTTCAAATCCTGGTCAGGGAGCTAGATCCCACATGCCATGAGGTTCAGCCAAGAAAATTTAAAAAAGAAAAAGAGAAAAATACATGAGAGTACTAGCCCTCTCAATTCCTTTCTTCCTCCCCTATGGGCATTCTCTCTGCCCTCAAAGGGAACTAGAGGATGTCTTAACTTATTTAAGGCAACAACATCTTTTAAAGAACTTAATCTAAGAAAGGTCTAAATACAAGAAGGAGATACATTCTTGGGGGAAAAAAAGCATGTATATATAAATTTACTACAATTCATTTTTAAAAAACCTTAAGCTGTTGGTCTTCCAAATTGCAACACAAATGCAGATCACATCTCAAAACTCCATATTGTTACCAAATAGAGTTCTCTTTCTGAGATTTCTACCAGAGATGTACAACCCCTCTTGCTTTACATGAAGTATAAATAATCCTGAATATTACACCATTGTTATTTGATTTTCTTTTCAGGCCTAAACAGTAGATAATAATTATCTAAATAAGTTCAAAGAGGACATGTCCAGTAAAGAGTCAAATCTGTAAGATAAACAGCTAGTCAACTGAGGACAACAGCCTATCTAATGGTTCAAAGTTTAGAATTACAAACTCCTGACAGCATTGGTTTATACAATTAGACATTTCCAAAGCAAGGCAAAAGAATGTTTGATCAAGCAAGAATGTCTTTGCAGATTTAGATTTCAAGTTTGAAAACAAAAAGTTGGAAAGCAAGTATCATAACAAACTCCTCACCTGCCAGTGAATATTGCAAGTGACCTGCTTCAGTGCCTTTCTGCTCTGGTTTAGCAACTAGCACTGTATCAGGCTTGCCTGAGAGGATGTTACATTACAATGACTGAAATCTATTGTTTGGTTTCTATTTCTAAAATATGTTGTTTAGGGAGTAATGACATGACATTTTAAGGTTTTTCAAATTGACAATGAAGTGTTATTCTTTTTAATGTAACTTTAAAAATCAATTTGAATTTAGTTTGGATTCTTTTCAGACTGTACCTTTCATTTTTTCTATTTTTCTATAATTCTGTAGCAAGACAAAAATCCAGCATCCTTGGGAATAAAGGATTATTTTATACACAAAAAAGACTGTTTTACAAGTTTTTAAAACGCCCTAAAAATGGATAAAAAGTGTAATGATTGGTACAGAGTCTCCTCCAAGAAATACTTCTTCCAGGCAGACTTTGCTATAGCCTACAGCCTTCCCCACCCGCTCCCCAAAGTTACTTTTTTAGAATTAAACATTATAAACTTCTGTTGTACACTAGGCATATGAGGCCTGTAATCATTCGAATACAAATTACTTAAATTTTATATTTTAAAAACTAACATGAAAACATTCATCACTTTGTTACCAAAATAACCGAAATGTTAGTAACTGTGTTACTGAAATAATTTAAATAACAGGTTAATCTAAATATGTAATAAATCTAATAAACAGTAAATCTCAAACTCCCTTAAGTCCCTGGATTTTACTCAGAGGCTAGACATCTGCTGAATGCCCAATACACACAAAAGGAATCTGAGGTGAGTGAAGGTGACATGACTAATTGTCTTGGTCACAGGTTAAAGGTACATTCTCCAAATTTATCATTTCTGTTACGTGTTATTTCTCCAACATGACAGCAACATAGTTTTCAAGGCAAACTGACCTGGAAATATACCACAACACATCTACATTCTGAGAAGTGTTCATCTCTTGGCTTCAGTGTCAATACAATGCAAAAGAGCCCAGAGGATTCCTCTAAAAACCACCCGAGGGTGCTCGCTTGGGAATTAGCTCCAAGGCAGCTATTCCACAGGGATAACAAACCTTTGTTGATCTTGTGACAATGGCTCCTTTACACCAGCTCTTCTCATCTAATTCAATGTATTCTCTATTCATGAAACAGTATTTCTCTATAGCCAGAGTTTTCAGATCTTTTTGCTATTTTCAGAATATTTTCTGGCTCTGTACAGGGCATATAAACAACTCTTCAGCTGTGGAGGGTCAGAGACACCCCTGTATGCTATGGACTCACTCTCCAGGAAACTGCACATGCAGAATTAACATAAACTGTTAGGGCCTTTGAATACCCCCATTGAAACTGTGAACTCCTTCAGGAGTTCTGTGAACTCTCTAAGACTTTTCGGTTTAAGGTAGAAGTCCAAGCTCCACTGTCGCAGTAGCTGTTACAGATGACAAAAAACAGGACTCACCTAAGGATCCAAAAGCAAGTCCATTTGCACAAAAGCATTCTCCGCAAGCAGTCTAATTGTGAAGTTTTAAATGGGTAATAAGAGGAGATGTTAAGAGAAATTGGGGTAGAAACTTCTATCAAAAAAACAAACAAACAAACAAAAACGCTGATACTACCTTATAGGACAGCCCTTGTCTTCTGGGCTCCTTGAGTTCAGAGATGGAATCAGACAGGTAGATCTCCCCTTCTCCTAGCTTTGAGACTGGAAGCATGGTCCCAGACTCTCTCAAGAGAGAACCACTCCTTGAAAGAGATATTAACGCTGAGACTAATAATACATGGAAACACCCATATTAAGTATGGACTGACATACTAAGTAAAGCAACATCACAGGACTAAGAATGCAATGACCAAAAAGAAAAAAAAAAAGTTGCACAAAGTATTAGGATAACAAAAACTGAATTTAAAAGATAAGAAAAGTAAGAGACTCCCCTGCCATGGCAACCCACTCCAGTATTCTTGCCTAGAGAATTTTATGGACAAAGGAGCCTGGCAGGGGTCCAAGGGGTCACAAAGAGTCAGACAGGACTAAAGCAACTTAGCATGACGTAGTAAGAGAGAACAGAACAGGACACCTATCCGACTCCTACTTACATTTTGTCATTAAGGACAAGTATCTTTTTCTTTTTAATAAAATTAAGAAAAAAATTTTTGGCTGCACCACACAGTTCGTGCTATCTTAGTTCCCTCACCAGAGATGGAACCCAAAGCCACAGCAGTGAAAGAGCAGAATCCCAACCACCGGATTACCAGGGAATTCCCAAGGATCTTTAAATTGTAAAATATGGAGCTATAATGCACTCTGCCTAGGATACACACCCAGTAAAGTTCATGGACAGGAGAAATACTAGAAAAATGAAAAAGAGCCTCTACAAAAACATCTAGAAAATAAAATCCATTTACTTCGGATTTTCAAAGTTTCATTTTCTGTCTCACACTTCAATTGACTTGAAGCTTTAGGGAAAGGGCAGGATAAGTTTTACTTCCATGATCTATTTCCTCTTACTAACACAATGTATGATTTCTCCACGTTTTGTGCCTTCTTAAAAATGCTGTGAGGCCTAAAATATCACAGCAAGGGACAAGGATTCTATCACTGATTCATAATGTACTCTTATACTTCAGAGTCTCCATTACGACTTTAGGAAAGAAAAATGTTTCTTTTCCTTTAATCAATCATTGTCTGAGAGGCATTCCGCTTAACTAGTGCGTAAGACAAACAGGGTAAGAGTAGTCAGCTAGTTTTCCATTTGACTCTTTCTACTGCCAAGTGGGTTTAAAGGCAAACTATTTCATACTTATATTTGCTTACTTGATTAAACATTACCACCTCTGCTTACTAAACAAGTCTAAATATACCTTCCTTGGGGTAACTAAGGAGTGTGTTATGACTGCTTGAGTTACACTAAGGTTGTTCCTAAATCAATTCACAAATACACTTAACACCAAATATGTTCCTGGCCTCAGAAAATATGATCTCTGTACTGAAGCAGATTAAGGTGTCAAAAGAGCAGCTGAAAAACAAGGTAATAAGTCAATCAAACAATTATTTGACATCAAATAACTAACCCCTTCAAACCCTTTGACTGGGCTGATTATTTTGAAACAAACCTAAGCATTTTAGAGGAAGCCAAATTTTAGTCTTTTCTCACTTCACTAAGTACTTAATCAGAGAATAAAAAACACACCTTTCATAGAACTACATGTGAGAATGAACATATATGAGTGGAAAGAATAATTATTTGCATATTAAATGAAGGCCAATTTTCATAGAAATATGGATATGAGATGGTTAGACAGCACAGGGATTCTCCCATGGCTCAGTGGCGAAAAATCTGGTTGTAATTCAGGAGACACAAGAGACAGGGGTTTGATCCCTGTGTCAGGAGGATGCCCTGTAAGAGGACATGGCAACCCACACCAGAATTCTTGCCAGGAAAATCCCGGACAGAGGAGCATGGCTACAGCCATGGCATTGCAGAGAGTCAAACACGACTAAAGCACTAGAGCACAGATGGCATCACTGACTCAGTGGACATGAGTCTGAGCAAACTCCAGGAGATAGTGAAGGACAGTGGAGCCTGGACACGACTAGCGACTGAACAGCAACAGCAAAATTAAATTAAATTAAATTTTGCTATAATGAACTACATTGTCTCCAAAGTGAATTCTCTGATAAGTGATTTTCTAGTAAACAACAGTGACATTCTGCTATAATATTTCAGGAAGGAACAAATCAATGTCTTCATCTTTTTATGCTGTATTAAAATTTTAAATATTCAAACTATAAACAGGAATTTTTCTTAAGAAAACTATGCATTTATGGGTAGAATATGCTTTTATTTTTATTTCATAACAAGTTAGGTCACATACAAATTCAACATGCCATGATATTTTTCTATGTCCAGCCTAAAGTTTAAAGTGTATATCTATCTATCTATCTATCTATATAATCCTAAGGAGGAAACATATAAACTTCTGCCACCTATAGCCATACTTGCATACATTTCCCCAAATCCAGATGTGTTCATCTTTCAAGCCCAGCTTTGTCACAGACAATTTTGAATATGGGCAGAGTTTATGCCTTTTACTTAAATGTAATATAAGAATAAAACTTGTTATAATAAAAACATTTGGTATAAAATTTTGGTTTGGGGAAAGAAGTAAGATTTTTGCCATCTGGATCTGTCTAAAAACAAGGAATTCTTTTCTGACATGAACCAGTTTATTGTACCTTGCCACTACCCTCCTTGTTTTATTTACTATATACCTCTCAAATGGTGTAAGAACTTGCTATATTTTTTAAATCTTAAATTGGAATTGTTTTATTAATATATTGATTATTCAGAATCTTCCTATGTAACGCCAAACAAAAACATCAATATTCAGAAGGAAAAAAATAGTGATTCAATGCTTAGAGAAATATGAAGTGAAAGTGTTTACACACATTTAAAGTGCATACACACTCATAAATCATTTAAAAATTAAACCCATTCCAGGAAAATGTGTAAAAACCATATTAAAATATAGCATATGACAGGCAGTACACTCCTGCTTTGACATAAATCCCAGCCAGATTCTCTCTGACCCACCTTCTAATGGAAATGAAAACAAAAATAAACAAACTGGACCTCATAAAACTTAAAAGCTTTTGCACAGCAAAGGAAACTATAAACAAGATGAAAAGACAACTCTCAGAAGGGGAGAAAATAATTGTAAATGAAGCAACTGACAAAGGGCTAACCTCCAAAATCTATAAGCAGCTCATATAGCTCAGTAGCAGAAAGACAAACAACCCAGCCAAACACATGGGCAGAAACTTCTCCAACGAAGACATTCAGATGGCCAATAAACACATGAAAAGATGCTCAACATCGCTCATTACTAGAGAAATGCAAATCAAAACTTCAATGAGGTACCACCTCACACCAGTCAGAATGGCCATCATCAAAAACTCTACAAACAATAAATGCTGAAGAGGATGTGGAAAAAAGAGAACTCCCCTACACTGTTGGTGGTAATGTAAACTGATACGGCCATCATGGAAAACAGTATGGAGATTCCTTAAAAAACTAGGAATAAGTCTACCATACGACCCAACAATCCCACTACTGGGCATATACCCTGAGAAAATCACAATTCTAAAAGACACGTAAACCCCAATGTTCACTGCAGCAATATGTACAACAGCCAGAACACAGATGCAACCCAGATGTCCATGGACACAGACTAATGGATGAAGAAGTTGTGGTACATTTATATAGTGAAATGTTATGCAGCCATAAAAAGGAATGATCTGAGTCAGTTGCAGTGAGGTGAATGAACCCAGAGCCTCTTATAAAGAGTGAAATAAGTCAAAAAGAGAAAAATAAAAGTCGTACATAAATGCACACACACAGAATCTAGAAAAATGGTACTGAAGAACCTAGTAGAGGTTTGTGCCCACCTAGACTGTGGGCACAGCAGGGGAACGTGAGGGTGAGACGAATTAAGAAAGTGGCATTGACATATATACACTATCATGTGTGAAACAGATAGTTAGTGGGGAGCTGCTAAATAACACAAGGAGCCCAGCCTGGTGCTCTGTGATAACCTAAGCAGAGTGGGAAGGGGGAAGGGGAGGGAGGCTCAGGAGGGAGGGGATGTATATATAATTATGACTGATTCATGTTGTTGTACAGCAGAAACCAACACAAAATTGTAAACCAATTTTCCACTGATTAAATATAAATAAAATAAAATAAATAAAATACAGCATGTGAAAATGTAATTAAGTCCCATGTATTAGCTCTTCAGTCGTATCTGACTCTTTACAACCCCATGGACTGTAGCCCATCAGCCTCCTCTGTCCATGGAATTCTCCAGGCCCTTCCCTTCTCTAGGGGATATTCCCAACCCAGGGATCGAACCCGGGTCACCTGCACTGCAGGTAGATTCTTTACCACTTGAGCCACCAGGGAATTAAGTTCCATATGAAGGGCTTAATATAATGTACTAAGGTATCAAAAATATTACTTATTCAGGCTTACAATACTCAGGATATACTTAACCAAGCCTTTCGGGGCAAAGATGATAAGGCAAAAGCTATACAACCTTTTGCAAAACCTCCTTAGATGCTTATACCTAGTAATCACAACGAATAATCTGTTCTTTCATCCATGTTCTTGCTTTCCTGTCCATTCCCCTTATCTTCTATTTCTTCTCTATCTGGCTCAGTGCCAGTTAGACCCTAAGACCTAAAGGATTTAGATCCAAGAAAAGTGTCTGATTTGAGCTTTGTGGAAGGTAAGAAGAGTGTCAGATTCTTAAATTATCCCACTTTCTTTCTTCCTCTCACCATTTCAGGCACTGTATTTTAGGCATTCAAGGACCAATATGTTCTACAACTGTTAATGTGAATTTTGTGGGCACTTCCTATTTTTATACTTTCTGACGCATCTTTTAAACTTCAGATTTGTAACAAAAGGAGACCTCGAACACAGAAAACACAGTAAGTGATGAATGATAAAGGAAAATTTCTGGATCTCAAGGTTATACAATCTGAAATATATGGCTGAACAACAAGATTAAAATCTTCATTCTCAGAAATCTTTAATAAGAGATCTCTGTGGTCTAGAATACAAACTTATCCCAGCTGGGAACAGCCATCTGTGGTTTCAAGTTATTTTACTTTTAGAAAGTATACATCTTCTAGTCTAAGCATCCTATATCATTAGTCTCTATGTATCTCAAGGAAATGGGGGTCCTTCACCAATTTAGGTGGAGAAAAGGCAGGATATATTAAACCATTCTCATCTGAATCTTGGACCAAAAAAAAGAAACAAAAAGCCAAAACAAAACAAAATTTTAAAACCTCAAAACAAACAATCAGAAAAACAAAAAACCCACAAAAACCCTACTACAACCTCCTGGTTCTTCTCTGCTTATTTGCAGCAATTATTAAAATGTCATTTAGAAAAATCTGTGTTCCAATAAATTTAATGAAGACAATTCTGGGCAATCTGGAATGATCCCAGGAAAGGAAACTACATGTTGCCAAAAATATAAAGTACCATCAAAACAATAGTTTGAAAGGAAAGTTGAAATGATTTTTAATATTTAAGCATCCAAGAAAAGCCACTCTGCATCTTCAGCTGATTTCAACGCTAGGGAACATGCTGTAATTATTCAATATTAATGATTAATGGTGAAAAATGAGATATTTTGATAAAATTTTTCAGAAATAACCATATTCATAGTTAGGAGAGAGCTACATGTACAGGATTTCCTACATCAGTGTTCTATCAATTTGATACCATCTTCAATGAAAAACTCAAGGTTAATTAGAAATGCCAGTGGCCACCCTCCTGTACAAGTCTTTATATTTAATTACCATTGTTTTCAGACTAATTTTAAGTTATTCAGTATGTGTTAAACATGAAGGATATTATAAATCAAAATATACTTGATATTCAGCCTACCAACACACAATTTTAAAACTAAACAATGATATAACAAAATACTGGGTATGATCTTTTGATATTATTAGAATTACAAGAAGCTTCCAAATTTTTCAAAGAAGAAATCTTTCACAGGAACAAGCAATGATACAGGCACATTTTAAACGGTTTTGCCAAAAGTTATCTAATTATGTAAATATCAGGAAGGAATTGGGCTTCCCTAATAGCTCAGCTGGTAAAGAATCCACCTGCAATGCGGGAGACCTGGGTTCGATCCCTGGGTTGGGAAGATCCCCTGGAGAAGGGAAAAGCTACCCACTCCAGTATTCTGGCCTGGAGAATTCCATGGACTGTATAAGTCTATGGGGTCGCAAAGAGTCGGACACGACTGAGAGACTTTCACTCAGGAAGGAATATACTATTAAATATTTATATACATTTGGAGTGGTAACAGCATTAAAAACAAGTACTATACCTACTTCCTAGTAGTAACATATGAGTTTAGCTTTCGTAAAATGGAAGAATCAAGACTGATAAATATGGGAACTCTTGCATTTCTACATCTCATTTAAATAGCAAGAGCAGAAGAAATATTCTTAAAATACTTTGTCCTGGTTCCCAGGATTTGATAGCTGTACATTTTATCAAACAATATTAACTAATATTATTTTCAGATTTGAAATCTAAGGTACTGTAGAAGATACATTTACTCAATGTTAAATAATTCTAAACAAGTAACTGCCAAAATTCTGAATCATGAATGTGACTTCCAAATATACTGATGTATAATCAGAGTATACATTTTATTTCCATCAATAATTTGACTTTGGACACATAATGACAACTAACATTTGTTATCCTATAATGTAATGCTAAGTATTATTCTAAGTGCTTCTCATGTATTTGCTCTTTTAAGCCTTTACAATCCTATTCAGCAGGCACCATTAAATATCTCCAAATAAAAGATGAAGAAACTGAAACACAAACAGGTTAAATAATTAGCTAACAGTCAGGTGGCTGAGAAATGGAGGTGTCAGGGTCTGAACTTCTTAGGCTTTCTAACCACTCTACCAACTAGTGTGTCTCCTATACCAGCTCCAAGGTCAAGTCTCTGCAGGCAGTCTTCTGCCATTATCGAACAGGAGAGGAGCAGGTACTTTTAAACTGATCAAGATTCAAAGGCCCATATAAGAACAAACACTGGCCAATCTGATGTTCAAAAGCATCATATCTAAGCTTAATCCTGTTAAAAATAGCAAAATGTCATCTTATCAAAAAGGAAGACACCTTTGACAAAAGGAACAAATATAACTATTATTAATAGCTTCTTACTCACAATGCAAATCTTGGAACCTCACTGTTATTGCTGTATTTTTCTCACTGTCATGGCTTTTGGGTTTTGTGTTAAAGCAGCAGGAATGGGCACATGAATCACCCACCACAACCCCTAGCCCAAATCACTTTTTGAGTATGGGGAAAGACAGGGAATGGGAGGATAAGGGGAAAAGGACGTGAAGGAAAGGGAAATACGTCTAGAAGATGGAGAACTGAACTGGCATTGAGACCCCAAGGTGAAGTGGCAGAATCAGAGTTCTCCATGAAGACTTACAGGGCTGTACCCCTTGGATCAACTGCTATTTGACATAACTAGAACAAATCATACGATGTTTCTGTATTCTTCACAACCAGCTCTTATTCCTAAAAACACACCATTTGCCAACGAAGTGTTATTTCAGATTCCTCGGGTTTTGGCTCTCCTCTCAGCTAGATCTAATATATGATCATCTACATAACAATTTGACAAATGGAAAGTTTCCAACAACTATTAGTCAGCAAGTCTTATCTACCATAAACATCTCATTCTCCTTCGAAAACAGCTTCATATTTCAGGTGTGAACCACAAATAACAATGGCATTTTCATAGAATCTCTAAGAAATTCCAGCTGAAAAGTTAGAACTGTTATTAAATGAAAGATTGCAACAGGAGAGATAAAGTGCAGTTCAATTTATATTCCTTCAAGACAGTATGTGAGAATATTTTCTTAGGCATCTGAGTCAAATATTTCTATTTATCTGAACAGTTTAACAGGATACAACCCTAATTGGTGGCGGGGCGGAGGGGGGGGGGGTGGGGGGGGGGGGGGGGGGGATGACATATCTTTAATTGTAAATATTTTAGTCATTAATTTAAAATTGTTTCTGAAATTTATAAAATATTTAAAAAATGTAATTCTGTATATTTCAAACTATTACTCTATGAATATGTTGAAGGGCCCTGTAACAAGGATATAAAAATATGTGGAAATTTCTCTAGAAAACAAATGGTTGACATCTAAATTTAAATGTTCTCAAACCTAAAAAGAAATAAATGTGGCTAACGCTGCAATGCAAATAGTTCTCACCCCTGTTAAATTATACCATAGTATTAATTCACTGAAAAATATTCCTTTCAGGATTTGAAAAATATATGGAAATTTGAGTACTAGGTCTCTATTATTATAATTATTATTTATTTTTATGAATTCATTACCCAGGATGTTGTAAATATTTATATGCATAATTCAGGGGTAATCAGTGGTGTTTATCTTGACTAACTGATAATCTACAGACTGCAGTGCATTTATGATTTCAATGGAATTAATCTTCAATTCTCTACACTTCATTGTGAGAAGAGCTATAAAGAGATTGCCAAGAGGAGCCTTTGAGCATCGAAGCTTTACTTGAGGGAAAAAAAAAACAATTCCTTTGGGGGAAACTCATTATTTATTCACTGCAGAACACAACTATTCTCAAAAGGAGCTAATAACCTCAACTCTTTATAACGTACATATCTAAAAGATATCTTCTTTGTCATATAAACAAGATACAAGAATAATAGACACTTTCCAAGAGATAATATGAAGCCAATTCTACTTTGTCCACGGGAAATATAATTATTCCCACTTCACAAGCCCTCCTCTGACCTAATACAACGCAAAGGATCTGTGGGAGGTGGGCAGTAGATGATGGGGTGATGACCTGATTCACGAACAGTTCCAACATCCCTGAAGCCCTCCTCTATTTTTCCAATTATTTTTCCATGTTCAGATAAACACTGAATACTTCATTCTTGTTTGGTGAATTTTATGTAGATTATTCCACCAGTAATACATCAACTTCACTTTCCTGGCAGTCACACCCTGCCCATTTTCAGCCGTCTTCCTTTGACTCCAATTTGACACCCTGGTTTGAACAGTCATGCCACGTAAGGGAAATGCCAAGGCAAATCTGTCAGCTCTATGGGTTAGAGCCACCGTAGTGTGGCTACTTAATGATTTATAATAGAGCCGGGAAGTACTCACTTGCAGTGCTGCCGGGAGACGCTGGTGACTGACACGATCACAAAAGCGGTACAGATGTCTTCCAGGGTATTTTGTTTCTATCACATCACTGCATGTGCTCATTGGCCATAAAAAACGAAAGTGGTCCGTTTCTATCCCAAAGATATTCTATTCTATTCCCTCTTCTCACCAGAAGAAAAAAAAAAAAAAACTCTAAAACGTGTCTTTCATTGATTTTAAAATATTGGATAATTTTTGAACAATAAATCACTGTGCATAGTAAATTTAAAATAAAAGCTGATTTTGTAAGTGCTCTTTCTATAGCTGGACTATTCTAATCGACAGTTGTCTTTAATAACTTTAAACTTAAATGTTTCCACAGAAGAAGAGATAAAAGTGATCCTCATCTTTAAAAAAGTCTTTATATGTAAATGATGCATATTAATGATATGCCGTTTAAGATTTGCTTTAAAATATTCAAGACCACTCCCCACCATCCCCCCAAGTGGAAGGACAGAAGCAACAAGATTAACAAATATTGAAAACTGCTGACACTAGATTACAGAATATTATGCTCTCCACTTCTGTATTTGAAAATCTTCATTTAAAAAAACTTAGTTAAACAGACACTCATGGAGTTTTACATTCAATCACTTCTTTTCCTAAACAACCAAAGCACTTGAACGACTTATGTCTATCTTTACTACCTCGAACTATTAATGTCTAATATTCTGCAAACTATTACTTGGTCGTTAAGGACGAATGACATTATCTGTAAAGAAAATGTCTTAACTCATCATCCAAAATAACTGACATTAGTAGGCAGTTATTTTGATGTGCCTTATTTTCATAAGGAATGCTAAAACTACAAGGGATGACTGATATTCGAAGGCTTGCTCACCTTCCTAATTGGCTATGATATTTATTTCTTCATTATGCCTATGTATTTAAATTTCAGTCTTGCACCTGTCTTATTCTATCCTCCCAAAGCATCAGATTGCTACATTTCTACAATATAATAATAAACTGAAAGAGCCCTTCATTAATCCTCCAACATGGGCCACTTAAAAGTAAGTGAAACATTATAGCCAAATTCAGTTAAGATTTTCCGTAGCATCTACATTCAAATGGAAAGGTATCTGCCAGCTTATTAGGTGCTGAGGATATTACATTATACTCGGCAGAGCTCAGCAAGATGACTCACACAGTAAAATAAGAAAAATGGATTGAAGTAGAATAAAATTAAGTGCTATAAAAATCAACTGGTATAAAGTACATGTGATAAAAGATGTGTACTTTCTCTAAAAATTATGTCTTGAAATCAGAGATACATTGGTCTTTTAAGACCAGAATAAGATGCTTCTGATGGTAATTAAATTCAAGGTTGGAAAGTTGTTAACTCAGTATTCAAACAGCAACAAACCCTCTGGCTAGAATTATAAGCCTAGTTAACAGCTTTTATGCTCCATGGTGAACACTAGAATACTTTTCTTTTTCTCCTTCCTTTTTTAAAACTTTGCAGTTAATAAATAATTGTGGAATCATAGCTGGAATAGAATTTAGAAATAGCGTTGTCAACTGCCTAATATTGTAGATAAAGAAACAAAGGTTTGCTCATGCAATGTCGATCTTGCCTTCCTCCTAAGTGGTAGCAAATTCAGTATTCTTTAAATAAATGTTTGCTCTGATACAGGATGCTTTGTTTATGCTTTTGAAAGATTCTTATATATCTCTGAGTCCAAAATTTTACATCCCTCTCACCTCCTCCAATGACTCCCCCATATATACACATACACAAAAATCATATATAAGTGATAAAGATATCTTCCTCTTTTAAGTAAACAGAATATCTCAGAAGTCCCTTGAAACTATCTTGAAATTTTCAGGAAAAAAAAAACTGCATTAATTTTCAGCCTTTTAAAAAATGTTTCACAAAATTGTATCATTATAATGACGTATCTCTGTTATATCAACCTCAAGGCTATATTAGTTGTTCACAAAATGTTCTTAAGAAAAAGTAAATTTAAGCAAAGTTTTCTCAACTCTATTTTCAAATTCTATTTCTATTTTTTGAAAAAAATTAACTGCTTAAGAACATCAACTTAATCTCTAATAATGTATCTTTGGAGAAGGAACTGGCAACCCATTCCAGTGTTCTTGCCTAGAGAATTCCATGGACAGAGGAGCCTGGTGGGTTATAATCTATGGGGGGTCACAGGTCAGACACGACTGAGCAACTAACACACACACACAAAATATCTTTTAGCAATCTTTACATTAGTTAGGGAAGATAAAATGAGCTTAAAGGTTCAATTACATTCATCTAATTTAAAGTAAAAAAAATTGAAAAGGAAAGGGAGGATGAAAGATGGCAGCATTAATACATGAATCATTTTGCCTCATCATGAAGCAATGTGAGAATAGCAAACCTTCAACCATTTCATCTTTGTTTGTTAGGACTTAAAAAGTTAAGTCCTTCAGTAATTTTTTACTAGTTAATCAAGTCATGAAAAGAACCACAAAACTGTAAGATTTATCAGAAAATTGTATGGGCTACATACCCATTTTACTTTCAAAATTTACAAACTGCTGAATGGCAGAGTTTTTGGATCACTTCGGAAAATTTACCACAATACACATTTTATAGGTGTTACCTTCCCACCCAGGTGGTCAGCGGTAACGAATCTGCCTGCGATGCAGGAGATGCGGGTTTGATCCCTGGGTAGGGAAGATCCACTGGAGTAGGAAAGTACTTTTTAGGACAGCTACCACAGACTTGGGCTTCCCAGGTGCTTCGTGGTAAAGAATTCCCCCGCCAATGCAGGTAACACAGGTTGGATCCCTGGGTCAAAAGGAAACGGCAACTTGCTCCAGTATTCTTGCCTGGGAAATCCCATGGACACAGGAGCCTGGTGGGCTATAGTCCACAGGGTTGCAAGAGAGTCGGACACGACTTAGCGACTAAACAACAACTAAAGAAACGACATGTGTGTATTTCAAATCTCTAGCACAGTTAAATGCTTTCTAAATAAGCCACAATCATCCTACGTTTGGTGGTACAGATTTAGTGACATCATCTAAGGAGCTTCCCAGAAGAAACATGGGTTACAAAAGGCTGAACTCAAGGGTGACGAAAGACAGTTCAGCGTTCAGACAGAGCAGTCCACTTCCATGGAACTGCTAGCATGGAGCCAAGGTCCAAACATGGTCTGTCCTGGATCTTCACTTACAACTTCAAAA
This sequence comes from Bison bison bison, assembly GCF_000754665.1. Classification (NCBI taxonomy): domain Eukaryota; kingdom Metazoa; phylum Chordata; class Mammalia; order Artiodactyla; family Bovidae; genus Bison; species Bison bison. Next base: position 2,659,692 of record NW_011494614.1, on the reverse strand, counting down.
GTAGTTATGCCAAGAAAAAGGCAGGGCATGATACACAAACTAATGAACTGGATTCCTTTTAATCACTATAATGACAGATCTACTTTGTGTTCTTTGGCAATCTCTCTCACCCTGTTGGACTCCCCCACCCCCCAAGTTGGAAAGCTTTTATCAAAACTACAAGTAACAAATTTAAAATATTTTGTAAGAAACAAAATCACGTTGCCAGGACTGGGTTTGGAAAATAGTCTAAAGTTATAAATATGTTCTGAATAAAATGTTTTAAAGATAGTTAAGATTTTTACATGGAAGTCTGTTCACTAATGAGTCATTTGGGCCATAAATATATACTGCAGTTAAAGCTTCTGTTTTACAATTTAGTGGATGTACCTGGTGAATATATCATCTGGGATGTCAGATAGATTTCAACTTCCACATCGGTTCTGAGTGGAAGCCAGTTTTTGGAGTGGCAGCAAGCATGTAATGAATTTATCCTTCCTGACCTCTGCCATGCTGTACATATGCTAGACATGTAAAAAGCCTGCAGTGTTTTACCAGAAATCACAAAAGGTACATTGTTTCCTTGCAAGTGATCTCTTACCGAGATAACAAAAACAAAAAGTTATTGTAAGTCACACTATAGCTACCTTGTACACAGATGTCTCTTGTTAGAAGGAATTTTAAATATAAAAGATGCAGGCACTGCTACACAAAGATGTTATAGTCTCTATCAATTATACAACTTAAGTGATCAAATTTGAAAAAGAAGGAACTCTTCCAGGAGTTGTACATGAAGAATAACAGCATCTTTAATTTATAAAATATTGTGGGAACAAAATATTCACCTGACAGATATTCTCATCATAGAAAAAGTTTTGATGGAATGTATTTACTGGATCAGCAAAGGTTATGTTCCCTGGGGCCATCAGCTGTGTGATGGATGAATCTCATTCTTGATTATGATTCAGAAAAAGCATGAAAAAGGATGAAATATGAGGGCGATCTGATGAAGACTATTACCTATAAAAGGACAGGATCCGACATATGTTTTCTTCGGTGTTAAGTATCTGGCACATTTTAGCTGCTTGTTGAACACATTCAGTAAAAATGGGAGCGGGGGGGTTGTAGCATTTAGGCTCAATCTTTGGTTCTGACATTAACCAACTATATGATATATACTTAGTAATTCTTAGTTTTCTCATCTCTAAAATGGGACTATCAATACTTCCCTCAGTGAGCTGTTTTACAGAATGAACAGTATCATATAAGTGCAGGCACCACAAAGCCTGATATATAGTCAGCACTCAGTAAAAAATTATTTTTAAAACTTCTATAAATACTTTAATATTATTTTAATACTGGGCTAAGACAGAAACTAATTTCATTGGGCTTATTCCTACATCTACTTCTTCATCTTCCTTTTCTTTGAAACTTATTGGTCTTCTATAAATGCAGCTAGAAGAATTCTAATACCTCTATTCAATTTATTGATAACAGAGCCTCCCTACCAAATCCTTCCCTCAACAGCCTTTACCCTGTTATCCTATGGCTCAATCTATAAACTTAACATTGAGTTGTTAACATTTTAACGAAGATTAGGCTTTCAGTGTATTAGCTTTGTATACATTTCCATAGCAACTTAAATTTATGCCCCTCAATGCTACTTCCAAATACTGCTGCTGCTAAGTCGCTTCAGTTGTGTCCGACTCTGTGCGACCCCATAGACGGCAGCCCACCAGGCTGCTCTGTCCCTGGGATTCTCCAGGCAAGAACACTGGAGTGGGTTGCCATTTCCTCCTCCAATGCATGAAAGTGAAAAGTGAAAGTGAAGTCGCTCAGTCGTGTCCGACTCTTAGCGACCCCATGGACTGCAGCCTACTAGGCTCCTCTGTCCATGGGATTTTCCAGGCAAGAGTACTGGAGTGGGGTGCCATTGCCTACTCCCACTTCCAAATACTAGTAATAACATATTTCAAATTGAAGTACATATAAATTTGTACATAAAAATGAAACCCCAAAACAAACATATAACTCCAATATTATAAACCATGATTAAAAAGAACTATCTTGTCTGGTTATATTCTTACAGATTTAATCCTAATCCTGCTATTATTATATAAAAATATAGAACCTGTTATTGAACTTCATCTACAAATTTGATACACATGTCTGTGGTTGGTTGATTTCTCTCTATATTAATTTTAAAATATGGAAACAACACATATTTAGACAATTCTACAGATATTTCAGATTTGTTCATCCTCTGAAATGCTCTCTAAATTAGCACTCAGCAAAACACCAAAATATAATATTTACATATCTATATCTATATATAAGTATAAACAATATATATTTGAGAAATGAATAAATACAATTAGACCATGAGAAGGTTCACTGAATTACTTTTTTTTTTTTAATCCTTAAGTGTCTACTCTGTGGTTCTGAAGCAGGGGCAATTTTGCCCACCAGGAGACATTTTGACAATATATGAAGACAAGTTTGGTTGTCAGAACTGTTTGGTTTTTTGGGGGAAACTGCTATTCGCATCTAGAGAGTGGAGTCCGGGAATGCTGCCAAGCATCCCACAATACATGGGGCAGACCCCACCACAAATACTCATCACATCCACACTGGTGATAGCGCAGAAGAGAGAAACTCTGGTTTGCCTGAAAGTCAATTTAACAAGATTCCCTTCAGAACTCAAGTCTTAATAACATGCCCTTCAAAGCTCAAGTTGATATACTCTTTTGAGGCATTACCCTTAAAGAAAGAACTCTGCTATCTGACTGCAGGAGTTTAAAACAAACGCAATGTGCTATTTTAAACGAATACTGCTAGGTTATGTTTCTTGAATCTATGTCAGAGATTTGAAACAGCTGCATGAGTGATCCCTATTGATGCAATCTCAGACATGATCTTGGGGCCCATCGATCTGGCTGTAGATCTGCAGTGCAGGGTGCAGAGACCTGAAATGTGAGCGACGGGTGCCTTGTCAGAGCTGCTGCAATCTGCAAGTCAATCAGGTGGAACTGGCCCAATAAACAAAAACATTACATCAATTATAAAATCTCCAGAATCACTGTCATGTTTTCATTGATTAATTCCTACTCATTTACTCAACCGAAAGAGTTCTGCAGCAAGGAATAAAATGCTTTAAATGACATCCAGTCCCCGCAAACCCAGGTGTCTAATTATAGTGACGCCTTCCTTCTCTCTCCCTCTCTCTCTGTTACGCAGCAAAATTAACTGCAGAGACTACTAACTCTTTGCTGTAAGCAATACATTTTAAAAGCATTTTTTTAAGATGCCCATTATCTTAGGAGAAAATGTATGAAAGAAAATAAAACTGGCTCTTGGGTTAAGAGACACTGGTTGAGTTATCCATTATTTGGTTAATTTCTTAAATACACAATAATTATATATCCTGCCATTTATTCACTTTTGCTCTTTGAGTTACCTCCTATTACAGCAATATTTAGCATCCCCAAATTAAAAATAGTAAGATCGGTCCTCCTCATAATCGTTTTCAGGACAAGTTGACTAAAACACAAATCCAGTAACCATCACTATCCCACCTGAGTTATTCACTAGCTGGCTCAACGTTTTAAGTAAAGATCCAGCTCTGTGGTTGAACTCACAAAGTTTTTCATAACCTGGGTTTTAGCCTCCAGCCCTGTGCCTCCCCTTATCTCATAAATGCCCTTTGGCAACTGCCACAGCAATTACACTAAACTGATGGCAGTTCCTGGAACATCCCATATTTTTTCATACTTCTTTGACACAAAATATACTGATATTTTAGTCACAAATGTACTTTTTATCTGCCTCATTTACTCCTTATCCTTATCCTTCAACTGACTACTCAAGCATCACCAGAACCATTCAGGAAGCCTGATGTGCCCCCTTCTCCTCTGTTTGCAAAGTACTCTGAGGACCTCCATCAATGAGCATAATCCACTGCCTCAGACAATCTCTGTCTGCTATGTGAGACTGGATTCTTTAAAGGTAAGAAGCCTCCTCTGTGAATACTCAGAGCCCTTGGCAGTGCCTGGTATAGAACAGACAATAAATATCAGTGACTGGTTCAGTGAATGGACCAAGGATGGCAAGTTCATAGATTTGGGTAATGGGTTCCTTTCTCCACTGACAGTGGTAATATTTTATGCTCTCCTTATAACCTAGCCATCCTCAATTAGATATTTTCTGTAGTCAAACTATCTCCTCACTGAAATCTTCAAAGTTCGCCTTCAGCATCTGCAACCTAGTAGCTATTTCATAAATACTAGATGAATGAACAAATCGAGAAATAAATCTCTAAAAATTATTGAGCAAAATTAATCCAAGGACAGGAGGATTTCAGTAAGGGTTGACTAACAAAAGAAGTGGATATGCGCAATTTTACTTCCTTCTGGATTCAGGGGAAAGTGTGTATGAATACATAAACTAACTTGGGAAATCTATTTGAATGGTATACGGCTATTTATGACACCAGTTAGAGAAGGAAATGGCAACCCACTCCAGTATTCTTGCCTGGAGAATCCCAGGGACAGAGGAGCCTGGTGGGCTACCGTCTACGGGGTCGCACAGAGTCGGACACAACTGAAGCGACTTAGCAGCAGCAGCAGCATGACCCTGGTACAGCAATTTCTGCTCGGTTTGCAATTTTTCAGAATAAAATTTTGGGAGGAAAATACCGGCAATTATAATAAATTCAGGAGTACTCACAGAAGGGTCAACAACAGTACTATGGGAGCCCCAAGGAAACGAACATGAGAGGACATCCAAGTTATGTCTGGGAGCAGAGGAGATTACTTAGAGAAGACTTCACAGAAAGGGTGGTTCCTGAGATGAATCTTGAAGAGCAGAGAGGGATAAGGAAAGGATAGGCCAGGATGAGTGAATAAGCAGGGAAGGATTATGTTGGATCCTATCAATTTTCAAAAGTTAAAGTTTGTATCAATATTACCACACATAATTACTGGATGGTGTATGATTTTCAGCTATCCCTAATTGTAATCACCAGGGTTTGTGATATGTGTACAGGACTTTTGTTGTGGTTTGTCATGCTATGGTATAATGTTGGAGCTGCACTGACTTCCAGTAAATACGGAAGATATACTGGGGTAGGGAAGACAAGTAATGGAATACTAATCTGATTACAGGCAAGGACCTATTTGAGAAGCATTAGGGCAAAGATACTAAAAAAAGTGACAGAATAAGCATATCAGAAACTAGAGATAATAAAACATTTGGAAATCATTAGGGCCCCGGCCAAGGTACTTGGTTGCCATGACAAAGCCAAAAGAATCAACTGAAAAATTGACAAGCAGGTACCTTGGGAGAAGCTGAACAAAGAGAGAAAAGGCCAATGTTTTCAAGAGGCAATAAGATGATAATTTTCTAAGTCTCTTTTGGGAACATGCTCTGAGTTTTATTCTGCTCTGAGTTTTATAGCATGAGTCTGATCTGACTACAAATGAAGCAAAGGTAGGTACTGTACAGGCATGATACACTTAATGTCCGAACCCTCTTCTAGCTTTGTTAATTCACTGTGAATTACTGAGGAACTTGTTATCTGAATAAAAGAAAGAGGCTGGAGCACAGAGCTAAGTTCACACGTAGCATCACATTCACTAATACCAATAGAGATGTCTAGCAAGGATGCTTGCTCAGTCACTTCAGTCATGCCTGACTCTTTGTGGTCCTACGGCCTGTAGCCCATTAGGCTCCTCTGTCCATAGGATTCTTGAGGCAAGAATACTGGAGTGGGTTGCCATGCCCTCTTCCAGGAGATATTCCTGACCCAGGGATCGAACCCATGCCTCCTGTGTCTCCTGCACTGTAGGCAGATTCTTTACCACTGAGTCACCGGGGAAGCCCCAGAGATGTCTAGAGCCACCCTTTATCTTTCACTTCATACCTCCCTCAAGTTGTAGAATGGAAATTCTAGTTTTGTGCAACCACACCTTCCAGGGGTAAGCTGACCCATGCTTGCACTGGCAGGCCTTAGCTGATTGTGTACATCTCTTCTCATATCTATATTCAGTGACCTTGCATTGGTAATTTGAAATCAGTCACGGCATGAGTATTTCAACCACAGAAACCAGTAAACGTGACAAATCAAGGTGGTTTGTTTTTTATTTCCCTTTGAGGAAGCAAGTTATTAAACTTTTACCAGGATACCACTGGATTCATCTATCCCATCTAGACAGTCAGAAACCAATTAAGCATCTCATGATAATAATTGAAAAAATTAACTGAACACTATTTTAAATAAAAAGTATGTGAGACATGGAGAATAATTCAGCTCAGCAATCTGTTAGCAAGCAAATCAGCTAGGATTGATCTCATAAAACAAATGATTTGAAACTTTTAATGTCATCTGTCCTCCCCAAGTGATAAGGTCAAAATATATATGGTTCCCGCTAATGTCAACTAAGAAGGAAGCAACAACCATTTCTTATTTATGCATGTGAGAGTATGTTCAGTTCCTTCAGTCATGTCTGACTCTAAGCAACCCTATGGAGTGTAGCCTGCCTGCCAGGCTCCTCTGTCCATGGGATTCTCCAGGCAAGAATACTAGAGTGGGTTGCCATGCCCTCCTCCAGGGGATCTTTCCAACCTAGGGATCAAACCCAGGTCTCCTGCATCTCCTGCATTATAGGTGGATTCTTCACCAATTGAACCAGCATGTAGCCGAAGTCAAATGATACAACATGTGGATACATTTAAATTGTGTTATTCTGGGGAGATAAAGTTTTAATCACCAGGGGAATAATTAGTCTTTGTTTATAAATACTAAATGTAATTTTTGAGAGAGTCAACACGTTTTCCCTTCAAGGAAAATTAACAAATACATTTGTTAATGTACGCTTCCCAGGTGGCTCAGTGAAAAAGAATCTGCCTGCCAATACAGGAGATGCAGCTTCAATCCCTGGGTCTGTAAGATCCCCTGGAGAAGGAAATGGCAACCCACTCCAGTATTCTTGCCTGGGAAATCCCATGGACAGAAGAGCCTGGCAGACTACAGTCCATGGGGTCGTAAAAGTGTTTGACAGGACTTAGTGATTCAACAACACTTAAGCAACTGATACCTTTCCATAAATTATGTCTGCAGTGTATGTCTGCAGAAGAGATACCTTTTATAATTCAGAGATTAACCAATATGGATCACTCAATTCATTTTACAGAAAAGACAGCTAAACTAGTGCTTTTTTATGCAATCCATAAACATAAAAGAAGCAAAGTATGTTTTATCACAATGGATAAAAGTAAAAATAAAAGAAAAAAAAAGAGAGAATGCCATCACTTAGATAACTCAATTAATTCTCTTCATTCCTGAAAGCAAAGACAACCATTTAAGAAGAAAACTAACTGAACTTGAATATTTAAAAGTGAATGAGATATGTATTTTTTCAAATAGCGTTTGTTGTCTTTTCTATCCTTTATTCTGACAAGTCACTTAAATCCCAAAGGTAACTTTCAACTCTACTTTTCTCTTTAATCATGTCTTTTTTTTTTTTCATAAAATGGGCTTATAGAATTTTTAAGAAGCCTGTGATTGAACACTACACTTACTATCTTCATCAATACCTCTGTTTAAATTTGAATAAATAAGAATGTTTTTAAGAAAACATATCAGATAGTGATATATTTATACATACATCATGAATAAACCTGTATATGACTTTAAAGCTCCCTGAATCATAACTGGTTTTTTAAGTTTAATAATTCTTTATACACATGTTGACTGGTCATGGGATGTCAAAAACTATCCTCATTGGTATGGCATATGAAATTTAACACTCTAAAGTTAAGAAATCCTGTTTTTCTTCAATACAGCCTACATAAATATTCATTCCTTAACACACACACACACACCTTTATCTTCATTTTTAACTTCTCAAATGTATTCTGCTCTGTGGGCCCTGGAGACCTCCACATTTCTAATTTCACTCATTTCATAATTTCACTATGAATTCTACTTGTTCCTTTGCCATCACCCGTATCTTGACATACTGACCCTGGACCAACCTTATTTTTAACTCTGCATCTCACTTTCTTCATTCTATATTATCTCATTGTAGCTTAGACTTTCCTGATCAGTAATGTTGCTCATAAAAAAGCAAGAAAAAAGGTGGGGAAGGAAAGGTACCATTTGAGATTCAATTTCTCCGACTCTGTTTTCCACATATCCTTCATTTCTCCTGTTCCACACCACCCCACCTCCCTTCCCTCCCCACCCCCGCCCAGCCAAGAAAACACACCACTCATACTCTGAGAACCCTAATTATCACATTACTGAAACAAAAGTAGTCTTTAAGGATCCCTCCCACATTCACTCTCTGGGTGACTTCCTTGCTCCTACAAGGGTCCCTTCTCAGAGATGGGAACTTAGCACCAAAGATATATATAAAAGCTACCACTGTTTATGTTTATATAGCAATTATTATTTCCTATAATCCTCACAACAGTCATTTAAAAACATCAAGGCAGGTGCTACTACCTTATTGTAAAGGTAAGGAAACCAGCTTTGAGATGTGACATGTCTGGCCAAGTATCACAGAATTGATGAGCAGCAGTGGATGAAAATCAGGGCTTTTGAAAACTGACCCACCTCCTTCCTTGCATCACTTTTAAGGACAGAAGATAATATTGCTAATCACATCTACCATTCCTGAGGGCCTCTGTGAGCAAAGTACTGTACTGGGCTTTCTACGAACACATTCTCCTAGCAGCTTGCAGAGACAGACAAGGCATACTTCATAGTTCAGGACTGCACGAGCCTCATTTAGGAAATGTGTAAAGAGAAGCCTCAAAGCCACACCAATAAGTCCATGGTGAATTTGAAGACAGAACCAGGTCTTCTCATTCCTCAGCTATCTCCCTGCCAAAGGACTCACTACATTTGAGGTTATAAGCATGGTAGTATCACAAGGAAAATGTATGACCCTGCATTAAAATATACTGGGGGAAATGTAAGAGCATACACACGTGCACACACACACACACATACAGCACGTACCTGCATATGTATAAACATCTCTAGGGACTAGAGAACAAAAATAATTATACTTTTATAATCTTTAGAAACTAAAAAGAAAATCATTTCTACAACAAAGTTAATGTTCTGAGGGGAACAGTATCTTACTTTATTCCGCATAATTAATTTCAATTTTCTAGGAGGCATACACTTCAAGACACATGCCCTGTCGGATGGCTCCTCTTCCACTAGAAGAGGGATCATGAACAGCTCAACTTCTAACCCTTAAGAAATCAGAGAAAAGGGGAGAAGTGTCTGCGTAACCATTTAAAACCATGCCAACTTTTACGAGTGTCCTTTTAAACCTGGGTTACTAGTAGCTTCCGTAGCACATCTTCTATGCATATTCTAGGAGTCCACTGTTTCTTTTAAGGAGCAGATACTGGAAACGTTATCTTAAAGGGATCAGAGGCTTATCTCACAACAGCTGAAGGCTGCTGATGACACACAAAAAATGAGAAGGACATTAAGTCTAATCAAAGTGTGCTGGGATATGTGTTTATTTTAGTTTGAGACTATTAAAATTGCATCTGAGTGTAATACAGCATAAGTCACAGACTGTTGTCTTTCTTAGCACCCATTTTCATGAATCAGAAAATGGTTTCATAAAATCATGAAAACTGATGCGCTGCCTCGTGATCATCACCAACCCAGGCGGCTCTGCTATACTAGATAACAAGGAATATCATTCAACTGAAAACAGTCTTTCCATTTCACACCATTCTGGAATTCTTGCTGTTTCTTATGACACATAAAGTGTCATGAAATTGGAGCCAGAAACAATTTAAATATATTCTTTAAAAAAAGCAGGCTCTTTTGGGGCTTTGGTAGCTGCGTGGCCACAGTGGCCACCTTTGTTACTATTGTTTATTAATTTACAGGGGGGCATAGGTACTATGTTAAAGGAACAAGCTCCACTCCCCCATATTTGGGGATGACTCAAACCAACACATGGCAAAAATACACGAGATCTGGTGCTGCTTCTCCACTCTGTGCTTTTGATTAAATCTATCAGAATAACTGAAGGCAAAAGGAGAAGTGGGTGGCAGAGGATGAGATGGTTAGACAGCATCACTGATACAATGGACATGAATTTGAGCAAATTCCAGGAGATAGTGGAGGACAGAGGAGGGTGTAGTCCATGGGGTCACAAAGAGTTGGACAGAACTTAGTGACTGAACAACCAATCAGAATAATGGAATTGCCTGGAAGCAGACTAAATAACTCTTGGAAATAAAGTCACAGTTAGCGAATAATTTTCATCTTAAATTGGCTTTGAAATACACACTCTTTCATAAAACAATAGGTGAATATTTATATTCAGTACATTAGTCTATATTCTGGACTATATCTAATAACTTAGTTAGCCTAGCAGTTCCTCATCTTCTACTCACTAATTAATGACCACATCTTTCTAACTGAATGCTCACTTGACAGTGAAAGAAAATTAAATCTGCAAGAGAAGCTTAACTGTATAGTCCACAAAACTTGTTCTTAAACTTCAACTTATCTTAAATAAGTTATACTTAAATATTTTATGCTAAAACTAAAACCTGAAATTAGTCTCAATTTCCAGAACTATCAAATGCACTGTAATAAGTCAAAGTTTAAAATATTTTGCTTCCTTTTATTGAGTCCATGTCAAATTTTATTCACTGTCTCTGTCTGATTTTAGTCAAAAATTTAAATATTTATGTCCTATTCACATAATCCTGGGAGAAGGCAATGGCAACCCCCTCCAGTACTCTTGCCTGGAAAATCCCATGGACGGAGGAGCCTGGTAGGCTATATATAGTCCATGGTGTCTCGAAGAGCTGGACACGACTGAGCAACTTCACTTTCACTTTTCACTTTCATGCCTTGGAGAAGGAAATGGCAACCCACTCCAGTGTTCTTGCCTGGAGAATCCCAGGGACAGAGCAGCCTGGTGGGCTGCCGTCTATGGGGCAGCACAGAGTCGGACACGACTGACGTGACTTAGCAGCAGCAGCAGTACATAATCCTTGGGGCTTAAATTTATAAAGCAACATCAAAGTGGACATAGGCTCTGCTCCTGGTATTTGTATATATAAACTGATTTAATCCTCACACCCACACTGTAAGGTAGATAATGTTATTGCCAAGTTCCCTGATGTAGTACCAGGTCAACCTAGTACTTGAACCAAGGAAAGTCTCTATGATGCTATTTTGCCTCTCAGACACTCAGGCTGGGATGGGGTGTCATTCTTTTTTGTTTATTTGTAATACTTTTATTTAGTCATTTGCTCATTCCTTCACTCCATAAACATGTACTGAGTGCCCAAATAAGTGCAAGGCTCTGGAGGAACAATGATATGTGGTAACACAATTTATGCCTCTCAATCTGTCCTAAGTCTAGCAAAGGGAGCAGACTTTTGAAGGAATAACTAAAATCTACTGAGGAGAGTGAAAAAGCTGGCTTAAAGCTCAACATTCAGAAAACTAAGATACGGCATCTGGTCCCATCACTTCATGGGAAATAGATGGGGAAACAGTGTCAGACTTTATTTTTGGGGGCTCCAAAATCACTGCAGATGGTGACTGCAGCCATGAAATTAAAAGACACTTACTCCTTGGAAGGAAAGTTATGACCAAGCTAGATAACATATAGAGACATTACTTTGTCAACAAAGGTCCGTCGAGTCAAGGCTATGGTTTTTCCTGTGGTCATGTATGGATGTGAGAGTTGGACTGTGAAGAAAGCTGAGGGCCAAAGAATTGATGCTTCTGAACTGTGGTTTTGGAGAAGACTCTTGAGAGTCCCTTGGACTGCAAGGAGATCCAACCAGTCCATTCTGAAGGAGATCAGCCCTGGGTGTTCTTTGGAAGGAATGATGTTAAAGCTGAAAACTCCAGTACTTTGGCCACCTCATGGGAAGAGTTGACTCATTGGAAAAGACTCTGATGCTGGGAGGGATTGGGGGCAGGAGGAAAAGAGGACTACAGAGGATGAGCTGGCTGGATAGCATCACTGACTCGATGGACGTGAGTCTGAGTGAACTCCGGGAGTTGGTGATGGACAGGGAGGCCTGGCGTGCTGCGATTCATGGGGTCGCAAAGAGTCGGACACGTCTGAGCGACTGAACTGACTGACTGACTGAGAAGACTGCTAAAATGACAGGTAAAGAAATTCTATAGAAGCAAACTTGGAGAGAACCATTTAAACATTTTGAACCTCAGTATTTTCCTCTGAAAAAAATGGGCATAAACAAGTATCACTTTTTGGAAAAGAAATCATCTAAAACCCTAATTAAATAACAGGGCTTCCCAGTGGCTCAGCGATAAGGAACCTGCCTGCAATGCAGGAAATGCAACAGATGCAGCTTCGATCCCTGGGTCAGAAAGATCCCCTGGAGGAAGAAATGGCAACCACCCCCAGTATTCTTGCCTGGAAAACCCCATGGACAGAGGAGGCTGGCAGGCTTCAGATCATAGGATCACGAAGCACTGGACACGACTGAAGAGACAGCACTCACTCAGAGCAGCAGGTCTCTTCCCTGAGTCTGGCAGTTTACTGACTGAAATCTTCTGACTTCAGAATAAATACGTATCAACTTGGTACTAACTTACTCAGTACACACATGCCCTGCTTCACTCTATAAATGAAGAATTTGGGGGCACTTACTTTTCATATGGTAAAAAGACATAAAACTTACAGTGAAGGAATTGAGAATATAAAACTCGAATTTAACAGATTTGCATTATAACTTTAAAGAATGAAGGGACCATGAGTAGAGATTTAAGCTATGGCAATCTCTTTCAGTGTTTTCATTAATCTGTATGATCCTTAAACTCAAGTATATCTTTTAATAGCAAAGCACCGACTTGTCTGTAATACAGTCATAAAAAACTGAAAATTTTAATCCATTTTTCATTAAAGCCTCATATAGGACAAACAGGCAAGGGAGACCATGAATAAAAGGAATTTGCAGTCTCCATCAGCTGCCTGACTCTCTAGTATGCTTTTATAAACAATTTTGTCTATTATTACCACATCTCTCTCCTTGAATGATTCTATGTCCAAGTAGCAACTAATTTACCTCCTCCATTTAACTTGAGAGGATCAAGTTTTAATTTAAAAAGGTTCCTAGTGTTCAGCTAAGACAGGAAAAAATTACGTTTGTGCTGATTTCTAATCTTCTCTAATACTTCACCCATCTAGGAGTGCTGTCCGGGCACTCTCAACTCCGCCAGGACGATGACTGGGGGGCTGTGAAGGTTTCATGAGCCCCCAGATTTCAGAGTTAAGTGCTGGTGTGCACTTTTACAACTCTTATCAGATTCTCAAACAGATCACAAGCCAAAAAGATGAGGCTCTACTGAGACACTCTTCTTTGGGAATTAATACACATGAGATTTAACAAGGGGATCAGTAAACAACTGTGGAATTACTACGGGCATCTACTTCCTACTCATCTATCTGTCCCTTCTTGCCCACTCCCACGAACAGGAACATTGAAAGACAAAGCAAAACAGATTGACTCGGTCAACTTCTGTGTACCGTCTTCTCAAAGTGCTCCAAAAGGCTACATTTTCTAGCCTCTCTTGCAATTAAGTTGTGCCACTTAACCAACTCTAGCCCAAGGGACCCTGAGCATAAACAGTGGTATAACTTCTGAAAGATGATGACCAGAAGGCAATGCTCTTTCCCAGACTCTCTCTGCCAAAACTTTAGGTACCTCATAAGCCACATGTGGGAGGAAAACGGAACATAATTCCTGAGCTGCTGGATGCAGGACTGCACCATTGACTTTACAGGGCAAAAAAAAACAGCTCTTGGTTGAGATAAGCTACTGAAATTGGGATGGTCTGTTTATTGTAGCTGCTGCTGTTGTGGATAATCACAGCCTATCTATGAATCCTCAGATTAAAGATAAAAAGTTTATCAGACAAGTTTAAATCTATGTGTTAATTTTAAATGGGGCAGAGTTTTCTGCAGGTGCTATTTCTATATTTCTGTAAACTACTCACTATAAACCAAACTTACACTAGTTTATTTTATAAAATACTGCATAATCCCAAAAGCTTATACCCACACATCCCTTGCCCCAAAACAAATAAAGATAAAACATAGCTTAAGGTCCAAAACAAAACAGCTACTTGTACATGCATTCAGGCAACACAAAATGAGCATTTACACAGTGGTGCTGGCCACTGTAGATCCAAAGCTAAGGGTCAGAGTCCCTGCCGCCTCCCAGAGGATGCAGATCAGTAAACATTACAAGAGCAACAACAATATAGGATGATACGGGATCACCACTCAAGCCTGGGGGAATGGAAAAACCAAGGGAGGCTCCCCAGAGGAACCGTCACCAGAGTTGAGTCTAGAAGAACAAGAGTCATTAATTAAGAAAACAAAGGTGAGGAGGTTTTTAATGAGAAAACAGAATGATGAGAAAGCACAAATGTGAGATAACTGGATGTATGATAGAAAAAACAAAACAAAACTGCAGGGAGGCTGGAGAGGAGCGTCTAGACGGAAGGGCAGTTTGATGAGGCCTGAGAGAGACAGGCCAGGGCAAAACTCTGAAACTCTGCTTCAGTTTAAAATACAAATGTATTTAGTTGCACTGAGGAGCTTCAGCTGCATGCAACAAATTCCAGTAAATTCTCTTCTCACTTTTATTCTGTTACAAGTATTTTCTAATTCTCTTTGTTATGGCTTCATAGATACACCCATCATTTAATAGTGGATATTTAATTTCCAAATACAGGTTGTTGTTGTTGTTGTTTTTTAAGTATCTTTGATATTAATTTCTCATTTAAATGCTTTCCTCTCTGCAGTCACCCTCTGTGTTTTTTCAGTCTAACTTTATTGAAGTTTTCAATGGTTAAGTTCAAGATTTCTCTTGGTAAATGTCACAATGCACTTGAAAATATGTGGATTATTTTCAAATTTCTTTTGATATTGATTTCTGACACAATTCCACAATAATAAGAGAACAGACTGTATGATTCCAGTAACTTAAGACCATGAAATTTTTGCACCTTGTTTTATGTCTCTGGATATGTTCTATTGTCTCCTAAGTCTATGGGAACTTGAATAGAATTTGTATCCTACTATTGTGTGAAAATCATATAAATCTTAATTATGAACTGAATTGATTGAATTGATTCATCATGCTTTTCAGGTCTACTATAACCCTCTACTTTTCTGGATATTCAGTCTAGTTAAGTTTTGAGAGTTTGGTACTGAAACTCCAGCTAAAAATCTTAATTAAGCTACGTGAAAAAATAACTGTAATATATAGTGGAACTATATGTAACCTTGTTTTGGATTTTCCAAGTTTCCTGGACGTCCCTGTATCTCAGACAGTAAAAAATCTGCCAGCAATGCAGGAGACCCGGGTTCAGTACCTGGGTTGGGAAGATCCCCTGGAGGTGGAAATGGCAATCCACTCCAGTATTCTCACCTAGAGAATCCCACGGACAGAGGAGCCTGGCAGGAGCCAGCCATGGCATTGCAAAATGTTGGAGACAACTGAGCAACTAACACTACTACTACTATATACTCATAATTTAAAAAAGAAAAGAGAAACAAACAAAATACAAATGCAATTAAAGGACCTTCTCAAGTTTTTCTGGGCCCCTTCAGGAGAAAATAAGACATCTGTGCAACTGCACAATAGTCATAATCAATCAGTGTGTTTATATGATTTGGGGTAATGTTAATAAAAACACGGCAAAATGAGTATATGGAAGTTGTCACTGGCGATGGTTTATTCATTTAGATACATTGATTCACTCAGATATATTGATTCACTCCTCAATTCTTCCTTCTCTACTTATTCTGAAGAAAAATAAAACCAAGTATTTTCAGGAGGAATAAAATCAAGTGGTTTACAGTATAAATTTTACAGCTTTATATGATTTAGAAATTTAAATGGATATGGTATTTTATTTTCAGTAGCTAGTGTAAAATCATGAAAATAGTATTCAGTTCATAATCTGTGTCAATAAAGCTCTACTTAAAAAAAAAATCATTGTTAATTTATGTAAAAAACAGCAGCCATAAAACAAATAGTAATATACTTAGTATAAACAACTAGAAACATATTTACCATATGTTATCTACATGGGAAAAGACAACTTTTCCTTTTTAATTTTTGCATCAAATTATTTTTTTCCAAGAAACAATCAGAAAACATAATTCAACTATTCAAATCAAGGGATTTGTGACTACAGTGTGGATCAGACCAAAGTGAAGGACACAATCTAATCTTTAGTTGATATAAACAGTGGTGTAAACCATAGCATTTAGTAAACATTAACTTAATTTTGTTTTTTCATAATTATCTTCTTTAGCTATTTCCACTTTCTACAATGAATTATGGTTAAAATTTTTATCTGGCTTTGGAGGTATCCATTTCTGAGATCTTCGTTATGTTTTGCTATGCTGTAACTTTCTTAACCAGAAGACAGAAAAAAGTACCATTTTAATAATCTGTCCCATTCATTTGAAAATGAGGATTTGTTTTAGAAACAGCTTTTGAGGGTCACCTAGGTCACTAATTAGCCGTCAACCTTGTATTATGATGGATAGATCAGGCTGCAAAACATCCCCTGGTAGCACTGGCTTTTGGGATTACTGAAATACATTATGGACTACATGAAAAGGGAGTTATTAAGCAATGCATATGTGGTTATTAAACAATATATTCATGTCCATGTCCCCACAGAATTTACAGTCATGGTGAGACTATAAGGCAAGCAGAGTTAAACTAAAGGATTTAAAAAGCAATACATAATTGTAAGTGTGAACAAGGCTGTGAGTCATCCAGACAACAAACAAGATAGAACCGAAGGTGCAGAGGTGATAGGAGGTCTCCTTCGCCGAGTACCTCCTCCTTCAACACAACCTTCAGAGCCTGGAATTGCTCAGTTCAAGATCCTTTCTAAGATCAACCTTCCTATCCACTTTTTTATTCTTTTCTCTTGCATCCTCCATTATCCTTATTTTAATGAGCATTAGGCAATGGCAAACCACTCCAGTACTCTTGCCTGGAAAATCCCATGGACGGAGGAGCCTGGTAGGCTGCAGTCCATGGAGTCGCTAAGAGTCGGACACGACTGATCGACTTCACTTTCACTTTTCACTCTCATGCATTGGAGAAGGAAATGGCAACCCACTCCAGTGTTCTTGCCTGGAGAATCCCAGGGATGGGGAAGCCTGGTGGGCTGCTGTCTATGGGGTCACACAGAGTCGGAAACGACTGAAATGACTTAGTAGTAGTAGTAGTAGTAGTAGTATTTTCTTCTCCATGGACTCCTATATCTTCCTTCAGTGGGAAAAACATGCTTCTATTGGAACCTCCACTATTCTACAAGAGTCTTCTCTGCTCTGAACTCTCCAGCTAACACCCACTTCTCTTTGTTTTATTGTTGATTATCTTGATAGAGTTGTCTGAACTTGTTCTCATACATACCTTCCAACTTACTAGTGACTCATCTTCTTGGAATCTGGTCTACAATGAGGATTCTACCTCCTCCCCTCCCAACTCTAGTCAAACTGCCTTCTCAATAGTTACTGGTGCCCTTCTAACTGCCAGAATCAATGTCCTTTTCTCATTTCTTGTCCTCTGTATCATCTGGCACCATTAACTACTTCCTTCTTTAGTCTTTTGCGTTTCTTGATAATGTTTCATTCTCCTTTCCCCAAAATTTATTAATTTGCTTATTCTCTGTCACTTTCTTTGATTTTTCTCCCATCTGACTGCTGATTACAGAGAGATGCACTACAGTTTTTTTTCTATCCTTTCTGCCTATCATACATCCTCTGGGTATGACACAGCACTCTTCTGTAACACAGCTATCAATTCTATGTGAATGACTTTCAGGTGCTTTTTTGTAAATTCAAACCATCCCCAACCAAATCAGTTATCTGTATACTCTCCCTGAAAAGAAAGCAAACACATCTATTATTTCTTAACTTGGCTAATGACAATGCCTCAACCCTAATCATCCAAACTGTAAACAAGGTCATTTTCAGCTAACTTCTCTGGATACACTTTGAGAAATAAGTGATAAACAGTAGCATAATGCAAAACATTCACAGTGCCTCTTTGTAAGTAAATATTTTTTCAAAGCACCACATCCATTTTCCTGAAATATCTTTGAGTGGGCTATGTGATTTTTATTGTTCAAGATGGACTACTATGACAAATAGGAACTAAATAATTTCCTATTATTAGGATGAATAAGAGATTAGTCAGAAATGATATCCAGTTTTTCTAGTTCAGTGATTTCCTCTAGGCCTTGCAGAGATAGTAAAACTTTCTCCAGTAAAGCTCAGATAAAATCAAAAGCTAGTGTTTTAAAAAGCTGTTCATTCAGAAGGCCAAGTTTCTATGCTTTCTCCTTTTTTATTTTTCAACATGCCATGGATATAATGTTACATTCAACTATCCATTTACAAAATAATAAGAAATAAGTTTCCAGCTGTTTTAGTCACTGAATAAGGTCACTGATGTTTGCATTTTTCTTAAATGTTGTTTATGTACTTTTTCAAATGATGAAACAAGACACAGAAGGTAACATAAGTCAAAGACTAGCTCTATAAATTGGTACTAAGATAAATAAATGCAACAGCTAGAAATAATTACGTAGTAACCCCTGAAGAACTGTTATTCCAGTATTTCCAAATGTCTACAGAGTGTGTTTACATAAGTACTCTATTTAGCACAAGGGATACATTCCTGGAGAACGAGCCCCAGGAGAGGCCAGTGCTTACGCTGATGTGAGTTTGCTCCTCTATCAGCAGAGGCTCTTCCTTTTTTTCAAACTCCCACCTCAGTGTATTTCTGCAACTACTCTTTCTGTTCCCATGTTGTAGGAAGATTTATTAGATTTATTATGCTCTCCATAATTTCCCAAGACTTGCAAAAACCCTTAACTTCATACTGACATTTAATTTGTTTCCCCTACCTCGGTTTCCAAGAGTTAAAAGCCTGCCACGACTGTATCAAGTCCACGAATTCTTTTTTTTTTTTAATACTCTATACTTTTGGATGTTACTGTGGCTGGCTAAACATTTAAAAATACATAGTGCATGGTGTCCCTTTAACACAATTATTGTCAAAATCGAATAAAAATAGGGATAGAGAACACAAACTTCTTCTAAACTACTGTAATTTTCTTAATCCATTTCTATTTATCTAATTGAGGATGTAATTAAATGGACAAATATTTATTTTTAGAGTAGGACAAACTGCCTTTTTGCTTATTTGTATTTTCTCCTCTACTAATTCCCAAAAACCCTATAAATTCAGGCAGGATAATTCAACCTACATAAGCAATATCTTATAACCTAAGACATTCTCATCATACTATAACTACTGGTTGTTGCCCCAAGAGAAAATGAGGAATTTCACCTTTTTCTTTCAATGAATTCTTTATGATACCTTAAAATAAGTATTGTTTTCTAAAAATAATAAACAGGAAGAAGAGAGTGTTACCACTGTTTATCCTTTCATTTATCCACTCACTCATTTTCACTAACACATTTATTTATTCAATAAATACACATTAGCTTATTCAGCTGTTTGAGGAAATAACACATATTGTTGATATACCAAATTTTATATTATCTACGTTTGTTAAAAAACCATTTTCTCCTTAAGGGCAGAGGCTTATTTTCTAAACCTTAACTTTCTTACCATCATATTCACCTTCACTTTTGTAAAATTATTTTGGGCAATGGAAAAGTCTCAACACTGTAAGAGAAATTTTAAATATGATCTTAACTTTTTCACATTACTTAACTTTAAGGAAAAGAATAGTTTGAACTCATTTTTTCTCCATCTCACAATTCTTCAAAATAGATTAAAATTTGTACTACCAATTATATTATAAAAAAATTATTATGTTTTCAATATTCATCTTCATGAGAGCAATATACAAGTGTACCATTAGTGGTCAGGATTGAGGCAAAGATTTACTAATCACAGTAAATACTTTTGAACTTGCAATTATTTCGCTTGTCAGATAAATGAATTATTTCCCAAATAAGATGAAAGTCAAGTTTACAAGAGATGCTGTGCTATGCATTACCCGTATCAGATTTCATGTGGCCCAGAGGAAATATGGTGGGTATGCTTCCAGGGACACATGATACACACAAGGCAAATGGTGATTAAACGGAAACTTGTCACAAGAAACTAAATAAGCAAGTCAGAGTCCAGTGCTTTGTCCTCAGTCTTAAATGATTTGTGGTCTTCTTTGTTGTAAAGTTCCTGACTTCCATTGAAAAATGCAAAAAACAAAACAAACTTACACTTACCAAAATGAAGGGGGAGGGAATCATACCAAAGGGGGAGTATAGGATTAACAGATGCACACTACCATATATGAAACAGATAAACAAGGGTTAGCAGTATAGCATAGGAAACTTATAGTATGTATATCTCATAGTAAATATATATTACAGTAAACTGTAATGAAAAAATTTTAAAAAGAACATAGACAAATACATATATATGTACTACCACTGGAAAAAACCCTGACGCTGGGAGAGACTGGGGGCAGGAGGAGAAGGGGTCAAAAGAGGATGAGATGGTTGGATGGTATCACCGACTCAATGGACATGAGTTTGAGCAAACTCCGGGAGACAGTGGAGGACAGGGAAGCCTGGCATGCTGCAGGCCATGGAGTCGCAAAGAGCTGGACACAACTTGGCGACTGAACAACAACATATATGTAACCAAATCACGCGTCTGCCTGCAATGCGGGAGACCTAGGTTTGATCCCTGGGTCAGGAAGATCCCCTGGAGAAGGAAATGGCAACCCACTCCAGTATTCTTGCCTGGAGAATCCCATGGACAGAGGAGCCTGGTGGGCTACAGTCCACGGGGTCACAAAAGAGTCAGACCCGACTGAGCGACTTCACTTTCACTATACACCTGAAACTAAAAAATACTGTAAATCAACTATACTTCAGTAAAAAGAAAAAAGATGCCAAAAACAACAAATGAAGCAAAAACGGACCTGATTCCATAAGAACTGGTATATTTGAGTTACAGGGAGAAAATGATCTACTTAAAGACCTAAACATGAAAATTTAATTTTAAAATATCTTTGGAATAGAAATTCATAACAAAAATAATTAAAGGATAATTTTAACTGAATTTGTAGTTTTGTTACTAAAAATAATGAACTGAATTAGCATTTTTAAATAACTTTATTTTTCAATATGTCATTTTTCAATTCCTGTAAAGACATTTCAAAATAACTTAGGTTCTAAATTGAAACTAAAATTAAACTTTCCTCTGAGTTGAGTTGAGATGTCCTTTTTCAAGAGGTCTATTTCTGTGCAGCAATCTTAATAAGGCACAGTTAGGTATCCTTTGTTATATGACAGTTCATTACAGGTTTGCAAATAAGTCAGCACAGTTTCAAAACTCTAAATACATAAAGAAAGTTCAAGTTCAAGCCCTCAACCCTGATCTTTGAAAATGTAATATAGACTACATATTTTCTAAATTAAAGTGATTTTGTTTAGGGATTTGGTGTGGGGCACAGAACAGGGTGTCCCCACAACCCTTGTAGAAGTTGGGCTGTAAGTTTCTTACCCAGATTTCTTACCCAGGAATCATGCAAACAGCTTCTAAAGCCTTTGTTATTTTTATGATTTTAATTGAAGGTGCTCTGTATTTTCCTCTTGGGCAACCTTCACTTACTGTTGTAGAGGACAATGGTGGCTTTAATTAGCCTAGGCAAACTTGGAAAACAAAACTCAGGACTCCCTATTTTCCTAACCACAGCACACTAAAGCAAAGTCTAGGAGAAAAACTGAAATGGGAACTATCCCAGGCAAGTGTGGTTATCCCACAGTACAGCATCATTCTGAGAGT